>NC_031979.2:16969874-17291541 GCF_001858045.2 Oreochromis niloticus
TTAACTATGTGTTTACCGTCCATCTTTAGGATCTAAAAATGCCTTCTTTTCTTGCCACAGATTACATTGATTGCACTCTGAGTCCTTACCAGGATTATGAAGGTAAGCAAGAAGCTAAATACAACAGATATTGTTTCTCTAAATTTTTGATATTTTAAATATTACTGAAGAACTCGTACCTTTGGTTATGAATCTTTGTGCATAAAACACAGTGATTCATAACACTTGGAACATTTTTATAAATCCATTTTAAACTGTTGTCAAGATTAAGTTTTAAATTTCTTTATAATTTCTTTACCTCCCCTCTCCTTTAGATCTCCAAGAGGGTTCCCTTCTTACCATGGGTTACATGTATGCTGATCAGGAATCTTATGGCAAGCTAAGTTTTGTTTGTTTTTTATTTCTCTAAATACTGGTAAACACCGAACAAACCAACATTTCTGTGTCACAGTAACTGCTGAACTCATTTGCAACATTAATGAAAAGAATTGTTCCTTTATGTTTTTGTGATACTTTAAATCTTACTGAAAGTTGCACCGTTGTAATGAGTTATAAATCACAGTGTGTGAAAAGAAAAACATTTTTGACATTTTGAACATTTTAACAAGCTTATTATTGTAAATACATTTTAAACTGATTGCTGTGATTCATATGAGGCTTAGCGTAATGTCTTTAACTTCTCGCTTTTGGATCTGAAAATGCCTTTCTTAATTGCAACAGATTACGTTGGTTGCACCCTGAATCCTTATCAGAATTGTGAAGGTAAGTAAATGGCTAATTATAGCACAACATTCTTAAATAGATTTTTTTATAAATAGAATAACTGCCTGTAAACACTGACCAAACCAATATTCCTGTGGGACAGTCGGTATTTAACTTGTTTGCAGCTTTATTGTGAAAAGCTGTTCCTCTAAATGACGGTAATATTACTGAAGAACCTGCTGCCTTGTAATGGCATATGAATCACTGTATAAAAAAATAACAAAAATAATCACACTATTTTGACATTTTAATAACCTTTTAATTATAAGAACATGCTAAACTGATCATTGCCATTGGTGGTACAAAATTTAGTTGTAATGTCGTCACTTCTCCCTTTGTTTTGTGCCTGAAAAAACCTTCTTTAGTTACTGCAGATTACAGTCGTTTCATTCTAAAGTGTTCTTGGACTACTTCTACAAGGGAGTCATAGATAGATTGATAGATAACTCATAACATTATTACTACCTGCCTAATATTGTGTTGGTCCCCCATTTCCTTTAAAACAGTCCTGACAGTCCAGTTCCTGGATGGTATACTGTGGTATCTGGTCTTACATCCCAGTCTAGGGGAACAGAACCACAACATTAGGGTTAACCCCCAAAGTGGAGTTTTTTTGCTTCCAAAACTAACAGTGCTAACTCTGGGGTGAACAAAGGCTAAAATAATACACAAAACAAGCTATTCCAAAAGAAGGTGCTACCTAAACCCTGCATGAAACAAAAGCCAAATAAAAGACAACCACTACCCTAACTCCCTAATTTAATGAACAAGAGAATAGGTAAGGAAAACAATTAGGCAGTTCATCCCTTCTGCTTTTACAACACTGTATACAAAACTTAACGGTTCTCTGAAGACACACGCAAAAATTTGTCACAGAGGGTTTGGACGGGTCTATGCCGTTATTTTTGTGCCACTATTCTGAGCACACGTAAAAAAAATTTGCAAGTACAAGTGTTGCATTTTGAGGAGAAATTTATTTTGAGCGAAGAAAAGCTAAATTTGAGCGAACAAAATTCTTCTTCTTTGCTATTATCCATATACACACACAATAACAGCCCCTCTCGTTCGATTTATAAAGACACCACATATTTGCAAAAGTGTTCTAATGTTTTCGGAGATGCCTGTTGCCCACCAGCTGACTGCACAGCTGGACTGGCCATCAGCCGATAGTGATTTTTTGTTTTTATGTTTGTTTGTTTTTGTAACGGTATAAACTATGAAGGAGTTGGATTTGCAAAGTGGTCATGATGGACTCTGGACTCAGGGCTCCATATCCTGCTGAATGAGACTGTAGTCATTGGAATTTCTTTTTTTTTCTTGCCTTGATTGATCTGATCTATTACTTAAAAATAAAAATAAAAATAAAAAGCTGTATGAGAAAGAACAACACATGATTTTCTATAAAAGAAAAAAATAACTGCCTGGAAACACATGAACAAATAAATACTATTTAACTTGTTTGGGACTTTATTGTAAAAAAACAAACAACCCCAAAACCCCACTGTTCCTCTACATTTTTGTGATATTTTAAATATTACTGAAGAACATACACACTTGGGATGAGTTATGAACATTTGACATTTTTAACATTTTTATTATAAATACATTTTAAACTGATTTTCATGATTCATTATTTGTTATGTCTTCCCCTCACCTCTTTTATATATCTCAAAGAACCTTCCTTTCTTGCCATAGGTTACATGGATGCTGATCAGGAATCTGGTGGTAGGCAAAAACCTAACCTTTTTGTTGATTTGTTTTGGTTTGTTTTTCTTGTCTAAATGCTGGTAAACACTGAACAAACCAACATTTTTTGTGATACAAATACTGTTTAACTCATTTGCAATTTACATGTAAAATGTTGCCCCTATAAACCTTTGTGACACATTAAATCCTGTGGAAAAAGTTGCACTGTTGTAAGGAGTTATAAATTACAGCGTGTTAAAATGATCACATTTTATTTTTACAATTTTGAACATTTAACAAGCTTATTTATTCTAAGTATAAGTTTTAAATGGATTGTTGCGATTCATGGCATGAAGCTTGGCTTAATTTCTTTGCCTTCTTTGTTTTCCACAGATTACATGAATTGCGCTCTGCCTCTTGATCAGGATTATGAAGGTGAGCAAAAATTCTAAATAAAACAGAAACACAGATGTGTGTTTATGTTCTATAATTAGAGTGACTGCCTGTAAACATTGAACAAAACATTTCTGTGGCACAGTTACTGTTTAACTTTTTTGCAACTTTAACGTGAAAAGTTAATTCTTTAAGTTTTTGTGATATTTTAAATCCTGCTAAAGAAATTCTGCCTTTGAAAAGAGTCATGAAACAGTGTAAATGTTATTATACCGTAGTATAGTATTATAGTTATTAAGTTGAAGTCTTGAAGACACAAAGGATTGTGGCATTATGATGACTGTTTAAAAAAACAGTTTGTTTACCTTGCTTATCTCAATCAGAAGACATGCCCTATGCTAAAGTTAAATTTAAAAGCTAAATGCTATAGAAACAGTGTTTCTTTATGAATACATGGCTGTAAACACTGAAATAACTACCACATTTTTGTGGAACAGTTGACATTTACCTTTTCCTTTGTAGTCATAACAATTTGCCCATGTTAAGTAGTACTTACTGTGAATCATTTTATTACCATAGTAAACGTGTGTTTAGTAGTTTCATTTCTCAATTCCCATGTCAGAAACAGTTACTATTTGTTTTAAAACCTTGAAGTGACAAAGTGTTTTTAGTTTTGTGACACATCTTTTAAAAAAGAAAAGAAAAACGGAACAAAGAAAAAAATAACCTTTCCAAAGAAATTGTCCTACATTACCAAGTTACAAACCATTGCACTGGGTGACAGTTTACTTAGTTAAGGCCCCCACATTAAGTGGAATCAGAGGGCTTTTATTTGCCTTGTTTTAGACAGGCATTGTTGCTCATGGTCATGGATGTGGATTTCTGTTTATTGTGGAGGAATAAACTTAATCAAATGTTCATCATATTAAAGGAAGCTCGTATCAAAACACTAAAATTCGATGTAGTATGCATTTAATAACAGTAAATTGATCTATACCAAGGTGTTGTTTATCTGCTCTCTCACCAGCTTGTAACTACAAACCTAGAAATAAGTCTGACAGCAAGACAGGGGTATTTACTCAGATGAAGAAGATACTAAGTGACTTTTGGAAATCTTGTAAGACGGTGGCTGATGGTGCTCTAAAATCTGTGTCCGAAGGTAATGCTAGATGTAAGTAGATAAATCCAAAAAACTATCAGCTTCCATCATTTGCAGAATGCCAGACATTTGTAGTTGGCTCATCACATGTATGTGTAGTGTGTGCTAGTGGATTAGGAAAAAGAAAATAATAATGTGAAAATATAGTCAACAAAAACTTGAATGAGGCATATAAATATATTACAAATGTTTCAAAGTTTATGGTGGTTTATGGATTGCTTTATATTGTAGACTTTTTATGTCGTCACATGTAGAATAATTATAATCAGGTCCAGCTTTTGTTTCATCTTTGGTTTTTCAGCTGCTGTGCCCGAGCAGCAAACCAGAGATCCTTTGCTGCAGTTAGTCTCCCTCCAGGAGGCAACTGGCAAGTGGTTGCTTGATCCAGCTCTGCCTACTGCACTGGGAAAGACCAACGAGGAGGTGGAGAAGTCAAAGCCAGTATTGGTGGGTTGCTGTCAATTTAAATCATTACATAAAGTGCTAATGTCAGATTTCACAGTATGAAACCTAATTAAAAATTTTCATATATAACACAAAGTTTTTGGGTGCCGTCATGGAAGGGACTGTACCTGGAGGCACTGTGAGAGGAGTGATTGGGGGGAATGGCCTGTTTGCTCTAAATCAGAATGATGTTTTGTTATTGGACTTCTGTACTAGGTACAGGTTGGTCAACCAAATAATATGTTTAAGTGTAAGGTTGTTTGTAAGTGTACTTTGTGCCAGAGCAAAAGGTCAGTGGTTGATTTTGTTTTTGTATCTGATTAGAGGCACTATGTCTTGCACACTTTGGTGGAGAGCAATGCTGTCAACTGACCGCCTAATGGTGAGTCAGACTAGATGGCAGGGAGGACTGCTAAACAGTCCTAGAAAACCTAAATGGGTAAAGAGGGAGGTTTTGGACCTCCCACGGGATGCAAGAGTAGTGAGAGAGGCTGTAAAGGTTAAGGAGTAGGCTTTCTAGACTGGGTTGGCCCAGGGATACTCCCGAAGCAGGTATTGTGGGGCCAAATGGGGTTGTGGCTTCAACAGTTGAACAGAACTTCAAGCAAAAACCTGGGTGTGTGATGAGTTCAGAGAAGCTATGGAGGAGGGCTTTTGGCAGGCATCAAAGAAGGTCTGTCAAGCTATCTGGGTACTCAGGAGGGAAAAGCTGGGTTTGGCCTAAGCCATGTTTAGTTGGGGAGGAGAACTGCTGTCCCGTGGAGGAAAAGGCATGTTGAGGAACTCTAAAACCCAAGCAAAACGTTCCATATGAAGGAGGGAGAGCCTGAACACTTGGGGTAAGTCTCACCAGTTACACTTGCAGACGGTCACCAGGATTGTTGAGAAGCAGGCAGGAAGGGTTACTTGTATGCGTTTTTAATGTTTCATCTGGGACAGTGCCTGTGGAGTGGCAGTCCAGGGTGGTGGTTCTCATTTTATTATTATTATTATTATAATAAATTATTGGGGTATTACGCTGCTTAGCCTCCCAAGGAAAGCTTAATTCAGGGTATTTTGAAAAGATGTTCCGGCCAATCATTGAACAGGAGGAGGAGCAGGAGGGTTGCCTGTTGTTTTCGATCCTATTCTTAAATTTCAAGAAGGACATCTGCTTTGGGAATCTCAGAATAACATCTGTTTTTTTTGCAAATGACATATATATATATATATATATATATATATATATATATCAACCAACATGATCTGTTGCAATTAAGTGATATATGTGGTTCTGTATGCTTCACTGGAGCATGACCTTCTGTGTTACATTAGCACAAATCTATTCCATTCAGCCACTGATACTTATGACTTCTCATATCCCATGCTTGTTATTTCCTTTTTTTGAATAAAGTAATGATTAGCAACACAATCTGTCTTGTCTTCCCTCTATCATTTGCCATGGGCCAGCTTGTGACAGTATCCACTGGAGCAATTTGTCACAGTTTGAAATGGTTGGTATGAAAGTCAGTACCTCCAAGTCTGAAGCCATGATTCTTTGTTGGAAAGTGGTGGAATGTTTCCTGGATTCTTGTGGTTTAGAGAAATGTGAGCCAAAACATGAATCTTTCAATTATCCAGTCCATTTACATCCCAGCCCTCACCTATGATCATGAAATATGTGTAATGACCATAGAATATGGTCATGACTGCAAGCGGCTGAATTAAGTTTGCTCCGTAGGGCTCAGTCTTATAGATAGGGTGAGAAGCTCTGACATGTAGAAAAATCTTGAAGTAGAACCGCTGCTCCTCCATCTCAGACAGAGCAGGTCAAGGTAATTTAGCCCTCTGTTAGGATGCTTCCTGGGTGCCTTCCTTTGTGAATATTTAGAGCATGACCAAAAGGGAAGAGACCCCGGGAATCTGCTGGAGAAATTATATTCCTTGTCTGGTCCTGGAATGCACTTGGATCTCCCAGAAGGAATATGGAAAATATATGGATTAGTCTGCTGCCACTATGGCCTACTTCAGATGAGCATAACATAATATATGGATGCAACTATAACATAAACAAATTACATTGAAGTCAGCAAATGGAGCAAAAAATATTTATTATCAGTCAAAAAACTCTTATGAAAGTATTTCAGTGCCTTCTTTCAGATTATTTATGTTTTCAAAGTGGTAGAAAACAAGATCATAATCACTGGGTAGCATTTTCCATGTGAAGGATTGTGTTCTGTCTATATCATTTGATTTTGTTTGATTTGGTGAATTAGGCCAACAAGGACATTTGGGCTACCATTCTGGCTCTGATCTGGCTTCATGGTTTAAAGATGGATTCAAAGAATGAGTGGGATCTTCTGGCTATGAAGGCTGCCTCATGGCTCCGTGCTCAGAATGGTAGTAAAAAGTATGAAAGTGCTAAAGTGCTTTTTAACACTGGTTGATGCTACACTCAGCTGTCTTTCTTTGTTTTGTGTTTTCAGCACCATGGGTGACAGAGTGTGTGGAAGCTGCGAATTTACTGTTGGGTTGCAGCGTGACGAAAGAAGCTTTGGGACTCTGAGGGATTTCTTATAAACCCTTTTCCAGTAGTACCTACTTGGGTTGGGTCGGCACGGCTCAACTCTGTTTTTAGCCTTTTCCATTAGGTGATAGTATCTGGTAGTGGATAGTTTTTTAGTACCTCCTCAGCCGGGGTTCCAAGCGATCCATGCAAGTAGAATGTGACATCAACAGACTGCGTGCCACAAATTGATTGGTCAGTGGTGTCACTCGATGAATCATGAGAGCGTCTACTTAATGACTAACTAACTAAACCGTCATTTTTGAAACCTAGCAACAAGGGAAATGTCTACACTAAAGACAACACCGTGATCACTGACTCTGCCAAAAAGCCACAGACTGAGCAACAGGTATACCACTACCTTTGTTGTGGCGTTCGTGTCACACAAAAATGATATTACAGAACATTTGGCGGAATTGCTATAATAACCCCATGCACATTGGGTCTTATTCGATTTAATGAAAAAGAAGTTGAGCTGAGTCATGCTGCATCGAGTCATGGCGAACCCGAGTAGATGCTACTGGAAAAAGGGCTTTGAAGTGGCTTCACCTTCAAATCTACTTAGAATATACTGCCTTTGATTCAGTGTTGTCCAGTGGCAATGATCACAGTCATGCCTGCTTACTTGATGGACGATTGTTGTTTGCCACTGATTTTAGTATATCACCTTTGTGATTCATTTTAATACTTTGGTTCAAAAATGTTGTGCAGTGAAAGGGACACTCCAAAACAAACAACAAACACATCTCCCACTACTGTCCAAGTTGCAGCATTTTTTTAATTCGTTAGTCAGTTATTAGTTATCGGTGCAAAATCTCCACGTACTGACAAGTACTGTAATTCTATGAATACATTGAGCAGTTAAACAAGAGAAACTGTATGCAGGTGGATTATGGCAGTTCTGTTTTTACAATAATAAAAATCAATAATCAGCAAGTAAAACCTTGATTTGTGACTTTTGTTTTATTTCATTATTTATTTTTTAAATCCTGTCTGGCAGCTTTGCAATCAGAATTGTGATCTGAATGCATTTTCGCTTTATTTTTTAATAACATTAAACTTTTAGATATATGCTAGGGCCACTGAAGGCAGAAAAATTAAACGGGAAAGCTGTGCGTGTGTGTGTCAGTTATTTCTTGTGCAGTGGTTTTATGCACTGGTTTATCTGGTAGGTATTAAATATTATAAATATTTAAATACACCAAATATTTAATTAATTTGTTTTCTACCTGCTGTACCTAAGAAGCCACCCACAGGCCCTTTGCTGACATTAATCTCCCTCCAGCAGGCGTCTGGCTGCTTTTTGCTTGATGCGCCTCTGGCTACTGTACTGAGTAAGACCAGCAAGGAGGTGGAGAAATCAGTGCCTGGAAAGGTGACTTGTTCATCTTAAATAATAACATAAACTGATAATTTGAGATATTGTGAAAATAATAATAATAATGATAATATAGCAAAATTTGAACACAAACACATGATGTATATACATGTATGGAACAACCGGACAACAATATTATGTGTGTGTTATAATTTGTTTTAATTATATAATTAGAATTGTTATATATTTGTATTGTAAATTGGTATTTGACAATTGTGTTTACCATTGTAAACAAATAAACAGATAAATCAGAATTGTTATCATAACATTGAGAAAGTAAAGACTGTAGCAGCTCTTTCAGAAAGACTGTCCCTTTTTTTCTCTCCCACTTTCTGGTGATGAAATTTATACTTTGTTACTTGTTTAACACATAAAGAAATATCAAAGTGATTTTAAGGAAAGAAAAAAATGGCTGCATTTCAGGGCACTTACATAATAAAGATTTATATGGTTTATTGCTCTGGGTTTATCGCAGCTTATAGACAAAAAATGTGAAATTGTATGTGAGACTCCATATAGACAGGTGGATCCATAAAGTGTAGTCGGGGAGCGGCGGATATTGTGGTGGTAAATCTTGCTAGCCCTAGTGCAACCCTAGTTTTCCATATGACAATGTTCTTTATAAAAATAAGTGTCAAAATTACTTTATTTCTTAGTTATAATATAATCTAACCTATAATTGTGCCAGCACATATTTTGAATCAATAAAACGGGCTTTTCAGATTTTAACACAGGTGGTTAATTTAACATAATAAATCATGAAAGATGAAGTTTACATTTCTGGTGAAAAACATCCATTTCTTCATGACAGTGGAGATTTCTGACATTTTGTGTTTTCACGTTTTTATACTTATTGAGGCACATGCTCATTATTATATAGGCTATACAGTACATAAAATCAAAATTCACATTTTTATGTACCTGAAATGTTTAATTATTTGGATATATGCCTGCTGTTGTTGCTTATGTATTTTAATCAAAGATACATCAACCGTAACGCCTCCATATGTGTAAAGAAATGGCTATGATTTTGCTACCCCATCTAAGTTCAGTGGCACACTAAGAACATTTTCCCATACGCCCCTGTAGCCACCCTACAGTCTTCTGTACCACCACAAGACTTTTAAACGCGAGGTTCAAGTCCTGATGACGGTTCTCAGAGCTAAGGCTGAGAAAAAAAGCTCCACCCACATCACAACAAGTAAGTGAGAATATCAGACAGAGGTGACATATCAGCTGAGTCTGTGCTGTGTGAACACTTTGGCCTTTAATATTTACAAACGGGGACTGCAGTAAAACATCTGACATCTGACACACATGTCGGGCTTTAGAGGTAAGCTCCTACCGTGCATTTATTTAAGCAGCCTGATCACTCACTGCTCAGCAACACATTACTGCACACTGACACGAAAACCTTAAAACTAAGGATAGCAGTCTGAATGCTGTCACATTGAAGTTCTTTATTAATTTTGTTTATATGTTTTTATCGTGATATAAAGAAATGCGGTTGCGCTGCAACAGACAACCGCATTTACAGAGAGACATCTGTGTGTGTGTGTGTGGGGGGGGGTTCCTGATGCAAACAACAGGAAGAACTAAACCGGAAGGTGCTTCAGGCTAGCTGTTACCTGTCATCACAACAGTGGTATGCGGTGACGATTCCGCCCACCTCACCCACCACACACATCACACATACACTAAGAAAAACACATTCGTCCACCATGTAACAATTTCACAACATAAATTGGACCAGTTTAAAGCACTATTTGTGCTGCCTGTCTGCTTTCAAACACGGACATTTTAAGCCTAACTAAATATCTACTATATTCACTGTTAGCTGACAATGCTGACAAGTGGTTTTCAAATCATTCCTTTAGGAAAAGAAACAAGAAAACAAAATGAAAACACCTCACTATAAATAAAACTGTATGACTGGAAAACTGTGCATAAGTAATCAAATTAATAATGCAATTAAAATTTAACTAACTACCAAGATGTTCCTATTAGCATTAAAATAATGTTCTTGGTTCACAGGTACAAGGATGAACTTCTCCGGTCTGCTAACTCTCCAAAAGGAACGAGGTACTGATACAAAGAGACTTCTGTTTTCTCTCTGACCACTTTTGGATTATGCAATATTTTAATGTAACTGGTTACTGATTATAATGGCACATAATATCTTGCTTCACACATCGTTTGTGATAGAGATAATATCTAATTAAAAACAGTATTTGAAAACAGGGACAAATAGCAGAAATACAGTCCGCAATGTCATACATTTCATGTTTGTCCTTGTGTAGTTCTTTAAAAAATAAAATAAAATTAAAGTATAAAAATTTAGAACTACAAAAATCTAGTCTTTCATGTTAATTCAGTTTAAATAATATTACTGTTGAATAGTCAAATGAAAGTCTGTTTAAATTAAATGTAACTTCCAGAATAAACATTAAAGAAAGTGTCTTATATAGTTAACACAGTCAATGAAAAGTTATGATTCAACTCAAAAGTCCATGAAGGATGAAAGCAGTCTTAACAACATTATACTAGTCCTCATGTTCTGTATTGTAAATAATCTTGGATTGAGTTTATTGATGTCTTTTTCTTCAAAGGGGATCGAAAGATCAGGCAGGACCTAACAACACAAGTATTTCTAATAAAACATTTAAATCTGTATTGAAAGCATACTGCTCAAAAAATTAGCCAAAACAGTTGAATGATTTTTAATGTTGATTGTTGGTGTGAGTTTGAATCCATTGTGAGCCTGCATCGCATGCACAGTAGGGTACGGTGCAAAATGTTTGGCATGCAGCATGTCATTGCATTTCTGCCAGACATAAAACACCATTTAAAAGCATATTGTAGAGAATAATATCATAAACATTAAGAACAAACTCAACAAACTTTCAAATGAAAAGGGCACTTTACCACTACAATCATAAGAGTATATTTTAAAACATTTTAAAACAGTAGTTTTGACACTTTGACCTTTGTCACTGTCAGCCAAAACCTTTTTTTAAGTATCAGCTTGGTAAACAGGTAGAATTTCCTTGTAAAAAGAAGAAATAATCGATGAGTCAACTCTTTGTAAAACATGTTTAGTTTATGTATTCATGGTGATTCTGTATTTCTTTTAGTTCCTCTGAAGAGCATTGAGGTGGAGCTGGAGGTGAGGGACCATGTGGCTACAGTGGTCTCCACTCTGAACTACGAGAACAAGAAGGACAAACCATTAGAGGCTGTTTTTGTCTTCCCTCTGCCTGGAGATGCTGCTGTCTGTCATTTCAGTGCTAAGATTGGACAGACACAGATTGTAGCTGAGGTGAAGGAGAAACAGAAGGTGAGCTGGGCAGTAAATATAACCTGATTATAAGTAAGATTCAAAACATCTGGGGCTCTCCTCAGCTCTTTCCGGGAGAGTGGCACGGTTGCCCCTCTGTTGGTCTTCCTTGCGCTGTCGATCCTACGTGCTGCACAATAATATTCAATATTTAGTATTTACTGTTATATTCACATAGATCACCGCGATGATGTTCTTTATTATATTGCTCAATTTTTTTGCTCGTTTTCTCTTTTTTTTCTTTCTCAACAGGGCATCTTTCTTTGCCTTTAGACAATAATTCTGAACGCAAAAGAACCAAACGGGACAGGCGGAGAAAAAAAAAAGATTCAAAATAACAATAAACACAGTGAATGTCACTGACATGTGTCACCTGTCCTTCAGGCTCGTGAGGAGTATGATGATGCTCTGAACTCCGGTCAGCAGGCCTTCCTATTGGAGGGGAGTGATCAGAGTCCAGATATATTCTCTCTGAGTGTGGGCAGTCTGCCTCCAGGAGAGAGCGCCTCCATCAGGTTGGAGTACGTGACTGAGCTGGCTGTGCAGGCTGATGATGGTCTGAGGTTCTGTCTGCCTGCTGTGCTCAACCCTCGATTCAATCCTCAATACAAATATCGGGGTATGAAAAACACTTGACACTAGCAGAAACCCTCAAATTCAAACATGTAAAAGGTTTCATAACTACATATGTGGAAATGAGTAAGATATTACATGGAATTATTTACATCTTAACCGAAAAATAACTACTGTAAGTCATTCCATCTCAAAATGGGCAATTTGTAGAATCTTTTCTGCTTGATTGCCACTGATTTGAATAAAAATTTTATGATACAAAATTTGAGCATCTATAGTTATTGCGGTCAAAATTTTGTTTATATCTAAAATACTTTTCAACATACATATTTTTGAAAAATGACTTTTGCACCTACTTTAATGGCATTTTTGTTATAAATTGAAACTGCAGCAATGTTTGAACATGAATCTCCAAAGGCTGATTCTGTTCATCTGGTCGTAGCATTTTCAGTGAGAGAAATGTTTTATCACTCATCAAAGTGACTTCTTCAGTCTCACCTGACTGCAGGTTTCCCCAATCTTATTGACAGTACATTTGCATAATGACTGAAACTAGCACCAGTGAAGGAACAATGGGCTGGGAGGTCAGTTTCTTCATCATGATTATGCAAATTCTCATGACCATTGATCAACAGCTGAAGTCTGAAGAAGTCACTTTGATGAGTGATGAAACGTTTCTCTCACTGAAAATGCTACGACCAGATGAACAGAATCAACCTTCTGAGATTTACTTACCTGGATGACTGAGAATGCATCAAGATCTCTGAACATGAATATCTAAAAGATGTTTAAAAATAAAAGCCTTATGTGTATACTGATCTTTGTTACTATCAAAACAAATCAGGATCTATACTCTTGGACAAATACAAACATGTACTAGCTAAAAGAAAAAAAAGAAAAAAAAATTCTGTCTAAACAGATTTAGCTGAAATTTTTATGATATAAAGTTGGAATATATATAATGAATCTTATAAAATTATTGTAAATAAATTATTGGAGGATGGACATGCCATTCTGTATTGGTGCTGTCCTTTAAGAGTATTGAAAGAAAACATTTGACTGACCCTCATCATACCTGCAGTTCCCTTTCTGCTCTCTTTTGGTGTCATTTGAAGTTACAGCTGTGAAAAAAAAAGGGTTACTTCTAATCAGTCACATTTGTTTACAGGTAGGAAATCTAAATCTTTAGAGGTGGTTTATGTTCCAGCCTCTTGGGTGCCCTACACTCTGTCTTTCTCTGCCCGAGTGTCCTCTCCTCGTCCAATCTCTAAAGTAGAGTCTAACTGTTCCCTGGACCCTCTCCAGTACCTCAACACTGATCAAACCCAGGCCACGGTAGGTAAAGTGCTGATGCGTCTGTTGTGTGTGGTTGTTACTTATTACTGAGAATTAAACATGAATGTGTTTTTGGTGTGCAGGTCAAGCTGGCTGCAGGACACAAGTTTGACAGAGATGTTGAACTGCTGATTTATTACAAAGATGCCCACCAGCCCACTGCTGTGGTGGAGGCAGGACAGGCCTCTGCTGAGCCGGGTGAGTGAAAACGAGTGAAGTTGTTTGCTGCAATTTGTTGGAATAAACAGTAAAAACTGTTTTGCGTCATTTTTCTGTCCCTTTTATTTTTCAGGCACTCTGATGGGTGATCCAGTGGTGATGGTGAGTCTGTACCCTGAGTTCCCAGAGACTGTGATGTCTTCAGGGACTTCTTGTGGAGAGTTTGTGTTCTTAATGGATCGATCTGGAAGTATGGACTGTGCTATCAGTAAGAGTGAGCAGGAGGAAACTCGTATGAGCTCTGCCAGGGTATCCTTAATAAGTTATTACAGTCATAACATCTTTAATAGTGTCCCTACCAGCCAGTGACTGTTACCATCTTTTCCCGCTTCTCTTAAGGATGCTGTGCTGCTCCTGTTGAAGAGCTTACCAATGGGCTGCTATTTCAACATCTACAGTTTTGGATCCAGTTATGAACACATCTTCCCGTGAGTCTGTCTCCCTCGTATCAGTCAGCCCAACTAAAGACTTTCTGTTTTTGGTATGAAGTGCATGTAATTGTGTACTGGTATTTATGTGATGGCAGTAAGAGTGTGGAGTATAGCCAAGAGACCATGGAGGAGGCGCTGAAGAATGTTGATCAAATGGAGGCTGATTTGGGAGGATCAGGGATGCTGGAGCCCCTCAAACATATTTACAACCAGCCTTGCATTCCCAGTCACCCTAGACAGGTAACATGCACAGTGGCTCACATTAATGTTCTGGGGACTTCTTGTAATCATAACCTTACTACTTGCCTAACTCTAACCTTAACCTCCTAAGACCCGAGCTCTTTCATGGCATGCATTTTTAATTTCTCTTTGCTATTTGGGCTGATTGGATGTAAAAACAACGAATTATCTTTTTACCTGATTTTGCTCTACAAGGGCCTGATAGTCAGAGTTGGGAAGGTTACTTTTAAAATGTATTCCACTACAGATTACAGAATACATGCCCCAAAATGTATTTTGTAACGTATTCCGTTATGTTACTCAATGAGAGTAACATATTCTGAATACTTTGGATTATTTAATATATTATCATGCTTTTTTACAACTACATGAATGTACTGTTGCTGTGTGATTTATTAGTATTACTGAAGGTTACTCGCCATAACAATACCAACTAGATATTTAAATCTTAATATAAAACGAGTAACAGTAGGGTGGACATTAGGTAAGGCTGCGATCTCGTACTGAAAACTATTCCGCGCGTATATAAAACAGGTCCGCAGCTCCAAACCGTAAAGGGACCTCTGGCTAATACGTCGGGTTCCGTGTCGGGCTTGTAGACGAACACTAGCTTTACTTTGTTGTCTGGGTCAACTTTGCTAGCGAGAGACAGAGAGAGGAGTTGAAAGGCTGCTCCAATGGAACTTATTGTTTCGGAGGAAAACACGAAGAAAGCCGAGTCTCAATAACTTACTTACAACTGGGCTCGTCAGGCACTCTTTTTAGCTGCAGTGGTCATTATTATATTTACATGCTTCCATCTCCCGTTTCTGCTCGATGACAGCTCGTACTTTTCAACTCTCCTTTTTCTCCCTCCCTGGCTCACAGACACATAACGGGTATGGCAGTCCATTCTCCCTGCAGCACTACTCTGCCCATAAGGCTACATTTTGTAGCGTGATGCCTGTAACACTCTGCCTATTGCCTTCATATTAAATAATTTTTAAAAATATTTATTCAAGTCATTATGAGATGCGAGATTGAGACACAGGCATTTGAGCCTCTTAATGCGTGTTTTGTTTGGGTTTCCACCGGCGTGGAACTACCAAAAATAGAGAGGGGATAGCCTAACATATGAATGAGACCACATGTCTTTTCCTGTTGAATACCACCTTTTTAAACGGTAACTGTAACGGAATACAGTTACTCATATTTTGTATTTTAAATACGTGACGGCAGTGCATGTATTCCGTTACTCCCCAACACTGCTGATAGTCACATACGAGGACATTCGTTTTAGCAGTTTTGGCAGTATAATATCCTCGTAAGTGGTATCAGGCCCTTGTAGAGCAAAATTGTGTATTGTGGTCTTGACAAGCCAAAATGTCATGTCCACATATGTGAATGCTAAGTCCTAGGAAGTTAAAACAACCATTTGCCTTGGAATGTAATTACTTATGTCATTGCACATGTCTTTCTTTACATCTCCATAACAGGACTGTATAAACAGACTTAATTTCTACAAAATGAGTAAAACTTGCATCAAACACATATGTTCCAAGAATGAGTTGATGGTGGATTTTGCAATTTGTACCATAGTTGCATCTACTAAACATATCAGACAAGTTTCAATCTCAGTGACCTCAACTTCAAGATGGAGGTCAGAGGTCAGGTTTTCAGAAAAATATTTAAGATTTGCATATCTTTATGGCCTATTTCACCTATCATGTAGTATAGGCACATCTACTAGGAGGCTAAGGGGACTGGCAACTGCCTGCACTTTGTTGTTTTGTTTTTGTTAGAGATACTAACTGTGCATTGTTCTTTGCACATTACAATACAAACATTTGTGCTTCTGAAACCACAGCTCTCAGAACAAGATGTGTGTTTCTGGATGTAATGTTATGTGTCAACTCTCCTCTCTAGCTGTTTGTCTTCACTGATGGAGAGGTGTGGGACACCAAAGAAGTGATAGATCTGGTGAAGAAGAACTCAGATTCTCACAGGTGAAACTACAAAAACACAACTATATCTACACAATTCACAGAATGTCCAAAATGTCCTCTATTTACTCAAAGAAAACGGTTGTATTGCAGGTGTTTCTCCTTTGGGATTGGGGAAGGGGCCAGCTCTGCTCTCATCAATGGGATGGCAAAGGAAGGAGGAGGTCACGCTCAGTTCATCACAGGGACTGACAGGATGCAAGCAAAAGTAAGACATTAAACACAATTAGAAGTCAAGTTAAACATCGCAACAGCAGCAGCAGCAGATACATATTTGAGATCAGACCTGCAGTGAGTAAAATGTGCGTTCCACCTGTTTGTGCATATTTGGAGAGTTTTTCATTATTTTTCAGGTGATGCAGTCGCTGCGATTTGCTCTGCACTCTATTGTCACAGTCATATGGGATTTACCAAAGGAAGTGTCTGTCACTGTCCTCTCTCCACCAATCGCAATACTTTCCAAGGGTCAGAGGTCACTGATTTATGCCCAGCTCACTGGACAGGTAGGAGCAGCACCTTCTCGTTTTGTTGTTTAGGTATTTGATGACAGTAAATAACGTGACTTCTAACCCAGTGATTCTGTGTCAGAGCCCAGAGGCAGCAGAGGGCTGTGTGACGGTGAAGTACAGCCTGGCAGGTCATCCCTCTGAGAACCAGCTGCACTTCAGTCTCAGACCTGCAGAGGACACTGGGTAAGACAGTTTAATAACAAGAGCACTGTGAGAAAGGCACTATTTACACTATTTAGTAAAATTGTCATGGACTGTGATGGCAGACCCTGGAGTTGTGGGAAAGTTGGACTCAAACACAGGACTCCGATGAAGATAAACAGTGAGGTTTATTTTCAGTAAGCAAAGTAGCATAACTATGTGCACATCCCAGGCTCTGTGGCTCCTGTGGTGATTCCTCCCCAGAATTCCACACAGTGCAAAATGTCCATGAAAACACAGCAACTCCAAAGCTCTTCTTCCAATACCATGACTCCACTCTGGCGGGGGGAAAAAAAAACGCCACTCGATACCTGATTCCTGGCAAGACAAAAACACATACACACATTGGCAGGGCAATCCACTATAGCAAGATTTTGGTCACACATAACTCAACAGGTGTACTAACGATTCTGACTCCATATAATCCCACACCCTTAAATAGTGGGCTCCTAATTAGGCCATCAGCTGCAGCTAGTGATGGCTGACGAGCAGCAGGTGTGACAGCCTCCAGTGCGGGAACACTTCCGGGGTCGCAAACCCTCCAGTGACACAAAACATCCAGGAGCAAAGATAAACTTAGGCACGGAGACAGAAAAAGAGGGAGAGAACACAACCAACACTACATACAGAAAACAAAACATTATCAAGAATCCTGGGCCGGACGACCTGCGTGGATCACCAGCCTGAGGAAACACAAAAAATACACACAAGCTATGGGTCACCAGACCAAGACTGTGACAAAAATCTGGTTTGCCAATTACAGAATACCATGGTGTGCCAGTAATGATGATAAATATTATATTACCAAAAGACAGAAGAATCTTACTTCCAGCACAGGTGCAGTCATTGTTTGATTCATTCAGCTCATCAGTACTTGCAGCCTGATCTTGTCTAACACTTGATGAAACTAAACTGACATCATGCACTGTATTTTTCCGCAGATACTTCTGTCACACTAAGCTAGTGACTCATTTCTCACAATAAACCTCACTAGTCTTAAATAAACCTTATAGAAACATTCACAGACATGTGGTCAGGCTACTGAGTGAACTTACAGGTGTTTTGACATTTAACTGGTAACTTTATTTAAGATGAACAAACTGCACATATCGCTGACTTCTTTTTAAAGCTGGCTTAACCAAGTACTTCTTTTCCTCTTTACCTCATTAGAGACAATGATAAATTACACTGTTTTTGCATTTTACATTCTGATAAAACATTTACTGATTTAATGTTCCAGCTTTAGCCATCATCAGCTGAAAACCAATTGGTTCACGTTTTACGTTCCTGAGCTCAAACTTCATGATTTACAAAACACAGGTATAATTAAATTATTTTGATAAAAAAATTTAAAGAAACAAAATCCATTGTTTGCAGTCTGCTATCTGTGACATCCTGCAGCTATAAAGGGCATTTCTGAAGGAATAGACCAAACATATATTCCATATATTCTACAGGATATTTATATCCTGAAAAAAAACAAAAAACACCAAAACACCCATCTCGCCCCTGCGGGCGGTTTGTCCTTCAAGCTCGGGTCCTCTACCAGAGGCCTGGGAGCTTGAGGGTCCTGCGCAGTATCTTAGCTGTTCCCAGGACTGCGCTCTGCTGGACAGAGATCTCCGATGTTGTTCCCGGGATCTGCTGGAGCCACTCGCCTATCTTGGGAGTCACCGCACCTAGTGCTCCGATTACCACGGGGACCACCGTTACCTTCACCCTCCACATCCTCTCGAGCTCTTCTCTGAACCCTTGGTATTTCTCCAGCTTCTCGTGTTCCTTCTTCCTGATATTGCTGTCATTCGGAACCGCTACATCGATCACTACAGCCGTCTTCATTTTGTCCGTCTGTATCTGGAAGTCCCACAGGATCTTAGCTCGGTCATTCTCCATCACCCTTGGGGGCATCTCCCATTTTGACCTCGGGACTTCCAGGTTATACTCGGCACAGATGTTCCTGTACACTATGCCGGCCACTTGGTTATGGCGTTCCATGTATGCTTTGCCTGCTAGCATCTTGCACCCTGCTGTTATGTGCTGGATTGTCTCTGGGGCATCTTTACACAGCCTGCACCTGGGGTCTTGCCTGGTGTGATAGACCCCAGCCTCTATGGATCTTGTACTCAGAGCTTGTTCTTGTTCTTGTGCTACCTCTGTGCTGTCTTTCAGTCCAGCTTTGTCCAGCCACTGGTAGGATTTCTGGATATCAGCCACCTCCTCTATCTGCCGGTGGTACATACCGTGTAGGGGCCTGTCCTTCCATGATGGTTCCTCGTCTCCCTCCTCTTTCTTGGGTTTCTGCTGCCTGAGGTATTCACTGAGTACTCGGTCAGTTGGGGCCATCTTCCCAATGTATTCTTGGATGTTCGTTGTCTCATCCTGGACTGTGGTGCTGACACTCACCAGTCCCCGGCCCCCTTCCTTCCGCTTAGCGTACAGCCTCAGGGTGCTGGACTTGGGGTGAAACCCTCCATGCATGGTAAGGAGCTTTCTTGTCTTTTTGTCAGTGGCTTCTATCTCCTCCTTTGGCCAGCCTATTACCCCAGCAGGGTACCTGATCACGGGCAGGGCGTAGGTGTTGATGGCCCAGATCTTGTTCTTACCGTTCAGATGACTCCTCAGGACTTGCCTGACCCTCTGCAGGTACTTGGTGGTTGCAGCTTTCCTAGCGGCCTCTTCATGGTTCCCATTCGCTTGCGGGATCCCCAGGTACTTGTAACTGTCCTCTATGTCTGCAATGTTGCCTTCTGGTAGTTCAATCCCCTCAGTTCTGACTACCTTCCCTCTCTTTGTTACCATCCGACTACACTTCTCCAGTCCGAATGACATTCCAATGTCATTGCTGTATATCCTGGTAGTGTGTATCAGTGAATCGATGTCTCGTTCACTCTTGGCATACAGCTTGATGTCATCCATGTACAGGAGGTGGCTGACAACCGCTCCGTTTCGTAGTCGGTATCCGTAGCCAGTCTTGTGAATGATCTCACTGAGGGGGTTCAGGCCTATGCAGAACAGCAGTGGGGACAGAGCATCTCCTTGGTAGATCCCGCACTTGATGGTGACTTGTGCTATAGGCTTGGAGTTGGCCTCTAGTTTTGTACGCCACATCCCCATTGAGTTCCTGATGATGGCTCTTAGGGTCCTGTTGATCTTGTACAATTCTAGGCATTCCAGTATCCAGCTGTGGGGCATTGAGTCATAGGCCTTCTTGTAATCAATCCAGGCAGTGCACAGGTTGGTCAGTCTGGTCTTGCAGTCTCGGCTGACTGTTCTGTCTACCAGTAGCTGGTGTTTTGCGCCTCTGGTATTCTTGCCAATCCCTTTCTGTGCCCCGCTCATGTATTGACCCATGTGCCTGTTCATCTTAGCCGATATGATGCCTGACAGGAGCTTCCATGTAGTACTGAGGCAGGTAATTGGTCGGTAGTTGGATGGGACCGGTCCCTTCTTGGGGTCCTTGAGGATCAGGACCGTCCGACCTTCGGTTAGCCATTCCGGGTGTCTCTCGTTAACTAGCAGCTGGTTCATTTGTGCTGCCAGACGCTCGTGGAGTGCAGTCAGCTTCTTCAGCCAGTAGGCGTGAACCATGTCGGGCCCTGGTGCCGTCCAACTCTTCATACTGGAGACCCTTTCTTGGATATCTGCCACTGTGATGGTTACTGGACCCTGTTCAGGGAGGTCGCTATGGTCTGCCCTCAGATCCACTAGCCACTGAGCATTGCCGTTATGGGTTGCGTCCTTCTTCCATATGCTCTTCCAGTATTGTTCCGTCTCCAGCCTTGGTGGTGCTGTTCTCTTATTGTTCCCTTGCCACTGAGAGTACACCTTTGCTGGTTCTGTGGAGAACAGCTGGTTTATTCTCCTGCCTTCTATCTCTCTGGTGTACCTCCTCAAGCGGCTGGCCAAGGCTGTTAGTATTTGCTTGGCAGTTTCCAAGGCCTCAGGTATGGACAGCTTGCTGTATTTCTTATGCACCGTCTTTGTCGCACCTTTCTGCAACTCCGTTAGTTGGCTAACCTCCCTCCGTGCTACTTTGATCTTGCCCTCTAGCCTCCTTCTCCATGGAGGGTACTGCCCCTTGTGGCTGTTCAACTTGTAGCCAAGCATCTCACTGATCACTGCTGCCGTATTGTAGATCAGCTTATTAGTGTCGGTAATTGTGGTTGTAGGTATCGTCCGTAGTGCTGCATTAACATCATCTAGCAGACCTTCTGAGGGTACTTCACGTAATCCTGTAGTAATATATATATATATATCTATATATATATAGATATATATATAGCTGAAGATGTTTCCAAACCTCCTTCCAACCCAAAGACTAGAAAATATGGTGAAGCATATCTTCCCTTTGGCTTCACCTGCACAAGTGCCAAGGTAGGTCTCTCCTGCAGAATTGGTTTTCCCTGCGCCAGGAGCAGGGACCAAATCACCAAATCACTGACAAACAGTATCCCACATTCCATATTTTTAGTTCACAAACACTTAATGACTAACTACTTCTGACATTTTGGAGAGTTTAGCTCTTTATACAGTAAAGTTACAGCACGATACAAATAATATCACACAGTTGTTTATGTTTTTGAAAACATTTTGCACAGAGAGGCATTTTTTGATTTGATAGCAATGTTGAATATTATTACACAGGAACAAAAACAACTGCACGTAGAATAATCACACCGTGACGCCTCTGCCTTTCTAAATGGAGGGACAGTAACTGCGTGTGTATATGTAAGCGTGTAAAACCTGAAGAACAGTCAGATTAACAGTATTTTGTCTCTATCTGCCATTCTGCAATTCATCTCATGTAAACAATAACGTGGCGCATAGCGTGACGTGAAAAAAGGCACATACCTTTGACGTTGTGTGACGAACTCTGTATTCCTCGTCCACACGTAAACGTTTTAAAAAATCTCAGTTTTCGGTTATTCTAAACGCAAGGACGAAAGGCCCAAATTCTTACTTAAATTGGTGGATTAGACTCTATTTATGTATGAAACTAAAGAGGACACAATGGTATAAAACAGACACTAATAAATGAGTGTAGTAAAATGATAAACATTACAACTGTAGTTGTTTTCCTTCTTGTGTGTAGACTAACAGTCCACAGGTTGGGGGCTCGGAGTCTGATTCGCTCCCTGGAGAGAGAGCACAAAAAGCATGAAGATGGAGGAGTGAAGGAGAAGCTGGTGCAGCTCAGTGTTCAGTCAGGAGTGAACAGCTCTTTCACTGCCTTCATTCCTGTCAACAAAGACAATGGAGACACAATTCAAGGACGTTTTCTGTGCAGAAATATTCCAAAACCCTGTGAGTTTACTGGCAGAAACTTTACTGGACAATATAGCAGACAGTTTGTGAAATGACGTAAAAAACCAGACTTAAACAAATTAGAAGTTTTAAATGGTATTTAAAGTAAAGTTAAGTAAAGTTTTATTCTGTACCAAAATATTGTGAAAAAGTCTTTGTTTTTTTAACTGCTTTTTATGAAATTGTTGATTTCATGTTTTTCATGTAGTTAAAATGGAGAGAGATCGTCCATGGCGTGTATGTAAGTAAAAGCTACACATTTATGCATTTCTAAAAATAAATATAAACAAAACCATCTAATTTTTGTTTTAACTTGTTTGAAATAATAAATGTAAAAAACAAACAAATGAAAAAACGGACTGTGATAAACATAGTTTAGTTTTTTTAATAAATATTACTACTTGTAGTTATTAGCAAATCTCTATAATAACTGCATTTGATATTTCCTATAATGCCTTAACCTCATACTAACCTTTTTCCCCTTTTTCATGTTATGGTTATAAACACCTACTCTGCAGCAAGACCTGCAAGGAGCTGGAGTAAGTAAAAAGCTGACTAAAAGCTCAAACAATATTTCGGCTATTCTATACAAATGTTTCAAATAATAAACACATAGACAATGATATGATTCAAAATATGTTTTGTGTCATCTCAAGCCTTGTATAGTTATTTAGTATCACAAGTTATTAATTAAAACACTGGTAATCTTATCTTTTTAAACATTCAGACATTCATAAACTGGAAAACAGGAGTCTTTTTCTTTCAGGCTGTTGTAAACACTTGAACATCTATGGAGAAGAATATATAATATAGAATTTTGTGTTTTCTCATCTAGCAGACACGATTTTGCCCACCCCACCCAAAACACACATAAACAAAAACACCTTCCTCCACCATTTTACAATTGCAACATACTATTTGTGTTTCCTGTCTGCACTCAATATGAACGTCTTAACCTCTAACAAATATCTTGTCACGGTCCGGGGATAAAATAGGACCCAAAACGCAGGACTCTTCACTGCAAACAGTGCGTTTATTTACAGTGCAGTAAATTACAATAAATCCCCATGCTCTCCCTTCACTCTCATGCTGTGTTTTCTCCCAAAAGTCCATGTCTTTGTTGTGATATGATGTTAACAAAGTTAAATGCTCACTATGTTCTTACCAATGACACAGTTCCAGGTGTGAAGTAATTCGTTAATGTCCAGGCTAGAATGTTATGGACTAGGATGTGTTGTTAATGTATTATTGCTAAAGATGTTGTTAGTCGTTTATGCAGTCTTAAGCTAAAGAAAGGGGATGTAGAACATCTGACTAATATTGTTCATTAATGCTGCTTTAATATACCTGTTCCATCTCTCCTTGACCTCTCCATTAACTGCTTTGCACTGCGAACTGCACGTTCAGCCAGTCCATTGGCCTGCGGATAGTCTGGGCTACTTGTCACATGAACAAAGTCCCAGGCCGAAGCAAAGTCTGCAAAGCGTTGGCTGGTGAACTGGGTGCCGTTGTCTGATATTACTGTGTGCGGGCAGCCATGGACGGAAAAGTGTCTTTTAAGCTTTGAAATGACAGCGTTGGCAGTTAGGTCACAAAGCAAGTCTACCTCGAACCAACCTGAGTAAGAGTCGACGACAACCAGGTGATGTTGACCATTCCACTCAAAGATGTCAGCGGTGATGGTTGACCAGGGTAAGTCCGGCACTGGATGTAGCTTCAGTGGCTCTTTCTGTTGATGTGGCCTGGTGCTGTTGCACACTGGACACGCAGCTGTTTCTTGCTCTATATCTTCAGTCATTTTGGGCCAAAACACGATACCACGGGCCCTGCGTTTAGTGGCTTCCGTGCCTGGGTGCCCTCTGTGGAGGATGGCAATATAATCTTTTTGCAAAGACTTGGGGATCACTGTCTTCGGGCCTTTCATGACAATGCCATCTTCTAGGGTGAGTTCATCTCGATATGGGTGGTATTGACGAAGTTCTGTGGGCAGCTGAGTTTGTCTGCAGGGCCAGCCTCTCATTATGACAGTGCTCAGTTTCTGTAGCTCTGGATCAGAGGCAGTGTGTTCCTTTAGCTGTGTCAGCATGGAAGAAGAGATTTGTTGGATCAACATGATCTCGTAGTCAGCTGTTTCATCACTGTGCTGATCTGTCGAGGTTGTGGGTGCACGGGACAAAGTGTCGGCGAGATACATCTGCGAGCCTTTTTTGTTGTACACCATCTGAAAGTTGTACTTGTACTTCTGCAGTCTGAGCATCATGCGTTGCAGTCTGGCTGGAGCTGAATGTATTGGCTTGTTCAAGATAGTGACTAACGGCTGGTGATCGGTTTCGATTCGGATTTGCTTTCCATAGATGTAATCATTGAACTTGGAACAGGCGAATACAACTGCAAGAAGCTCCTTCTCGATCTGCGCATAACGCATTTCGGTCTGCGTCAGAGTACGAGAGGAGTAGGCGATTGGGGCACCTTCCTGGAGGCATGCAGCCCCGAGTCCATACTGCGATGCATCAGACGTTAGCGTGACGGGTTTCTGGACGTCGTAGTAGCTGAGGGTGGGTGGACTGATTAGGCTCTGTTTTAAAGCATCGAATGCATCTTGATGCTGCTTCAGCCAGCACCACTGAATGTCTTTGCACGTTAGCTCCCGAAGTGGGGCTGAGAGCTCACTGAACTTGGGAATGAACTTTCCTAGGTAATTAATCATCCCTAAGAAGCGTTGGAGAGCTGTGACGTTTTCAGGTGTGGGCATCTCCTTAATTGCTTTAGTCTTTGCTGGGTCAGGCTTTAAGCCCTTGCTTGTGAAGACATGACCAACATAACAGACTTCTGTGAGACTGAATTTGCACTTCAGGGGGTTGAGTCTCAGTTTGACTTCCCTTGCACGGTCGAGTACCTTTCTGAGATTCTGTTCATGCTCTTTCATATCTCTTCCGCCGATGATTATGTCGTCGACAATGACAGCACAGGGGTATCCAGCAAAGATCTGCTCCATTGCACGTTGGAACACCTCGCTGGCTGAGTTTATTCCATACGGCATTCTGAGAAAGCGGAATCTGCCAAACGGCGAGCTGAAAGTCATGAGCATGGATGATTTGTGGTCAAGCGTTATCTGCCAAAAGGAGCATTTTGCATCCAGGACAGAAAAAGACTTTGGAGTTAGGCATTTGGGCGGCTATCTCCTCTATAGTGCGCATAGGGTGATGTGGGCGTTTTAGCGCTTTGTTTAGATCTCTTGGATCGATGCAGAGTCTGATGTCATCTGAATTTTTCTTGTGGGTCACCACCATAGACGACACCCATTCTGTTGGCTCGGTGACAGGGGTGATCACACCCAACTCGACCATGCGGGTTAATTCCGCTTTAACCTTGTCTTGCATTGGAACTGGTATTTTGCGTGCAGGCTTTACTACTGGTGTGACTTCTGGGTCTATTTTCATGGAGTAGGTAACCGGAAGTTTACCAAGTTTATCTTCGAAGAGGTCTGAATACTCTAAGAAGATCTGTTCTGAAAAGGTGCTTTCCACATCCTTGGCTACATGGTGGACTTCTTTGTTCAATGTGATTAATTGTAAGTGGAGTGAGTCTGGTAAGCCAAGTAGGGTTTGTACGTCTCGTTTCACTACGAAGAACTGCAGAGGGTATTCCTTGCCTGCAGAGTGGCATGAGAGTGTTGCTGTGCCAGCTGTTTGAATTTCCTCACCTCCATATGCCACCAGGTTAGTTTTCTGTGATGGCAGGAGTCTTTCATCTTGTCTCAGTTGTTCAAAAAGGTCAGCTGGCATGACATTACATTTGGCGCCAGTGTCCACCTTGAGCTCTAAGGGTTTTCCATTAATATGCACCGTGGTGAAAATGTCATTCTTGTATGGAAAGCAGGGATTTATAGTGTCTATATTAATTCCATTCACATAGAACATTTCCTCATCGCTGCTAGGCGCTTGCATCTCAATATGGTTAACGGGTCCCTTTTTGAATTGCCGTGTTCGTGATGACTTGCAGCATTTCTGGAAGTGATTCCATTTTTGACACTTATGGGATTGCTGGCCATATGCTGGGCATTTGTCTCTTTTTGCCTCGTGGCTGCCCCCGCAGTTGTTGCAGTTTGTGATTGAGTGAGCGAGCCTCTGTTCTGGTTGTGCTGCACGCTGCTCATTGCCTGCCTTCGTCTTGACTTTGTGTGGATGTTTTTTCATTATTGTGTGATGCAAGGTATCCACCTTTGCTGCCATTTGTTTTGGAGTTGCTAGAGCTTTTGTATGTTGATTTGTCTGCTCGAATATCTGGCACATTTCAATTGCTTTGCTCAAAGTTAGGTCACTGTCACGCAGCAGTTGCTTTCTCATGTTGTCACTATTTATGCCACAAACGAGTCTATCTCTGATGAGCTCGTCTTTAAGCTGGCCAAATCTGCAACTGCCTGCCTTATTTTTCAAGTCACTCACGTAAGACTCAATTGTTTCATCTGGTCGTTGGTTTCTGGTGTTAAACTTGTGTCTTTCCATTGTTATGTTTGTTTGGGGATTACACAGCTCCCGAAATTTGCGCTTGAGACATTCCGGGTCTTCTCTCGATTCTGCTTCGGTCACCAGTCGTCTGTGTTCTCCTTCCCCCGCGTGCACAGCGGGCGCATAACCGAAGGCGCGCTCCCGCTCGATGGCTTCAGAGCCGTCCAGGTTTAGCAGGATGAACGCTCTAGTTCGAGCATCCTTATCGGAATGAGCAGCGGCTATGAATATGTCGTATTCCTGCTCGAATACACACCACTTCTCGGCGATGTTTCCAGTGAACACCAATGGTTCTGGTCTACGGAATCCATCTGACATGGTCGTTAATCCTCGATAGCCTTTGCTACGATAGCCGAGCAATGCTAGCTGGTTACTTGCTTGCTTCGTCCGCAAAGTGCTGAGAAAACTTTAGCCTTACCACTCTGTCGGCAGGGCTGTAGCACACGACCGAACCACAGCTTCTGACACCATGTTTGACGTTCAGTAATTAGTCTGGATTCGTGATCACTAGCAAGCTTTGTTTTACTGTGTAACTGAGCAGACATTACACGTAAGCCACCTCACTCCCGGGGGGCGGGTCTCACCATCGCGCTGTCTCACTGCGTGCGTGCGCAGCGTACTACACGGAACAGGTATATTAAAGCAGCATTAATGAACAATATTAGTCAGATGTTCTACATTTGTGCTCTCGGCTCCCATGTCTTTGCACTCACTGTGCTCTCTGCCCTCCTGTTTCCACACTTCTCCTGGGGGAAAACTACCAGAGGCAGCTGTAAAGACACACACTCCCACAGGCATGCACTAACTGACTTTAAACTAAGCTAAGACACTGACGTGGAGTCTTACAATATAATACAATACAACTTTATTTGTATAGCACATTTAAAACCAGCGGTACACCAAAGTGCTTTAAAGTGATACAATAATTTAGAGAAAGAAACATTAACAGGGAATAAATACACCAACAGGTGGAGAGCACTAATTAGCCGCAGCGCAGTGAAAATATGTAAAAGAAAATACAGACACAACTCGACTAAGATTATTCAGCAATAAAATAGAATAAAAAGATTTAAAGTACATTAAAGAACATTTGCAGAATACAGACATTAATTAGGGAAGGCTAGATTGAATAAATGGTTTTTCAACTGCGATTTAAAAGATTGAACCGATTCAGGCTTGGCCTTGGCAATTTGGTGTAGTTGGTAAACGCTAGACTTAACTACAGTGGAGACTTGTTTGTCAAGTTTAAAAGAACTGTCCAGGAGAACACCCAGGTTGCTTACAGTATCAGAAAGAAACGTAGCAAATGGCCCAAGTGAGCCTGTTAGTTGGCCCCTAGGAATATGGCTATCGAAAACAACAATTTCCATTTTCTTTTCATTTAAAATGATTGATTTACTCAATAACTGATCCTTAACTTCTCTCATACAATCAAAAAAGCAGTGTGGTGAAGGTAAGACATCCTCAGTCAGATGAAAGTAAATTTGAATATCATCTGCGTAGCAATGGAAGAAAAATTCATATTTTTCAAAAATGCAACCTAAAGGTAACAAATACAAAGAAAACAACATAGGGCCCAACACAGACCCTTAGGGCACACCACAGGAAAAGGGGGCAACAGAGGAAGAATAACTTCCCATCGTAACAGCGAAGGACCTTTCTGAAAGGTACGATTTAAACCAACTAGGAGCATTACCCTTAATGCCTACCATGTGTTTTAGCCTCGCTAAAAGGATATTTTGGTCCATTAAATCAAACGTTGAGGACAAATCCAATGAAACTAAAACCACTGAGTGCCCTGAATCGATTAAATGGAGGTCATTGAAGACTCTCAGCAGTGCCGTTTCCCCTACTATGCATGATTTGAACCCAAACTGGAATTTATCAGTGATGCTATTCGCATCTGGATAGGCCTGTAGTTGCAAAAGGACTATTTTCTCTAGAATTTTAGACAAGAAAGGAAGTTTGGAAATCGGCCTATAATTTGCAGGGTCATTTTGGTCAAGGCTAGTTTTTTTAACAACAGGTTGCACTACCGCATGTTTAAAAGTGGTCGGGACACAACCTAAAAGCAATGATAAGTTTGTTAAGGATAGAATGCTAGGCCCAATTACATTAAAACCCTTCTTTATGATGCGAGATGAGAGGATGTCATGTACAGAGTTAGAATTTTTCAGATGCTCAATTATCTCCTTCAGGGTAGAGAGTGACACCGGCTCAAACCACTGGAAGGACGAGGTGCATCCCGAAGCAGAAATTTGACTAAACACAGGAGAAAGTGGAACTCTAAGAGAACTAATTTTTTCTGTAAAGTAGTTTAAAAATTGTTCACAGAGAGCCGGGGAAGTCACTCTCAGCATGTCAGGGCGAGGATTAACCACTAAGTTAAAAGTTTTAAATAACATACGAGGATTATGATTATTAACTGTAATAATAGCTGCTTTAGCCATCTTAACAGACTTCTGATATCTCAAACGGCTCATACGTAGGATGTCAAAGGACACCTGAAGCTTATCTTTCTTCCACCTCCTCTCAGCTTGACGACATGTGCGTTGTAGGGCTCATGTAAAGTCATTTAACCAGGGTTGTGAGCAAGTTCTAGGACGTTTCACCTTAACTGGAGCCACAGTGTCCAGTATGGAGGAGCATGTGGAGAGCATAGAATTAGTGAGTTCCTCAGCTGAGGAAAATGTAGCACAATCATTCTCAAAAAAGGCAGATTTTAAAAAGGCCTCAGAAAAATTGGCCATAACCCCAGAGCTAATTATGCGCACGAGCCGGTGGGAGCCAGTTCAGGTCTGTTTTACATAGCTCGGCATCAAAGATGACTGGGAAATGGCGCCATCTTGGAATCTTGGAAAATTGAATACTTCCTGTCACTACCCGATCCATACCGGAAACCCGATCAGTACCCCGCATGCACGAAAGGTGTCTACTTCCAGTCGAAGCGTTTTACGATAGTTACGGGTCAGAGTATCTGTTAAGATGTTAACAATAATAAGTATCTCTTAAAATGTTTCCAATAATGAAACATTTCAATATAATGTAGACAAAAAGGAAAAATATAAAGATAGTTACGGATCAGGACTCCCCGATCCTTACTGCGCATGTGCAAAGTCGGACCATACAAATCGGGTCTACCCGATCCGTACCGCGCATGTGCAGGGGTTTTCTTCTTCTTCTGTTCGTTTAATGGCAGTTTACTCCCCAGTGTACGAGGATACCTGCTGACCGAGCGAATGAACCCTATTGTAAACTGAATTAGCGTCATTACAAACTTGTGTTAAATTTGATTTAGTGATAGTCGAGTGTGTTTTTGCTTGTCTGTGTGGAGAGGATTGATTGGAATTGTCACGGCTCGGGGCAGCGGCCGTGTGAGGTGTGGAAGGGAGGACTCAAATGCAGTACTTATTCAGATGTGAGGGAGATTTATTATGAATACCAAACATAAAGTGGAGATGGTAAAACAGAACTAAAGATGAACTAAACTGGGAGAATCTAAACCAAAGAGCAGCAAACCTGAGCATGGAGGGAGGACAGCAGGGAGAGCACGCAGGGTGACACAGAGGAGGAACACAGAGCAATGCAGAGTAGGCAGGGTGACACTGAGTGATGAACACAGACGACGCAACAAGGAACAAAGGCAAACACACACAATAAATACACAGAGGGACACTGGGAAATCACACACAGGTGGGAGACACAGCTGGACCTGGTTAACCTGACGAGACAGGGGAAACACTCACACCAGGGACCAACAGAGGGAGCACAAACCCAGAAACCCAGTATCAAAATCCCAAAACACAAACCATCCCAAACAGCCCACAAATAATAACAATAAATACACCAAACCCAAAACCGCTGAGTCATGGACTCAGGATCATGACAGTACCCCCCCTCAAGGGCTGGCTCCCGACAGCCACAGAAACACACCACCAGACCCGGGTGGGCGGTAGGGGGTCCAGGACGGAGGGACCGGACCAGGACCAAAACGGAGGCCCAAGAGTCCCAAACAAAATGGTCACAAACACATGGGGGAGCAGAGTCTGAAACATAGTTCAGGCGGCCGACCTGGGGCCCAACAGCACAGAAGGCCAGTATGGGACAGTTCAGTTCAGCCACGCGGAAGGCGGTGGCGGCCGCAGAAGTCCGGAGGCCGGCCACGCGGAAGGCGGTGGCGGCCACAGAAGTCCGGAGGCCGGCCACGCGGAAGGCGGTGGCAGCCGCAGAAGTCCGGAGGCCGGCCACGTGGAAGGCGGTGGCGGCGACAACCTCGTTCAGGAGGATGCCCACATCGGCGATGACGACCATCCAGCGGCCTAGAAAACAGCCAGTGACAATGAGGTGCCGGACGTGGACCGGATGGCAGCGTGCCAGCAGAACCAGGCAAGGACGAGGAGAACAATGAGGCAGAAGCTGCTGCTGAAGCCGAACCAGGCGAGGCTGGAGCTGATGCAGAGGCCGGGCCAGGCGAGGCTGGAGCTGATGCAGAGGCCGGGCCAGGCGAGGCTGGAGCTGATGCAGAGGCCGGGCCAGGCGAGGCTGGAGCTGATGCAGAGGCCGGGCCAGGAGAAGCTGCGGCAGGTGCTGATGATGACGACGAAGCTGCTGCTGCAGGCGAGGCTGAAGCCGATGAGGAGGCTGGGCCAGACGAGGATGCAGACACGAAGGCTGGACCAGACGAGGATGCAGACACGAAGGCTGGACCAGACGAGGATGCAGACACGAAGGCTGGACCAGACGAGGACGAAGGTGAGGCTGAAGCTAAAGCAGGTGATGCTGAAGGCTCTGAAGCCGGCCCAGGCGAAGGCACGGAGGCAGAAGCAAAAACTGCAGCCGGCAAGGATGATGAGGCTGCAGCTGGCGAAGACGAAGAGGCTGCGGCTGGCGAAGACGAAGAGGCTGCGGCTGGCGAAGACGAAGAGGCTGCGGCTGGCGAAGACGAAGAGGCTGCGGCTGGCGAAGATGACGAGGCTGCAGGCGGCGGCGCTGCTGCAGCTGCTGCAGCTGCCGCCGGTGATGGAGCTGCTGCAGCTGCCGCCGGTGATGGAGCTGCTGCAGCTGCCGCCGGTGATGGAGCTGCTGCAGCTGCCGCCGGTGATGGAGCTGCTGCAGCTGCCGCCGGTGATGGAGCTGCTGCAGCTGCCGCCGGTGATGGAGCTGCTGCAGCTGCCGGTGCAGCCGGTGATGGAGCTGCTGGTGCAGCCGGTGATGGAGCTGCTACAGCTGCTGGCGCAGGCGGTGATGGCGCTGCTGGTGCAGGCGGTGATGGCGCTGCTGGTGCAGGCGGTGATGGCGCTGCTGGTGCAGGCGGTGATGGAGCTGCTAGTGCAGGCGGTGATGGAGCCGCTGGTGCTGCTGGTAAAGACGAAGAGGCTGCAGCTAGTGAAGATGCCTGAGACGATGGCGCTGCAGGCGGAGGCGTGGAAGCCGTAGGTGAATGCGCTGCAGACGAAGGCGCTGCAGATGGTGGCGTGAAAGCCGGAGACGAAGGCGCTGCAGGCGGCGGCGGCTTGAGAGCCGGAGATGGCGGCGCTGCAGGCGGTGGCGGCGTGAGAGCCGGAGATGGAGGCGCTCCAGGCGGTGGCGGCGTGAGAGCCGGAGATGGTGGCGCTCCAGGCGGTGGCGGCGTGAGAGCCGGAGATGGTGGCGCTGCAGGCGGTGGAGGCGTGAGAGCCGGAGATGGAGGCGCTGCAGGCAATGGCGATAGCTGGATGGGCTCCTCGGTCCCCCCAGCGAAAGCAGCAGGCTGAAGCGGTTCCTGAGACCCCTCAGCGGAAGCTGCTGATGACGGCGAAGGCTGGATGGGCTCCTCGGTCCCCCCAGCGAAAACAGGCTCAAAACCAGTGGGCATGGAAGCCCCTGGCACACACAAAACAAAACCAGCAGGCTCGTGGGCCTCTGGTACACGTGAAACAAAACCAGTAGGCACGTGGGCCTCTGGCACACACGAGGAGGGCTGTAGCTGCACAGAGCCCTGACCCTGCTCAGGCAGTGATAGCCGGGTGCAGTCCACAGCTGGCAACTTGGCCTCCAGGGGTCCAGAGTTAGCTGAGGGTTGTAACCTAGCCTCTGGGGAAGCCCTGGAGTGAGTAACAGTCTCTAATGTTGTCAGCATTTGAGGAACAGTTCCCTTGTGAAACAGTTTGTCTCCCTGCTCAGGAACAGTGGTGGATAAACAGTCCTTTAAAGGGTGCACGGACATAGCTTCCTGTAGAGGGGCGAGTGAAGATCGTGACTCAGCCATTAACTGAACTACTGACTGAGTCATGGACAGAAATAGGGGTTGCAGTGATGTTAGTGGTGATGGTAGCCGAGTGGCTGACTGAACAGGAAATGGTGCTCTTGGGGGAGCTAATGGCGGTGCTGCTAGCGGCTGACCGCAAAACTGGGCTGGAGGGTGGCAATAAAGTCCAGGCTCGGAAGGAGCGGCAGAGATACGGTCTTTAGGTTTAGCAGACGGTGTATAGACCCCCACTTGGGAAGGGTCCGTCACCACGAAGGTGGGTAAGCTATACATATTGTCTCTCATCCCGCTCTGGATAGCCCCAGAAAACAAAGACCCGGAATCTGGGGGAGCCAAAGCATCCCGCTCACTCACCGCTTCTGGCTGCTCGGAAGGAAATGCAGGTGGGGGATGAAGTCCCAAATCCAAAAGGAGAAATTCCTGCTCCCACGGGTATAGCGAGCCCAAAAGCCAAGGGAGACCGGTCACCAGACGCTGTAGCCGCCTCTCTATAGCGCGCTGGGACTTGTAATCCTGGCTTTCCAGCCACAGGTCGATGAGCTCTTGAGTGGCATCGATGAGGTTCTCCCGTAGCTCTTTAGACGGGTTAAGTGCTGCTGGGTCCATCTTGTGGTTGCGTCGTACTGTCACGGCTCGGGGCAGCGGCCGTGTGAGGTGTGGAAGGGAGGACTCAAATGCAGTACTTATTCAGATGTGAAGGAGATTTATTATGAATACCAAACATAAAGTGGAGATGGTAAAACAGAACTAAAGATGAACTAAACTGGGAGAATCTAAACCAAAGAGCAGCAAACCTGAGCATGGAGGGAGGACAGCAGGGAGAGCACGCAGGGTGACACAGAGGAGGAACACAGAGCAATGCAGAGTAGGCAGGGTGACACTGAGTGATGAACACAGACGACGCAACAAGGAACAAAGGCAAACACACACAATAAATACACAGAGGGACACTGGGAAATCACACACAGGTGGGAGACACAGCTGGACCTGGTTAACCTGACGAGACAGGGGAAACACTCACACCAGGGACCAACAGAGGGAGCACAAACCCAGAAACCCAGTATCAAAATCCCAAAACACAAACCATCCCAAACAGCCCACAAATAATAACAATAAATACACCAAACCCAAAACCGCTGAGTCATGGACTCAGGATCATGACAGGAATAGTGATGATGATGTCCGCTACCACTGTCAATTGTCAGTAAACACTTCATCTGGGTGATGAATCTTCATGTGACATATTACAAAGTCTGTATTATTAACTCTGTAATTAGGTGCTGTTAGGGTTCAGAAATTGAGGAGGAAGACCAAAAATAATGACCACTGATCCTGCCGGGTGCAATTAGACGACATTTTAATGAATACACATGTGGAGTCCAACACTGTGCAGATTCAGTGTTGAACTGTCTTACAACCGTCAGAACAAAGGCTTTATAGGGGTAAGATAGTACAGCCCCCCTCCTCCCAGACACAATACAGCATACGTCAATTCAACACCACAGATGTTCAGTTAACTTTTGACACAGTTTAAAAAGAACATTGTCTTCGGCTCGAACCCAGGTGCTTCCCCTCAGCTCGCCTTCGCTGTCGCTTATCTCTGGGACATCTGGTGTACTTCCTGGAACAGACTAACACGTACGCACCCAAACTTTGCAATTACAGCAAAACACATCTTAACTTCTTACCCACTAAATGAGTCTACTAGTGTGGGTGTATGTGCTGTGTTTCCCTCGCTCTGCACCTTATTTGACCTCTCTAACTATATGTGTCTGTATGTGTGTGTATGTCTGTGCATGTGTGTTCCTCACGCTGCACTTTAATTGACCTCAGCTTAGGCACCCAGGCTAAGGCCATCCTGTGTGTACTGATCTTGACTTATATGTAAAATATATAAAACAAATGTTTCAATCTAATACAACTATTTAAAGCTTAATCAAAGCTTAATCAAAGATATAATGCATAATAAAATACCCTGCTCTTAACTTGCACTTAGACTCTGCTTTCAGTTTCACTTTTGCAAAGCCTGGCGTTTCCTGTCTCCTTTTGCACAGAGTATATTTCCTGTCCCTGCAGTCTGCACAGAAACATTTAAGATTATAGGAGCATTGAAAAGCATTTAGAATTATAGATTCAACTCAACAGTTCAAAGTGGTTCTTACTGGACCTGTAATAAAAACTTAATTGGGTGCCAATATGTTTAAACATCTAAATGCACTATCCCTACTTGGAGATTATGTGATTAATGCCATGATAATATGAACAGTAGCAGTGAAATAATTTCTCTAATCCCAACAGTGCCATTCTTCTTATTTTACGGCGCTGTTGTTCAATCGGGGGACGCTCTCTGTTGAGGAGAAAAGCATGAATTTGTTTGTATACGGATTATCCATTGTTTAAATGTCCCGGTAGTCGAAAAGGAGGCAGAGCTGTTGAGAAATGCTAGGAGCTAACTGGGCGCTAACCGTATCATTCAAATATATTGAACGTCGCAATGTTGGCAAAGAGAGGAAGTGACGTAAGATTTGCGCATGCGGGGTACGGATCGGGTTTCCGGTATGGATCGGGTAGTGACACTTCCCACCTCGAGGAACGCTCAGCCACACTGTTAAGTAGGTCCCCGATGAGGCTTGATCAGCTCCAGGTGTGTGTGATGATCTTCAGGTGTGGTCAGCTGCTGACCTGAGTCGCTCAGACCCAGGTCCCTGACATATCTATTATATTACCAAAATTATTTACCTTTAGCTGACAATGACAAGTGATGGAGGAAATTTTCAAACTATTCCTTTAATAAAACAAAACAAAACAAAATGAAAACATCTCAGTTTACATAAAACTGTATCATTAATATAACTGCTGCAAATGTTTCAGGTTGAGCTCATTTAAAATACTTTATATTCTGTTTAATGTCCAGTATTATTCTATTAATCAGATTTTTGTAGTGCCTTTCCTGTGACAAGCACGTATCTCGGAACAGAAGATTAATTTAAAAATTCAAATAGTTATTCTTGGGCTCAGAAACACAGACATACATCTTGATTAAAAATAATATATATAATTATATGTTCATAACAAGAAAATTGGCCAAATTAAAAGCATGCATTTGTTTTAACACTAATTCCTCAAATATTCTTGGTTCACAGGTACGACGATGAACTGCTCTGGTCTGTTAAATCTCCAAAAGGAACCAGGTACTGATACAATGAGACTTGGGGTTTTACTCCTTTTAAAAGGAATTTCAAAATGTAAAATAAAATAACCAACAAAACCCAAAACAAAACTCACATGTACTGAACAAATACATAGGCGAACAAATAACAAATTGTGTTTGTTTATTTTATCCATATGTATCAGATTTATTAATCATGTAAATTTCCTGCACCTGTCGTAGACGTCCACATGATGTCCAAATAAATTACACAGTCCAAAGTAAAATGATGAACGCCATATTAACGTCCAAGTTGTATCAAAACAAAAAATAGCCTGGTTAAGTTACATCTAAATATGAAAGAAATTACACCAGCAATTAACAAAAACAATGTATGTCTACACTGTAAATAAATATGGGTTGACCTACTGGGCCCCTAGTGTTCAGTCCCCAAAAGTGACTTATATTTTATGATGGTACTGGCAGCCACAGGCAACTGCCCACCAGTGCCCCATGGATCATTACCATGACCAATTAGTATGCAGTATGGATCAGCATTTTGTTTAAAAAAAAATGTAACTTCTTTATTCACAAAGAATGAGCACATAGTTGATTTGGCAGATTTTTACACCACATGACCTTCCTGGCACAACTGCTAAAAGATTGTGTGTCCTTCCACACTCGAACCAATAGATTGAAAGTCCAGCATTTAACTAAATACACTTTGGAGCCACATGCCCTCAAACAAAAAAAAGAATAAAATCTTGTTAAATTTGGCTGAGAAAATGCAATATGACCTAATCGATCAAAAAGATTTATTTTAACTTTAATGAAGTTTGTCAGTTGTCTTTTCTAAGTCTCATTTTCTGACAGTTTACCAAAAAATGTTCTGGGATTTCATCATCCACAATAGTCACATTTCTCTCTACGCTTTTTCCTTATTATAAACAATGTGCCAACATGCCTCCCTGTGTGGGACCACAGTGGGCAGCTGTGGGTGAACTGTGGAACTGTCTGGGCAAACCCACACTTATCTCACATGAGGTAATTGCCAGTTGGTCTGCCTACAGAGGGCTGATGGGAATTTTGCCCTTTAGGTTCCCCATATGGATTTTCTATGCTGTGGAACCTGCATGGGTTAACCCAGTGAGGGAATTCTATTGGTTTCCTCTTAGGGTGCCAAAAGGGCAGAACCGCTATGCTCTATAAAAGTTAGAAAGACTGACAATTTTGTGCTTGCTCGTAACCACGTAATATTAAAAGTAGCTGAAGGATTAAAGTTTTTAACTTTTCTGTGAGATGTGTATGATTGTTAATGAGACTATCCAAAGCTGGGAGAGCCATGTGAGCCTGCAATTAACAGTCACATCATCTTGGTGCTAAGAATAGGTCAGTCATGTAAATTGCCTGCACCTGTCATAGTACAGAATAAGGCATTGTCACCCTTAGTATTAACAGTTGTAGGAATGATAAGGATGCAAGCCTGGCTTGAATCTGGAATTCCGACTACCTATCTCATGCTTGCCCATAATTATAGTCATGTGGTGCACGGCCTATGAACCAAGCAATATGTTCTGCATTAGGCACCAGTTGTGGTTATGAAGCTTGGTCCAATTCAGCAGACTAGACATATTGTATTTCAATGAGACAATAGCATTTATTCTTGATAGATCAGCTGATAAAAACAAAGGTGTGTATACCCTTGCTTTCTGGGACTGCTGCACTCTCAGGTTAACCTGTTGCTGTATTCCATCGCTGCAAACCATGAGCCATGGGACCCTCACAGTCCCCGAGAGGTCTGTATGAGGCGAGTACATCATCTTGTTCCTTAATAAAACACCAGTGAGGGAAGTACCTCCTAAATCCATTTCCAAATTCCATTTGCTTCTCTGTCAGACAGTATTGCACTAAGATTATTTATCAGTGGTTTGTTTGGTGTTCTCCCATGAGCCTCCTCATCTAAGTGTTATGTCTTTCTCCAGACAGACATACCACTCCAGGCCTCAAGGGCCAGTGTCCTGCAGGTTTTATATATCACCATGGGTCAACACCCCTGAATCAAATGAGTAGGCCATTACCAGGCCTCTGGAGAACATCAAGACATGTTGAGGAAGTAATTTAGCCATTTAAATCAGCTTTGTTGGATCAAGGACACATCTAAAACCTGCAGGACACAGGCCCTTGAGGCCTGGAGTTCCCCTCCCCTGCCTTAGAACCTCTATTTCTTACTGAAGGCTCTATGTGCCTTACAGTCTAATAGCTGACACTGTTCCTTGGTTAGACCTTCCTCCACTGCATTTCTGCCAAACAATAAAACACAATTTAAAAACATTTTGCCATAAAAAATCATCATCATCAACAATAATAAAAAAATCACAAAACCCACAAATGTAAAGCGCAGTACAATCCTAACAGTAAAAAAATTTTGTTTAGATTTTTATTTCTTTTTTTTTTAAGTTGACACTTTGTTGGACAGAACCATGTTTAAGTATCAACTTGGTTAACAAGTAGTACTTTCTTTTGCTGAAATGTAACACATGTTTTTTGGTAATTCTTTTTGTCTGTCAGTTCCTCTGAAGAGCATTGAGGTGGAGCTGGAGGTGAGGGACCATGTGGCTACGGTGGTCTCCACTCTGAACTACGAGAATAAGGAGGACAAACCATTAGAGGCTGTTTTTGTCTTCCCTCTGCCTGGAGATGCTGCTGTCTGTCATTTCAGTGCTAAGATTGGACAGACACAGATTGTAGCTGAGGTGAAGGAGAAACAGAAGGTGAGCTGGACAGTAAATATAACCTGATTATAAGTGAGATTCAGAATAACAATAAACACAGTGAATGTCACTGACATGTGTCACCTGTCCCTCAGGCACATGAGGAGTATGATGATGATCTGAGCTTTGGTCAGCAGACCTTCCTATTGGAGGAGAGTGATCAGAGTCCAGATATATTCTCTCTGAGTGTGGGCAGTCTGCCTCCAGGAGAGAGTGCCTACATCAGGTTGGAGTACGTGACTGAGCTGGCTGTGCAGGCTGATGATGGTCTGAGGTTCTGTCTGCCTGGTGTACTCAACCCTCAATACAAATATCTGGGTATGAAAAATGCTTGACACCCTCAAACCCCTCAAATTCAAACATATAAAAGGTTTCATAACTGCATAAGCGGAAATGAGTAAAATACACCATAGAATTATTTAAATGTTAACCGAAAAATAACTACCATAAGTCATTCCATCTCAAATCCCACAGCTCATGACCATAGCTGATGGTAGGGACATAGATCGACCGGTAAATTGAGAGCCTTGCTTTTACACTCAGCTCTCTCTTTAGCCTAACAGACCGTCTGACGATCTCCTGCTCACTTCTCCCATCACTCATGAACAAGACCCAGAGATACTTAAAGTCCTCCACTTGGGGCAGGAACACGTCCCTGACCCAGAGTGGGCACTCCACCCTTTTCCTGATGAGGATCATGGCCCTTAGATTTGGAGGTGCTGATTCTCATTCCCACCGCTTCACACTCAGCTGTGAAGCATTCCAGAGCGAGCTAGAGGCCATTACCCAATGAAACCAACAGAACCACATTATCTGCAAAAAGCAGAGATGAGATTCTGAGACCACCCAAGTGAAAGCATTCCGCCACTTCCCACATAGCAGATAGGTCTGGCCTGGATCTGGTGTCAAGCCCGCACTGCTGGCTGACTTCTGGAATGGTAAGTGGTATGTCATCCAGATGTGGGCCAGGCCTGGCATAGATGGCACTGTTTATGTGATGGCATGTGTTGGAGGAAATCTCCCAAATAAAAGGCTGCCAAAGTAAAACAGAGACACAGTGAGACAATATAATCAATCACATGTACATGGGGTGAACGTCTCTAATGAGAGTCACACCAGTACTCTTCTTTATTGCAGGTTATATAGGCATGTAGGTTACTCAACAGGACGGAGGCAGTCTCCGCCTGTTCTCAGAATATAGATTACAAATGCATATCTTACTAAACATTCTGTCCGTACTATACTAAACGTCTGCTTAAGTGGCATTTTCCGTTCTTCTTTACACAGGAACTTGTCTTCACAGGCATTTGATAAGCATAGGCAAGGCTTCATGTTTATCAGAGTGAATCGTCATTCAGAGTTTACACAATCTCAAGCAAAGCATATTTGAATAATAAACAAAATCTTTTCACAGCATGCCACATCTGGCTCATTTGTGGTTTGGTTTATGTGGCCCAGGCTCATAGAAAACAGGTCTGGCCCAGATCTGACATTGAGCTGGCACTTCTGACTGACTGGTGTCATGGCAGAGTGTATGTCAACCAGATGTGGGCTAGGTCTGGCAATGATGGCACTGTTTATGTTGCTATTTTCCTATGTTAGTTAGAAGACTCAAATGCCATGTTGCAATACTATACTGCTATGGTAGCCAACGTTTCAAATGTAGCTTTGACAGGTTTGTGAGTGTACACTTTATCCAAAACCTAGTGAGGGTTTACTCATGTTTAACACTGGGTGGCTGTAGCTCAGGAGGTAAAGCAGGTCAGCTACCAATCGAAAGGTTAGTGGTTCGACCCCTGGCTTCTCCAGTCTACGTGTCAAGAGTGTAAATGTGTATGAATGTAGTTAGGAAGCACTCAGTTTAGAGAAAGTGTGTGAATGTGGCATGTTGTATAGACGACTTTGAGTAATCCATGAGAGTAGAAAAGTGCTATATAAGAATCAGTCTATTCACTGTCTGAACAGAGTTTCCTCATGTTACTTTTGTACTATTATGTTCCTCCACTTGTTCTTATTACATGGCTTGATTAAGGTACACATTAGGCTGGCATCTGGGGCCAGAGCGGAAACTGTGCTGGGCCAACACAGGGCCACCGGTGTGTCTGCAACTAGCCTTGTGCTGGCCCATGTGTGGGCCACTTCTGGCAAACCAAATCTGGGCCACCAAAGAGTTCTTGCGGTATGTGGGCCTTGTGTAAGCACATTGTGTGGGTCAGATTCGGGCCATACCATTTTTGCTATGTGGGTTGGCTATGCCTAGAAATTCTGTACATAAAAATGATGAACCGAATTGGTGACAAAGGGCAGCCCTGGTGGAGCCCATCAACCAGCAGGAACGAGTCTAACTTATTGCCGGCTATACAGACCAAGCTGTTTTAACGGTTGAATAAGGATCAAATGGCCCGTAGCAAAGGGCCAAACACCCCATACTCCCACATTACCTCCCACAGGACACTCCGAGGTACACTGTTGAAAATCTACAAAACACATGCAGACTGGCTTAGCTCCAGTGCACCCTCAAGTATCCTTGAGAGGACAAAGAGCTAATTGTTATCAATTTGAATAAAAACATTTTATGGTGCAAAATTTGAGCATCTATAATTTTTGGGGTCAAATTTTTTGCTTTATATCTAAAATGCTTTTCCATGTACATGTTTTTGGAAAAAGATCCGTGTACCTAGTTTAGTGGCCCCTTTTTCATACATTGAAACTGAGGCAATGTTTGAACATGAATATCAAAAAAAGAATTAAAAATAAAAGCCTTATGTTTATATTTGTCTTTCTAACTATCAAAATAAATCTGTACTATTGAACAAATACAAAAATGTACTGGTTATAATTTTTTTTTAATGAAAATTTGCGTCAAAACAGATTTTCCTGAAATTTGTATGATAGAAAGTTGGAACATGTATAATCATTCTTATACAATTATTATAAATTGTTAAATATGTGAAATGCTCTGTCAACTCACTTTCAGTCATGTGTTTTTTGCAATGTTTAAACATGAATACCTCAAAAACATTTAAAGAAAAAATTTTGGAGTGTCTACATAAAAATCTTGGTAAAGATGAACATATTTTTTATTTTCTCAACCTGGATCACTATACTACTGTAAATACATATTTTTTTATCTTAGTGTTAACCTCTCTTTGGAATCACATGACTGTCAATCTTTTGTTTATACCATGGAATCTATAAAGTGATTGGAGGGTGAGCATGCCAAGAATATTGAAAACAACAACATTTGATTGACCCTCATCATGCCTGCAGTTCCCTTTCTGCTTTCTTGTGCTGTCATTTGAAGTTACAACTGGAAAAAAAAAACGTTTACTTATAATCAGTCACATTTGTATACAGGTAGGAAATCTAAAGGTTTCCGGTTGGTTTATCTTCCAGCCTCTCTGGTGCCCTACAGCCTGTCTTTCTCTGCCCGAGTGTCCTCTCCTCGTCCAATCTCTAAAGTAGAGTCCAACTGTTCCCTGGACCCTCTCCAGTACCTCAACACTGATCAAACCCAGGCCACGGTAGGTAGAGTGCTAATGATTCTGTTGTGTGTGGTTGTTACTTATTACTGAGAACTAAACATGAATGTGTTTGTGGTGTGCAGGTCAAGCTGGCTGCAGGACACAAGTTTGACAGAGATGTTGAACTGCTGATTTATTACAAAGACGCCCACCAGCCCACTGCTGTGGTGGAGGCAGGACAGGCCTCTGCTGAGCCGGGTGAGTGAAAATGAGTGAAGTTGTTTGCTGCAATTTGTTGGAATAAACAGTAAAAACTGTTTTGCGTCATTTTTCTGTCCCTTTTATTTTTCAGGCACTCTGATGGGTGATCCAGTGGTGATGGTGAGTCTATACCCTGAGTTCCCAGAGACTGTGATGTCTTCAGGGACTTCTTGTGGAGAGTTTGTGTTCTTAATGGATCGATCTGGAAGTATGGACTGTGCTATCAATAAGAGTGAGCAGGAGGAAACTCGTATGAGCTCTGCCAGGGTATCCTTAATAAGTTATTACAGTCATAACATCTTTAATAGTGTCCCTACCAGCCAGTGACTGTTACCATCTTTTCCCGCTTCTCTTAAGGATGCTGTGCTGCTCCTGTTGAAGAACTTACCAATGGGCTGCTATTTCAACATCTACAGTTTTGGGTCCAGTTATGAACACATCTTCCCGTGAGTCTCTCCGTGATTTCAGTCAGCCCAACAAAAGACTTTCTGTTTTTGGTATGAAGTGCATGTAATTGTGTACTGGTATTTATGTGATGGCAGTAAGAGTGTGGAGTATAGCCAAGAGACCATGGAGGAGGCGCTGAAGAATGTTGATCAAATGGAGGCTGATTTGGGAGGATCAGGGATGTTGGAGCCCCTTAAACATATTTACAACCAGCCTTGCATTCCCAGTCACCCTAGACAGGTAACATGCACAGTGGCTCACATTAATTTTCTGGGGACTTCTTGTAATCATAACCTTACTACTTGCCTAACTCTAACCTTAACACAACCCTTAGTCTTGAAATGTAATGACTTAAATCATGGGGTCTTTCTTCACTTCTCCATAACAGGACTGTGTAAATAGACTTAATTTCTACAACATGAGTAAAATGAGTTGATGGTGGATTTCGCAATTTGTACCATAGTTGCATCTTCTAAACATATCAGACAAGTTTGAATCGCAGTGATCTCAACCTTGAGGTCACATGTCGTTTTCAGTAAAGTACCTAAGATTTTCATATCTTTATGACCTTTTTCACCTATTGTGTAGAATAGGTGTATGTAGTAGGAGGCTGAGGGGACTGGCGACCGCCAGTATTTTGTTGTTTTGTTTTTGTTAGAGATACTGTCTATTGTTCTTTGCACCTTATCATAATAACATTTGTGTTTCTGAAACCTAACTCAGATTTCAGAACAAGCTGTGTGTTTCTGGGTCTGATGTTATGTCCTTATGTGTCAACTCTCCTCTCTAGCTGTTTGTCTTTACTGATGGAGAGGTGTGGGACACCAAAGAAGTGATAGATCTGGTGAAGAAAAACTCAGATTCTCACAGGTGAAACCACAAAAACACAAATATATCTACACAATTCCCAGAATAGCCAACATTGTCCTCTATGTAGAAAACTGTTGTATTGCAGGTGTTTCTCTTTTGGGATTGGGGAAGGGGCCAGCTCTGCTCTCATCAATGGGATGGCCAAAGAAGGAGGAGGTCATGCTCAGTTCATCACAGGGACTGACAGGATGCAAGCAAAAGTAAGACATTAAACACAATTAGAAGTCAAGTTAAACATTGCAGCAGCAGCAGCAGCAGATACATATTTGAAATCAGACCTGCGGTAAGTAAAATGAGCGTTCCACCTGTTTGTGCATATTTGGAGAGTTTTTCCTTATTTTTCAGGTGATGCAGTCGCTGCGATTTTCTTTACACCCTATTGTCACAGTCATATGGGATTTACCAAAGGAAGTGTCTGTCACTGTACTCTCTCCACCAATCACAACACTTTTCAAGGGTCAAAGGTCACTGATTTATGCCCGGCTCACTGGACAGGTAAGAGCAGCAGCCTCTCATTTTGTTTAGGTATTTGATGATAGTAATTAATGTGACTTCTAACCCTGTAATTCTGTGTCAGAGTTCAGAGGCAGCAGAGGGCTGTGTGACGGTGAAGTACAGCCTGGCAGGTCATCCGTCTGAGAACCAGCTGCACTTCAGTCTCAGACCTGCAGAGGACACTGGGTAAAACAGTTTAATAATGACAGCACTGTGAGAAAGGCTACACTATTTAGTAAAATTTAGTTTTCCAATTACAAAATACCAATGTGTGCTAGTACTGATTATAAATATGATATAAACAAAAGACAGCAGAATCTCACTTCCAGCACAGGTGCAGTCATTGTTTGATTCGTCCAACTCATCTTGGCTCTCTTTCCTTTCAGCAACACCTGTACTTGCAGCCTGATGTCATCTAACACTTTATGATGAAACGAAACTGACATCTTGCACTTTATTTTTCTGCAGATATTTCTTTCACACTAAACAAGTGACTCATTTCTCACAATAAACCAACCACAATAAACAGACTAAAACATTCACACACATGTGGTCAGGCTCCTGAGTGAAGTCATAGGTGTTTTAACTGTTTGTGGTTTGCTGAATGAGTGACTGCAGTTTAGGTAACTTTATTTAAGATGCACAAAGTGCACATATCACTGACGTCTTTTAAAAGCTGGCTTAACCAAGTACTTCTTTTACTCTTTGCCTCGTGTTTACGGTTTTTACATTTTACATTCTGATGACAGCATTTACTGATTTAATATTCCAGCTTTAGCCACCATCAACCAACTGGTTCATGTTTCCCTTAGCTCAAACTTCATGATTCACAAAACACAGGAATAATTAAATTATTTTAATTAAAAAATTAAAAGAAAAAGAAAAAAAAATAGTTTGCAGTCTGCTATCTTTGACATCCTGCAGCTATAAGAGGCATTTCTGAAGGAACTGACAGAATCTTCCATTTATCCTACAGTATATTTCTCATTGTAAAGTATTTTATGCCTCAATGCTGTAAAAATTATATTTATCTCTGCTGATGAGTAAGAAAAATGTATGTCACCCGGTGACTTTGAGGAAAACACAGCAGTTACACTCCTGTGTTTAAAGATCAACCCTAATCATTGACAGTCAGAATTCTCTGCAAAGGTAAACTCTGCAGCTTATTATTTCAAACTGTTGACTTGCAGTTATGCATGGGGGTGCTGTCTGTGATATCCTGCAGCTATGAAGGCCATCTCTGAAGAAATGTTATGTCTGTGGTTTGTTGGTTTTGAAAGTGCTGCGGCATCAGTTGTAATAGGTTGATAGAGAGGAGCAGCTACACTCCTGTGTTTAAAGATCAACCCTAATCTGACCATCATTCACTGTAACATTGACAGTTAGAAACTGAGGTCTGCAATGCTGTAAAACACATTAAAGAACCAAGTCATTTTATTGAGTCGTAAACACAGAATGTCTGCTGCTGATCTCAGTAAATGTAACAGGAAACCTCAATTTCTCTGTGCAAATATATAGGTGTGGGTAAACGAGGGTGGTTTGCTATAGATGACACTCTGCTTGAAAGTAGAAAAAAACTGTCGTCAAAGCAGATTCTTTTTAGGACCCTGTTTTAGTAGAATATTTACTACTTCTTTCTTTAAGCATTTTGTGGTGTTGAATTTAGAATGTATTTCATATTGAATATTGAAATGGCACAGCTGGCCAAAAACTGTAAATGGAAGAGGAATGTAACTCTCTTAAACCATTTGTATTGTTGTGTTTGATTATGAGTGCCTAAAGAGGAAATCATCAGGTAGGAATATAGCTCATATTAATTTTATTAAAAAAATACTATTGTGCCAATGAGTTTAAAACTTTAAGAACTCAAGTTGAATAATTAAAGTTCATAAACACATGCATATATTGTACTGTATGTCTGTATCCATATATAGATTGGGTTGGACTATTATTTCGAAAGGAATAGGAATTTCTATTTCTGTTCCATCTATTCTTCCATTTATTTTCTTCCACCATCAGTTGGTGAGTTGGATAGTGAGCTATCAGTTCAGATCATCTCTTTACGCAAGTGTCCAGAATATATGGCTGCAGATCCGATGATGAGATTACAAAATTGATCATCAACTGAAAACCTAGGATGTCCTGGTGACACGTGCACTTATCGCCATTCTCATGTTGAAATATGGTGGTCATTATGGACAAAGTCTGATAACAAAACACTACTCAGGTTCAGATCAGGCAGGCTGGTCCTCCCAATCACAATGCTTCAGGTCTCTCTGTCATTGCCCACGTGAGCGTTGGGTCAAGTCTCCCTGTAGAAAAACACCAGGGCCTCCGCCCCGATAACAGCCCTAACTTTGATTACAAAAATAATGGCAAGTTAATCCCCAAAGTTTGAGTCTGTTCAACTGGACGTAATGTTTTCAGTGAGAGAAATGTTTTGTCACTCATCAAAGGGACTTCTTCAGTCTCAGCTGACTGCAGGTTTCCCCAATCTTATTGACAGTACATTTGCATAATGACTGAAACTAGCACCAGTGAAGGAACAATGGGCTGTGAGGTCAGTTCCTTGATCATTAATATGCAAATTCTCATGACCATTGATCAACAACCACTGATCAAAGCTTATTGATCAAAGACCGCTGATCAATCGCCATGAGTACCACTCACAGAGAGTTGGGGAATGGCTGCAATCACAGCATTGCAAGATGGCGAAAGATGTACCCTCAGGCCCCCTCCTCGACTCAGATATAGTCTTTCCCTTTTCACTTAAATGGCAAGTTTGAAAAAAAATCTACAGCAGGTGTTCACTTGTCTGTTGGATTTAGACCCCTTGTAGGGAGCATTTACGTTCAAACATTTTATTAATGTGATGGTGGATTAGACTCTATTTATGTATGAAACTAAAGAGGATACAATGGTATAAAACAGACACTAATGAATGAATGTGGTAAAATGATAAACATTACAACTGCAGTTGTTTTCCTTCTTGTCTGCAGGCTAACAGTCCACAGGTTGGGGGCTCGGAGTCTGATTCGCTCCCTGGAGATAGAGGACAGAGAGCACAAAGAACATGAAGATGGAGGAGTGAAGGAGCAGCTGGTGCAGCTCAGTGTTCAGTCAGAAGTGAGCAGCTCTTTCACTGCCTTCATTCCTGTCAACAAAGACAACGGAGACACAATTCAAGGATGTTTTCTGTGCAGAAATATTGCAACACCCTGTGAGTTTACTGGACGATATAGCAGACAGTTTGTGAAATGATGTAACAACCAGACTTAACAAACAAATTAGAAGTTTTAAATGGTATTTAAAGTATTTATATATTTTTTTCAAAAATATTGTGAAAAAGTGTTTATTTGTTCTTTTTAACTGCTTTTTGTAAAATTGCTGACTTTATGTTTTTCATCTGGACTTCATGTAGTTGAAATGGAGAGAGATCGTCCATGGCGTGTATGTAAGTAAAAGCTTCATATTTATGCATTTCTAAAAATAAATGTAAACAAAACCATCTAATTTTCGTTTTAACTTATTTGAAACATTAAATGTAAGAAACTCCCCCCCCCCAAAAACAGACTGTAATAAACATAGACTGTCTCCTAAAGCAGCGATTAAAGAAGTTTAAAGGAGTTTTTTTTTATAAATAGTACTATTGGTAGTATTTAGCGAATCACTATAATAACCGCATTTGATATTTCCTGTAATGCCTTAACCTCATACTAACCTCCTTTTCCCTTTTTTCCTGTTATGGTTATCAATACTACTCTGCAGCAAGACCTGCAAGGAGCTGGAGTAAGTAAAAAGCTGACTGAAAGCTCAAGAAATATTTAGCCTTTTCTATTCAAATGTTTCAAATAGTGCTGCCAGAGTTAACGACATTAACGCCATAACCTCATTAAGGTGGCAAATCTCCGTTAGCGTGGTGGGGCTGCATGGCGCTAACGCGTTGACTGGGAACGCCTTGGTGGATTTCTGGGCTTCTCTGCTGAGGCTGCTGCCCTCAGGACCCGGGCCCAGATAAGCAGAAGAAGATGGATGAATGGATAAAAGGATATACTTATTTTTAATACAAGTCCTCAAATATTCTTGGTTCACAGGTACGCGGATGAACTGCTCTGGTCTGTTAAATCTACAAAAGGAACCAGGTACTGATACAAAGAGACTTACGTTTTTCTCTGACCAATTGTCATTTATTTAATCCTTATATGTAAGGGCTCGCTGCTTGGCATGTAATATTTTGAGTGTGTGAATGTGTGCGTGAATGGGTGAATGACTGGATATGTAAAGCGCTTTGGGGTCCTTAGGGACCATAAAAGCGCTATATAAATACAGGCCATTTACCATTTATTTACCATTTTGCTTCACATACTTTTTGTGATAGAGAGGATACTTGTAAATAAATAAATACATAAATACATAAATAAATTTTTTTTTTTTTAAACTGGGGAAAATAGTAAAAATATGTGTACGAGCAGTCCACATGTGGTTGTTGTGGATGTTCTTTCAACATCAAATTTATATTATTTTAGATATCATTTTTATACTGCTTCTGTAGGCTCTTTAGTAACATGTTTCCAGAGGGTGGAGGACATATAATGAAATAAATAACCAGTTAAAAAAAATCCCCCCCAAAACCCCACATGTACTGAACAAATACATAGGCTAATAAATTTTGTTTTTTTATAAATAGTTTGTATTCATATGTATCATGTTCATAACAACGATCTTGATATTTCTAAACAAAAAAATATTACATTTATTAATCATGTAAATTTCCTGCACCTCTCATAGACGTCCACGTGATGTCCAGAAAAATTAGCTAGTCCAAAGTTAAAATGTTGAACGTCATATTAACGTCTAACTTGGGTCATTGTTGGATGTCCAGATTGTGGGCCTAGTTTGGACGTTGCATAGATGTCCAGAATTGGTTATGAACTGACGGACCCAATATACACATGATCTGCACGTTTATGTTTTGCGAGTACAGTTCCTACAAAAAAATTTAAATAATAAGAAAGTTATTAAAAAAATAGAGTGGGTAAGTTAAATATAAATATTGACAAAATCACACCAGCTTTTTCTTCTTTTTTTTGTACAGAACCATGTTTAAGTATCAACTTGGTTAACAAGTAGTATTTTCTTTTGCTGAAATGTAACACTTGTAAAAAGAAGAAACAAACAACCATTTTCAAAACATCTGTGATTTATGTTTTTTGGTCATTCTTTTTGTCCGTCAGTTCCTCTGAAGAGCATTGAGGTGCAGCTGGAGGTGAGGGACCATGTGGCTACAGTGGTCTCCATTCTGAACTACGAGAATAAGGAGGACAAGCCATTAGAGGCTGTTTTTGTCTTCCCTCTGCCTGGAGATGCTGCTGTCTGTCATTTCAGTGCTAAGATCGGACAGACACAGATTGTAGCTAAGGTGAAGGAGAAACAGAAGGTGAGCTGGAGAGAAAATATAACCTGATTATAAGTAAGATTCAAAATAACAATAAACACAGTGAATGTCACTGACATGTGTCTCCTGTCCTTCAGGCTCGTAAGGAGTATGATGATGCTCTGAGCTCTGGTCAGCAGGCTTTCCTATTGGAGGAGAGTGATCAGAGTCCAGATATATTCTCTCTGAGTGTGGGCAGTCTGCTTCCAGGAGAGAGCGCCTCCATCAGGTTGGAGTACGTGACTGAGCTGGCTGTGCAGGCTGATGATGGTCTGAGGTTCTGTCTGCCTGCTGTGCTCAACCCTCGATACCAGCCTCAGGGTAGGAAAAGCAGATGACATTTTAAATGTCAAATGTGGAAATGATTTAGATACAACCTGGATTTATCTGCATGTTTACTGGAAAATAAAATTTTTCTCATAATCTATATAATGTATAAAAACTTAAAGCTGCAACAAGTCTGAGTGGTGTCTAAAAAGAATGTGGGCTTTATAGATTTATTTATAAATATATTATTTATTATAAACCCCAAAAAGTCACGCCTCTCCTGTAGAAGCAGCTTTTGAACCAGCTTCTGATTTGGGAGACAGACACTGTCTCTACGTTTAAGATTAAGCTTAAAACTTTCCTTTTTGCTAGTCTTTTGTCTTATTCCCCTCACACCAACCGGTCATGGCAGATGGCTGCCCCTTCCTGAGCCTGGTTCTGCTTGATGTTTCTTCCTGTTAAAAGGGAGTTTTTCCTTGCCACTGTTGCCAAAGCTTTTTCTTTTAGGTACTGTAGGTCTGCCTTACAGTATAAAGTGCCTTGAGGCAACTGCTGTTATGAGTTGGTGCTGTATAAATACAACTGAATTGAATTGAATACAGGGCTTATTTATAATCAGTGTCATTTGTGTATAGATTTTGAAGGTGCAGGTGTCCAGGTGACTTCTGTTCCAGCCTCTCTGTTGTTCTACCGCCTGTCTTTCTCTGCCCGAGTGTCCTCTCCTCGTCCAATCTCTACAGTAGAGTCCAACTGTTCCCTGGACCCTCTCCAGTACCTCAACACTGATCAAACCCAGGCCACGGTAGGTAGAGTGCTGATGTTACTGCTCTGTACTTATTACTGAGAACTAAACATGAATGTGTTTGTGGTGTGCAGGTCAAGCTGGCTGCAGGACACAAGTTTGACAGAGATGTTGAACTGCTGATTTATTACAAAGACGCCCACCAGCCCACTGCTGTGGTGGAGGCAGGACAGGCCTCTGCTGAACCGGGTGAGTGAAAATGAGATTTGTTGTTAGTTTTGAAATAAATTTTAAAAAATCATTATCCGTCTTCTTTAACTCAGTAGTTAAAGATGTTGGAGTACACGGCAAAAATTTTTGGTCATTTTTCTGTCCCTAATATTTTTCAGGCTCTCTGATGGGTGATTCAATGGTGATGGTGAGTCTGTACCCTGAGTTCCCCCAGTCTGTGATGGCTTCATGTGGAGAGTTTGTGTTTCTAATGGATCGATCTGGAAGTATGAGTAATACTCGGATCCGCAGTGCCAAGGTATTTGTTCTTACAGTCATAAATTTTTCACAGTGTTCCTCTCACACAGAGGACTCACCATATTTTCCCTGTTCTCTTAAGGATACTCTGCTGCTCCTGTTGAAGAGCTTACCAATGGGCTGCTATTTTAACATCTATGGTTTTGGGTCCAGATATGAACACATCTTCCCGTAAGGCTCAGATCTGTCAGCCCAACAAAAGTATTCATTTCATGTTTTTGTGTCTTTTGTGTTAAATATGTGTGTATTGGTGTCTGTGTGATGGCAGTAAGAGTGTGGAGTACACTCAGCAGACCATGGAAGAGGCCCTGAAGAGCGTTGAGCAGATGCAGGCTGATCTTGGAGGAACAGAGATCCTGGAGCCCCTCAAACATATTTACAGTCAGCCGTGCATTCCCAGTCAGCCTCGACAGGTAACACACACACTGGCTTGGATTAGTTTCCTCAAGACTTCCTTGAAACTTAACCTTACTTACCGCTTGCCTAACTCTGACCTTAAATGTACAATCATTATCTCAATTAGGTGATTTAAGAGAAAAAAGGATACTATACTCATAAATAAAAGTACATAAATAAATTTACATACAGTACTCTGTAATCACATCTTCCAACAAACTGATGCATTCTCATTAATTTATTATTAATATCTTAGAAATAAATAGAATTGAGTGTGTGATTTACGGTTTGTGGAAGCTGCTATGTTCCCCCATTATATTTAAGTACAATGGCCAGGAAGGACTTCTCTAACTAATGGCATTTTGCCTATGTGGTTAGAGACTGACCAGAGTACATTAAAGGTGGAGTAAGAAACTTATAGGTTTTTGCATACCGTGAAGGGACATTTAAATTTGTGTCTACACCTTCAGACTAAATTTCGTGTTTCATGTTTTCATGTTTAATTGTCAGAGTGGCATCCCATTCACCAAAGAAATGAAAACTCGAAAGAAATAGACAATGCCACCAGCATTTTAATAAAATGTCACCCACTTTCCTCTTGCCTCAAGCCTCATCTACTGCACTGATGTCAGGGCTCTTAACACAGTGTATCCAGTATCCTACAAATCACACTTTGCCTGTGATAAACAGTTTTATAACATTCTTACATTGTATGAGAGTTTATTCAGAGTCCACTAAACTTACATCCACTTCAAAGAGGCTACAGCAGTTAAGAGAGGCTAACAGCAACTAAAAGCAGCTAACAACAGTGCTTAAGGACAGTTCAGTATATCCTCAACAACTCAACTTATTTATGGCTGTCATAAGTCAGATGCAAGCTTCTCTGACTCTTTGACTCATATCAGATTCCTTTCATGAAGTTTTACAGCCTCGTCCAGAATAAAGAACAGCTGAGGTAAACAGTGGCCTGACAGCCTTCCACAAATGGGAGAAAACTCCAGTCCAGTTTAAACAGTACGTAGTAGAAACATACTGGCTGGCAGGGGCCATTTTGGGGTACAATCTAAATTTAATGTTTTTCATCTCTGTTGGATGACTAAAAATGTTTGTCCTATAGCAGCACCAAAGCTAGGATTCTGAGGCGTAAGAAAAGAGAAATCAGTTGATTGTAATCTGTAATTTACTATCAATTTACTACAATCTGCATCTAATTATGAATCATTTTACACATTCTAACTAAAAATGAAGTATTGTGTTTCTGAACCTTAACTCAGCTCTCAGAACAAGCTGTGTGTTTGTGGGTCTGATGTTATGTCCTCATGTGCCAACTCTCCTCTCTAGCTGTTTGTCTTTACTGATGGAGAGGTGGGAAACACCAAAGAAGTGATAGATCTGGTAAAGAAGAAATCAGATTCTCACAGGTGAAACCACAAACCCACAACTATATCTACACAATACATGTCCTCTGTGTACTTAAAGAAAACTGCTGTATTGCAGGTGTTTCTCTTTTGGGATTGGGGAAGGGGCCAGCTCTGCTCTCATCAATGGGATGGCCAAAGAAGGAGGAGGTCACGCTCAGTTCATCACAGGGACTGACAGGATGCAAGCAAAAGTAAGACATTAAACACAATTAGAAGTCACATTAAACATCACAGCAGCAGCAGATACATATTTGTTATATGTATAGGATGTGTATTTGGAGTTTTTCATTATTTTTCAGGTGATGCAGTCGCTGCGATTTGCTCTGCAGCCGGTTGTGGTCGGCATCTCAGTCACATGGGATTTACCAAAGGAAGTGTCTGTCACTGTCCTCTCTCCACCAATCAAGACACTTTTCCAGGGTCAAAGGTCACTGATTTATGCCCAGCTCACTGGACAGGTAGGAGCAGCACCTTCTCATGTTGTTGTTTAGGTATTTGATGACAGTAAATAATGTGACTTCTAACCCTGTGATTCTGTGTCAGAGGTCAGAGGCAGCAGAGGGCTGTGTGACGGTGAAGTACAGCCTGGCAGGTCATCCCTCTGAGAACCAGCTGCACTTCAGTCTCAGACCTGCAGAGGACACTGGGTAAAACAGTTTAATAACAACAGCACCCTTTTGGTTTGGTTTACTTTATTTAAGATGCACAAACATATTACTGTGCATATCTTTGATATTTTTATGACCTGGTTTTACCACATCCTTTTTTCATCATTGGAGACAATGAGGAATTACAGTGTATTTCTATGTTTGATATTCTGACAATAGCGTTTACTCATTTAATATTCCAGTTGCAGCCATTATCTGCCCAAAACCAACTGGCTTCATTTCTCTTAGTTCAAATTTCATGATTCAGAAAACACAGGAATAAATGAAGCTATTTTAACCAAAAATTTAAAGGGGAATTTAACTCTAACATCTTAAACCTTAATATTGCTGAGCTTGATGATGAGTGTCTAAAAAGTAAACATAAGAATGGGCATACGTCATTTCATTAAAATAAAAATGGTAACATTATACATTAAACAATTTTCTACAATATACAGTAAACACTTTATAATGTTTACGAACTAAACTTGATTAACTAAAGTTCATGCATGCATGCATGCATTTCAATGTATGTATGTTTGTATCCATGTATATATTGGATCACTCTACTGTCTTCAGATAAACTTGATATGTTATCATTGTGATTCTTTCCCAAAGTGGTGGATTAAACTTCACCTCTGTAGGACCCTGAAGAGGATGCAGTGGTATAGACAAAGTTACTGATAAGTTAATCTAGTAAAATAATAGACATTAGAACAGAAGATGTTTTTTGTGTCATGTCTGCAGATTAACAGTCCACAGGTTGGGTGCTCGTACTCTGATTCGCTCACTGGAGATGGAGGAGAGAGAAAGTAGAGGACAGCAAGATGGAGAAGTGAAGAAAAAGTTAGTGCGGCTCAGTGTCCAATCAGGAGTGAGCAGTTCTTTCACTGCCTTCATTGCTGTCAACAAAGCCAACAGCAGGGTGATCCAAGGACCTCTTGTGCGCAGAAATATTCCGACACCCAGTGAGTTTATTTTAAATCCCCAAACTAAAACTCTGTGAGCCACAGCTCTGAAGATAAAGATGGCCGAACTTCAATGAGGTGAATGTAATGACAGCTTTAACTGCAGAATATTAGAGTTAATTCTAAATCCTAAAAAATTTAACTTAAAAACAAACCAGTTAGGTAGTAGTTGCTTGTTTTCCAAAGTGATCTCCACAGATCAGAAATTAGCAAGAAGTAAAAATCTGAATGAAAGTACAACAAACAATTTTTGCATTTCTTCCTGTCCTATCCAGACCTCATACCCTCACTCTTTTTTTTTAATCTTAAAGTGACACCAAGATATGGATCAGCATTGCGTGCTACTCCTATAAGAGGAAGTAAGTACAAAACAGAGTTATTGGCGTTGGAAGGTACGTGTGTGCATGGACATTTGCTGCATCCCTGAGATTTAACACATGTATACCTGCAGCTGAGTGAAGAGGAATTATGCATTTGTTACTACAAAAGCAAAAACTAATTGTCACACACAACCTGAAGACAAAGGCGGATCAACATGAATAAAAGTACTTCAATGATAACTTAGAGCAGAACATTAGAACCAGTTTAGAGGTTCCTGAAGTCAGAATCCAAAAACATGCCAGTTAAAGCAAAATGTGGCTTGTTTTCTTCAAAGGGTTTGTTACAAGGAATCAAAATACTGATAGGAAGAAACTAAACACAGAAGAACAATGAAAATTAAACAATCTGAAAATCAAGCATGGTGATCAAGCTTTGTAAATACTGCAGGGACCTTGGAGGTAGGTGAGGAAGCATCCGGACTGACCACATGAAGATCCCAAACATTTAATAGTGTTTAAATCAATGACATGAAAACACACCCTTTGAAAAAATTTGCATAAAATATTTTAATCTCATTTTTTAACATCCTAGGTTGCTCCCCCCTGGCAATATCAGATACGTGTAAGTAAAAGCTGAATGTCAGTGTAACGCACATCTGCACATCAGTGCATTTCTAAAAATAAATGTTTTCTGTTTTACTCTGTTTAAGTTGAAAATTTTAAATATGAAATGCTCTATGGACAGCATCAGCAGTATTTGCTATCATAGTCATTGTATTGGGCTGTATATAATGTCTGTACTTTATTTGTTCTTTTTCATTTACTATTATGAAATTGCTGACTCCATGTTTTTCATCTTGATTTCATGGTAGATTTAGAGAAGAGACGTAATCTGTGTCGTGGGGGTAAGTAAAGAGTGAATGGCAGAACACACACATCTGCGCAGTAAAATCATAATCCACAATTTTTTTATCTTAAAGTGCCACCAAGATTTGGATCAGCATTGCCTGCTCCTCCTATAAGAAGAAGTAAGTACAAAGCAGAGTTATTGGCGTTTGAAGGTACGTGTGTGCATGGACGTTTGCTACATCCCTGAGATTTAACACATGTATACCTGCAGCTGAGTGAATGAAAGCAGGGCAGTGATAATGTTAAGAGCAGAGAGACACGGCAGTATCCCAGTATTTTAAAAATTAGCAATCAGAAGATTTTAGTTTTATTTTGAGTATGAAGAGTATTAGAGGAATTATGCATTTGTTACTACAAAGCAAAAACTAATTGTCACACACAACCTGAAGACAAAGGCGGATCAACATGAATAAAAGTACTTCAATGATAACTTAGAGCAGAACATTAGAACCAGTTTAGAGGTTCCTGAAGTCAGAATCCAAAAACACGCCAGTTAAAGCAAAATGTGGCTTGTTTTCTTCAAAGGGTTTGTTACAAGGAATCAAAATACTGATAGGAAGAAACTAAACACAGAAGAACAATGAAAATTAAACAATCTGAAAATCAAGCATGGTGATCAAGCTTTGTAAATACTGCAGGGACCTTGGAGGTAGGTGAGGAAGCATCCGGACTGACCACATGAAGATCCCAAACATTTAATAGTGTTTAAATCAATGACATGAAAAAAAGCCTTTGAAAAAATTCGCAAAAAATATTTTAATCTCATTTTTTAACATCCTAGGTTGCTCCTCCCTGCCAATACCAGATACGAGTAAGTAAAAGCTGAATGTCAGTGTAACGCACATCTGCACATCAGTGCATTTCTAAAAATAAATGTTTTCTGTTTTACTCTGTTTAAGTTGAAAATTTTAAATATGAAATGCTCTGTGAACAGCATCAGCAGTATTTGCTATCATAGTCATTGTATTGGGCTGTATATAATGTCTGTACTTTATTTGTTCTTTTTCATTTACTATTATGAAATTGCTGACTCCATGTTTTTCATCTTGATTTCATGGTAGATTTAGAGAACAGACGTATTCCGTGTCTTGGGGGTAAGTAAAGAGTGAATGGCAGAACACACACATCTGCGCAGTAAAATCACAATCCACAATTTTTTTATCTTAAAGTGCCACCAAGATTTGGATCAGCATTGCCTGCTCCTCCTATAAGAAGAAGTAAGTACAAAGCAGAGTTATTGGCGTTGGAAGGTACGTGTGTGCATGGACGTTTGCTACATCCCTGAGATTTAACATATTTATTCCTGCAGCTGAGTGAATGAAAGCAGGGCAGTGATAATGTTAAGAGCAGAGAGACACGGCAGTATCTCAGTATTTTAAAAATTAGCAATCAGAAGATTTTAGTTTTATTTTGAGTATGAAGAGTATTAGAGGAATTATACATTTGTTACTACAAAAGCAAAAACTAATTGTCACACACAACCTGAAGACAAAGGCGGATCAACATGAATAAAAGTACTTCAATGATAACTTGTAGCAGAACATTAGAACCAGTTTAGAGGTTCCTGAAGTCAGAATCCAAAAACATGCCAGTTAAAGCAAAATGTGGCTTGTTTTCTTCAAAGGGTTTGTTACAAGGAATCAAAATACTGATAGGAAGAAACTAAAGACAGAAGAACAATGAAAATTAAACAATCTGAAAATCAAGCATGGTGATCAAGCTTTGTAAATACTGCAGGGACCTTGGAGGTAGGTGAGGAAGCATCCGGACTGACCACATGAAGATCCCAAACATTTAATCAGTGTTTAAATCAATGACATGAAAACACACCCTTTGAAAAAAGTCTTATAAAATATTTTATTTTTTTTATTATTTATTATTTATTTTTCCCATTTTTTTACATCCTAGTTGGCTCCCCCATGGCAATGTGTTCAATACCAGATACGAGTAAGTAAAAGCTGAATGTCAGTGTAACACACATCTGCACATCAGTGCATTTCTAAAAATAAATGTTTTCTGTTTTACTCTGTTTAAGTTGAAAATTTTAAATATGAAATGCTCTATGGACAGCATTGGCAGTATTTGCTATCATAGTCATTGTATTGGGCTGTATATAATGTCTGTACTTTATTTATTCTTTTTCATTTACTATTATGAAGTTGCTGACTCCATGTTTTTCATCTTGACTTCACAGCAGATAGTTTTTGCGGTGGTTTCCTGGATGACTGTAAGTACAAGCTGAATGGAAGTTTAAGACAAGCTATCTATGCAGTTCTAAAATGAAATGTGGGATGGGTAACTGGTCAAAACAAGTTAAAGCATTTGAAATGTCTCATTTTTATCTACATTTTAATACCAAGTTCAACGTCCGTCTGATTCCACCTGTGTGAAAGTCATTTTCTTATTTAGTCAGATTTTAAATGTTAAATATAAGATTGTGTTAAAACTGTGATTTCAAATCTAAAACTTGTATTTCCAGCTGCCATGTCTTTGTGGGATTTAGAAAAGATTTAGATCATATGTGTACGCGTGGGGGGTAGGAGGTGTTAATGTGTCACTTTATAGTTTGGAACTTTTCAGTTTTTTCTGTGGAAAAGAGTAAAAACTATGAAAGTCCCTTTAAGTCCCATTAATGACAAATTCTTCAGCAAATGTCTTGACCCAATTTTTAAACAATATTTGAACAAATTCAAATATAATATTTTAAATATACTGTTTTTATACAAACATCATGGTGATGAATGCCTACCTTGCAGTAAAATCTATGTTGGGTACCAAAAAAGCTGACTGTAAGCTCAAAAAATATTTGTTCTATAAATATGGCTCATATAATAACCACAGAGGAAATTATATGATCCACAGTATGTGTGTGTGTCATCCCAAATCTTCTTGCTGTTTACATTTAGAAGCTATTGTTTGATAAAAACATTAAAAATATCAACCTATTTGTGGTATACACATTGAAAAAAATAAAGCTATCTTTTTTTTCTTTCCAGTTTTAGTCTTTCTTCAGTTTCTGTTGAAAACTCTTAATTTGCTGTGTGGAAGCCTTATGTACACTGTTACATTTTTGCTATCCTCTGTCATGTAGAATTGTGTTTTCTTCTCTATCACCATATTGAGGTCTGGCTTTTGTTTAATCTTTGATTTTCCAGTTGCGTTACCCAAGCAACCACCCAGAGACCCTTTCATGCACTTAGTCTCCCTCCAGAAGGCGTCTGGCTCCTGGCTGCTTGATCCTGGTCTGGCTACTGCACTGGGAAAGACCAGTCAGCAGGTGGAAAAGATCAAACCCAGAACGGTGGGCTGAATTGTCATTTTTGTCATAATTTTCATCAATAACCTTTGTGAGGGAAAAACAAAACACAATAAAAACGAACGCAGGAAGACAGAAACTTGAAATGTATTGACAGTTTCACTAACGAATAAAAACGAGATGAAAATTTTCTAGAGAGACGAAATCCAATCAGAACTAATTAAGTTGTGTAGGAAGGTGAGGCGAATTTGGACGTGATAAAATCAGAAGGGATCTCCTTGTTAGATTAGTTAGACACCCACAATTTGATCTGCCACCGACAAGCAGGGGGAAACTCCCATGCTCCCTGTTTATCATGAAAACATGATAAAAGTTCAACACTCGGAAGGAAAAGAAGACCTGGACAGATTTTGCATGTGATATTAAAGAAAATAAGATGCTTTGTAAACCATTTGGAGCATCTCTTACCAGCAAAAATACAACAAACCTTTACACTATACATTAGATTTTAATCAGCTGAATAAACTATATCTACTATAATCTTATAATATTTAGCTGACCAAATCTAAATTTAGACGCCTAAATTATAAATAAAAATAAATGTTTAGTAAAACGACTGACTAAAACTAAAACTAAAACTAAATCAACATTTTCTGTCAAAGTTAACACTGGCTGTCAATTTAAGTAATAACACAAAATGATAATATGAGATTTAAAATAAAATTGATTGGATAATTTGAACAACAAAACATAGGATGCGATTAAAAACATGGAAGTACAATATAACAAATATAACAAAAAGAAGTAAACTAAATGTAGCCCCTGCCTTGGCGCATGAAAACAAATCTGTAAATATCACAGGATAAAATATTGGTTGTAATGACTCTCCTAAGTATCCACAGAGCTGCACTGCAGAAAGTGTTTTCTCATCAGTCAGAACTTCTACTGAACACATTTCAGTGCCTTATTTTACTTTATGTTAGCACAGTTGTAGAAAGTGAGATCATGATTTTCATGTGTTCATTTGATGAATTAGGCCAACAGTGAAGTGTGGGCCACCATTCTGGCTCTGGTCTGGCTTCATGCTTTCAAGATGGATGCAAAGGATGAGTGGGAGTTTCTGGCTTTGAAGGCTGCCTCATGGATCCGTGCTCAAAATGGTAGAAACAATGATAATATCAAATAAAGTATTCTTTTAAACACTGTTTGAAACCACACTAAAAAATCAGCCCTCTCCTTATTCGTATAATAACTTACGTTTTCATTTTAGCGCCATGTGTGTCAGAGTGTGTGGAATCTGGAAATGTCCTGTTGGGTTGCAGCATAAAGAAAGAAGCTCTGGGACTCTAGGTTTTCTCGAAGTGGATTCACCTTCAGGATTGGCGAATCATGCCATATGGCTTTTAATTCATTTTTGTGCTATTTACCCTATTGTAATTGTTATATAATCAGAATTGTTTCAAAAAACAAGCAGTTATTATGGCAACTCATTTAAATTGTATGTTTTTATTCCTGTTTTCCATCACCATATGGCGATGTTGGTCATAATTTGTTACTTTTTACTTGTTTTTATACATTCCACTTCATGTTGTTCTTCTGAGAAAGGTTCTAATTCAAAATGCTTGTGTTACAGTCCCAAATCAAAGTTAACTTTTTATGCCTACTTCTAGACAAAGTCCTAATTTTATCTTATAGCGCTGTTTATATGGTCACATTGAAATTAAACAATATTGATGACATTTTGTTTCTCTTGCAGATTTTTCCTTTTTATCCACAAAATGCTAACATTGAGTCGATATATGCTAATTTGTCAGTTAGGATGATGGAACAACCAGTGGTTTGGTTTTTTTATCTGAAGCAAAGGAAAAAAATATATAGCCAACCCACAGGGCCTGGCTCAAGTCAGCAATTACAAAAGATAGCATTTTTATTATTTGGGGGAAAATGGCACCAGCAGTGTTAGTGGCTAGGTGTGGTTAGGTAAGAAAGAGCCAGTGGGCCCATCACTGAAGCTGTGGGGATCATGGCTTACAATAGGAAAGAGTGCAATGTATGTCATATCAGGTGTGCTGCAGTGTCACCTTTGTGCCTAACTATTCATTTACCAGAGCAGCAAATTGATGATTATGTGAACATAATATTTTGCTTTTTTTCCCCTTTTAAGTTGCAAATACTTTTGAAAATTCTGAAGAAAGCTGAAAACAGTGGAGTGAATGTTTTATTTACAGGTTTAGTCATATTTTGTAATCAGGTTTATCTGTCTGCTTAATGTTTAGATAGAAATGCTATGAAATCTAATGCAACTCAATAAACATATATTTCCATAATCTGACAGACTACTAAATGTTTGGGAAAAATTGTGTATGTTGAATAATAAAAGGTATGCACATTAACATTTTAGCACTTAAGCCATATTGTATAGTACAGGCAATATACCCAATTGCCCAGGTCCTCATCTACAAGGAACTAGCACAGTCAGTCTGTGATTCATAGTGTAAACACTGTTACAAGAACAGGGACCTGCAGTAAAACTGTCCAGATAATCTTTCTGGCCCTGCAGGCCAAAAGCACAGAATCTTTTCAGTAAAGTTTTAATAAATGGAGCAACTGATTGAGCTAATGTTTGCCATGGGTCCTAAGATAAAGTGTCACATAGTATTGGGTGGGTGCACAGTCACTATGTTACAAGAAGAAATACTGTGGAAAAAAATAGTAAAGTTTGAACATATGCAATGTTTGCAGTGAAACTTTAGTTTTCAATAAACGCGCGCGCACACACACACACACACACACACACACACACATACACACACTATTTCATTGCACATTCACATTTGCAGCAATGTTTGAACACGAATAGCTAAAAGACCAGATAATAGCCACACATTTTCAATGTTCTTTCTTACAAGCCAAATGAGCCTCACTTGTGAGTTTGTGAGTGGTTGTTTTATTTTCTTATCTAACTTCAGCAATAAAGCCACTTTTGATTTTTACATCTTGTTTTCAAAGTAGCTTAACCTTCAGGGCTAGTCAACAGGAGCAGATCTAATTACACCATACTGCCTTCAATTCGTTGTTGTATTATATACCCTGTTATGAGTGCTATATAATCAGAATTTCTTGGAATTTTCTTTTGAACAATTTCTACATCTGTGAGCCAACTAAATGTTTAGGTGGGTATTTATGCTGATTAATGAAAGATATGTACAGTAAAAATTAATTCTCTTTTTTTGATTGCCTATATTGACTTTATTATCTTTTTGATGTTGGTGTTCTTCATTGTTTACTATTATTGTATATTTATTTTTAGTATTTATATTCATAAGTAAGAAAAGGGATCAGTGATGATTCATCAGTGTACACGGGAGAAATAGTTTCAATACTGTTCAATGGATTGACGATGCAAGACCACTAAGATCAGTGATATGCTCAGACTCAATTTCATCGTTTGCAAGACAGTCACTCAGATTGCAGACCTCAAATTCTGATAGAGACTCAGCAAACATTATATAGAATTACTATGATGGGGCTTATGGTCACCCTCATATGGGTACCAGCGCATCATAGAGTTAAGGGAAATGATTATGGCAGACAGAACAGCAAAGGAAGCTACAAAGAGACCATTATGGACATGGAAATCAGTGTTAGTAGGACAGCAAACAAGAGTAGAATATGGCACAAAATAAAAGAAAGGTGGCAAAAGCAATGGGAGGAAGAGAGGAAAGGGCGATGGTTTTATAAAATACAAAGGGAAATAGAAAAAATGAGAAGCACAGAGAGGAACAGGAGAGAGGAGACGGTTACATCTCGACACTCCACACCAGTTGGTGGCGAGAATGCACCATTTTGCTGTTTGCCAGCCGCCACTAAACAGTATAAAGAGGAAGAAAAAGAAAACGAAACCTGTCAGGATACACACGTCTGTTTTCTACAGTCACTGGTCTGTCCATAGAAGTAAGCTTCTATTGCACATCATTCTTCACTAGCGGTCTCCAGCGCCACATTTTCATATCTCACAGGTTATCTCAACCATTCCGTTCTTTATGAGTTAGTTCATTCCTAATGTCACATCATCGGTTTTTATTTCCGGATTCATTATTGTCTTTTTAACAAAATGTTTTCGGATCCCAGTCAAAAACATGCAGTATAACCTATGCAGTTTCACAAAACGGAACGATTGAAGTGTCGCATATAATCGGGTGGGTGCACAGTCACTCTGTACAAAGAGATGCCATTCATCGTCGGGAGAGGAAAGTCCTCTGACTTGAAGTTAGCAGAGGGTCGGAGAAGTCCCCGGTGCTGCCGCTTAACTGATTTTCGTGTTTTCTGGTGGCGTTTTCCAACATGTATAATAATCCGTGGCAACATAATCCAGATGCTTCTGGTCGCAGAGTCGCCATATTAATGCGCATCTTTGTAGAAGCGAAGACTCAATTTTAGTAGACGTGTGCCAAGTCATTAAAATTATGTTTAGACGATTTAAATGGTTAATAAGAGGTCACGTTAGAAGTAAACAGCAGCACTGAGAGCGCACTCCGCGTTAAAATGTGACATTGCAAATTTTCTGCAGCAAGAAATGTTTTCTTATTTCCAACGGTGCTCTTTTTACTATGATATACTGTTTTTTTTTATATAGATTTTTAATTATCGTTTTATCATCATCACCTGATAAAGTCTCTGACTGGATTGCGCTGTACGCGTAAGAAGCGTCACGTGACTAGTTAAACGCCCTTTCTATCGCGAGTGCTCGCAGACCCTCCTGCAGAAAGACCGACTTAAAAAAAGTTAATAACTACATTCATGATACCTGTTATCTCCAACGAGAGTTTTAGAATATTTTTTCTTGTCCAGCTTGTGCACAGAAAGCAGTGTTGAGTTGAACTTCGTATCTGTTCCTGGAGACACAACGCACGACACAGACCAAACCAAACCAAAACTAAAGGCCGAATTGCCATTAACTAAAACAATGCACCGTGTTTGTCAGGTGAACGTCTAACTACAAGAGATTCTCTTTTTTCAGATGTGTGAAACCTGCACTTCCAAAGTGTTATTTTTGTTGTCACGTGACTTACTCTGTCATTGGATTACAGGATTCTGAGCAGCTAGTTTGCGCTGTTCCTGATCATTCTTGAAACGAACTGGCTGGTTGTATTTCACTTGTTTACTAATGGCATCAAAATGGCCCTAAATGAGTTTGTCATGAACACAACATAAATAATGTGTACTGATATATTTTGATTACCTAAAAAGTCTGTATAGCTGCAACGAACAGTCGCATTCATTCTGAGTTATTTGTGCTGTTTTTAATGTCAGTAAGGCTGATAACAAGAAAAAGATAACTAGAGAATGGAAGTAATGGTTAGTCTTAACTTGGATGTTGACGAGAGATCCTGCCACTGGTTATCAGCCTTGTCAGAGGAAAACTAGGTGAACATTTTAACTCTCGAGCATTAACTATAAAAACAATTACACTACTGCAAGTCAGCTCATCAGAGTTTGTTATATTCATTGATTTGATCATAACTACAACATTATATGACCAGATTAATCTGGAAATATTTTTTTTAACATCTACATAGGTAAGGAATGCCTGGAATGCACAGCCACTATAAATTTTATTTCACAGTCCTTAAATGTTTCTGATTCACAGATACGATGATAAACCGCTGTGGTCTGCTAACTCTCCAGAAGGAACCAGGTACTGACGGAAAATAAAGAGTCTTCTGTTTTCTCTGCAGCCTCTTTTCATTCATCTAATATTCAAATGTAAAGACTTCTATCATTTGTACTATTTTAAACATTTATTATTTACTAATTCCACACTTGCCCTGTGGACAGTCTTTATCCTTCAACCTTGGGTCCTCTACCAGAGGCCTGGGAGCTTGAGGGTCCTGTGCAATATCTTTGCAGTTCCCAGGACTGCACACTTCTGGTCAGATGTTGTTTTCTGCTGGAGCCACTCGCCCGGCTTGGGGATCACTGCATTGTGTGCTCCAATTACCACTGGGACCACTGTTGCCTTCATCCTCCACATCTTCTCAAGCTCTTCTCTGAGCCCTTGGTACTTCACCAGCTTCTTGTGTTCCTTCTTCCTGATGTTGCTGTCAGTCAGTATAGCTACATCTATAACTATGGCTGTCTTGTGCTTGTCCACCACTACTATGTGCTGTTGGTTAGCCATCAGTCTGTCTGTGTCTGGAAATCCCACAGAATCTTGGCTCAGTCATTCTCAACCATCCTAGTGGGCATCTCCCATTTTGACCTCGGGACTTCCAAGCCACACTCTGCAAAGACGTTTCTGTATACTATGCCGGCCACTTTGTTATAGCGTTCCATGTATGTCTTGCCTGCTAGCAATTTGCACCATACTGTTATGTGCTGGAGTTTTTCAGGGGCATATTTACACAGCCTGCACCTGGGGTCACGACTGGTGTGACAGACCCCTGCTTTCATGGATCTTGTACTTAAAACTTGTTCCTGTGCTGCCATGATTCGTGCCTCTGTGTTCTCTTTCAGTCCAGCTTTGTCAAGCCACTGGTAGGATGTCTGGATGTCAGCTACTTCTACCTGACGGTGGTAAATACTGTGCAGAGGCCTGTCCTTCCATGATGGTTCTTCTCTTTGCTCCTCTTCTTTCTCAGGTTTCTGCTGCCTGGGGTATCCAGTGAAACGTCTTGCTCACTCCTAGGATACAGCTTCATGTTATCCATGTAGAGGAGATGGCTGATGATTGGTCCATTCCATAGTATGTATCTGTAGCCAGTCTTTTTAATGATATCACTGGGGGGTTCAGGCCTATGCAGAACAGCAGTGGGGACAGAGCATATTCTTGGTAAATCCCACACTTGATGGTGACTTGCACAGTTGGTCGAAGTTGACCTCTAGTGTTGTTTGCCACATCCTCATGGAATTCCTGTTGATCGGTGGGGATCAGGACTGTTTGGTCTTCAGCTAGCCATTCTGGGTATCTCTCATCCATTAGCAGCTGGTTTATTTGTGCTGATTGAGTACAGTCAGTTTTTTAAGCTTTTTTAAGATCCTATTCAGGGAGGTTGTTGTGGTCTGTAGTTACTGAGCATTGCCGTTATGAGTTGCTTCCTTCTCCCAGATCCTCTTCCAGTTTTGCTCTGTATCTGGCCTTGGTGGGGCAGTTCTCATTTTGTTCAGCTGCCACTGAGAGTACACCTTGGATCATTCTGTGGAGAACAGCTGGTTTATTCTCCTGCCTTCTGTTTCTCTGGTATACCTCTTCAAGGCTAGGAGTCTTTGCTTGACGGTTTCAATGGCCTCAGCCTAATCACCAACATGCTCACTATCATATACATATTCTAATGACTTGACACACTTAATACAAAAATCCACAAAGTATGAAACAGAGGTTAACAATATTATCCCATTCCTTCTTCTGAATTTCAAAGAAATTACAGATATAAATCCAACATGTGTGAAACAACCATTTGTAAAGAATATATGGTTTATGTATAACGTGATTCTGTTTCTTTTAGTTCCTCTGAAGAGCATTGAGGTGGAGCTGGAGGTGAGGGACCATGTGGCTACAGTGGTCTCCACTCTGAACTACGAGAATAAGGAGGACAAGCCATTAGAGGCTGTTTTTGTCTTCCCTCTGCCTGGAGATGCTGCTGTCTGTCATTTCAGTGCTGAGATCGGAAAGACACAGATTGTAGCTGAGGTGAAGGAGAAACAGAAGGTGAGCTGGACAGTAAATATAACCTGATTATAAGTAAGATTCAAATAACAATAAACACAGTGAATGTTACTGACATGTGTCACCTGTCCTTCAGGCTCGTGAGGAGTATGATGATGCTCTGAGCTGCGGTCAGCAGGCCTTCCTATTGGAGGAGAGTGATCGGAGTCCAGATATATTCTCTCTGAGTGTGGGCAGTCTGCCTCCAGGAGAGAGCGCCTCCATCAGGTTGGAGTACGTGACTGAGCTGGCTGTGCAGGCTGATGATGGTCTGAGGTTCTGTCTGCCTGCTGTGCTCAACCCTCGATACCAGCCTCAGGGTAGGAACACTTCAAAATAGTTGGACCAGAAATGGTTAAACCATATTAGGTCTTGAACCAACCTCACAATACAGACAGAACACAATATATGGCAGAAACAGTCAAGCTTCTAATTCATTTTCTAGCAGAAAAAGTGATTTTTCTTTCAAATATATTTGTCAGAATATAAACATTTTTTTAGAAAGCAGAGGAAGATGCATTGAGTAAACAGACGGTCACTGTGTAGAATTTCTATCAGCTTTAAAGGTTGTAACTGAAATGAGAATATGTAAAATTTTTAATGGATATTTAATTATTTTACCAACATTGTTATAAATTAAGACTGGAGCATGTCCCAGTTTGCAGTGGTGTCTGTTTACATTCATCAAATATGTAAATCATTTGCAGAACACATGGATAAGCACCTTGTTGTCGTGATTTGGTGCTATATAAATAATATTGTATTGAATGGAATTAAACTAAATTGTCAGTAACTTAAGCTTTGATGTTCTGTTTATTCATGAACAGCTTGACAGCTTTAAACTAGTGTACATACTACTGCCCATAGTTTATTTAAAACATGGGAATATTTAGCGAAACAAAAACACTTTTACTTTGAAACAAAAATAAATATGGCATCTAAGAACAGGTTTACATTATGTTTGCATGTAAAAGAAATCTTTCTAATTAAAGCCTTATTATTTAGAGCATTTCTAACCTGATGTTGTGTACAGGTAGTGAAGGTGCAGGAGTCCAGGTGACTTCTGTTCCAGCCTCTCTGGTGCCCTACAGTCTGTCTTTCTCTGCCCGAGTGTCCTCTCCTCGTCCAATCTCTAAAGTAGAGTCCAACTGTTCCCTGGACCCTCTCCAGTACCTCAACACTGATCAAACCCAGGCCACGGTAGGTAGAGTGCTGTTTCTGCTGTGTGTGGTTGTTACTTATAACTGAGAACTAAATATAAATGTGTTTGTGGTGTGCAGGTCAAGCTGGCTGCAGGACACAAGTTTGACAGAGATGTTGAACTGCTGATTTATTACAAAGATGCCCACCAGCCCACTGCTGTGGTGGAGGCAGGACAGGCCTCTGCTGAGCCAGGTGAGTGAAAATGAGTGAAGTAGTTAATATGCAAATAAAAAGTTAATTATCTTTACTCTTCAAGTCAGGAGTTTGAATAAACATTGAAATGTTTTAAATTGTTTCTGTCTTACTTCTCAGGCTCTCTGATGGGTGATCCAGTGGTGATGGTCAGTCTGTACCCTGAGTTCCCCCAGTCTGTGATGTCTTCAATGGCTTCATGTGGAGAGTTTGTGTTTCTAATGGATCGATCTGGAAGTATGGGCTGTCATATCACAAACAGCATGCAGCAGGAAACTCGCATCAGCAGTGCCAGGGTATCTTTAATAAGTTATTACAGTCAGAAAATCTCTCCTAGTGTTCCTCTCACACAGTGGGCTCATCATCTTGTCCGTGTTCCCTTAAGGATACTCTGCTGCTCCTGTTGAAGAGCTTACCAATGGGCTGCTATTTCAACATTTACAGTTTTGGGTCTGGATATGAACACATCTTCCCGTGAGTCTCTCCGTCATTTCAGTCAGCCCAAGAAAGGTCCTGCTGTCTTTGTTAAGTATCTGAATGGATGTCTTGATGCATTCTCAATCATCCAGGAAAGTAAATCTCCAAAAGTTGAATCTGTTCATCTGGACGTAGCGTTTTGTGGGAGAAACGTTTCGTCACTCATCCAAGTGACTTCTTCAGTCTCAGCTGACTGCAGGTTTATAAGGTTTCCCCAACCTTATAAACAGATGAACTGTCCAGATGAACAGATTCAAGTTTTGTACATATCTGAATGGATGTTTTGGTGCATGTGTTTCTGTGATGGCAGTAAGAGTGTGGAGTACAGCCAGCAGACCATGGAGGAGGCTCTGAAGACAGTTGAGCAGATGGAGGCTAATCTTGGAGGAACTGAGATCCTGCAGCCCCTCAAACATATTTACAGCCAGCCCTGCATTCCCAATCAGCCTCGACAGGTAACACACACACATTTACATTAATTTCCTGGGAACTTTAGAAAACTTAAGCTGGATATACAGCACTTAGATTTGGAAAAAATGCTTGTATTCACTGATTTTGTCTTTTCCTTTCTTTGTGAATGGTTGAATGATACATATTGTATAAAGAGGTTTGAGTGCTCAAGCGAAGTAAGAAAGTGCTATATAAGAAACATTTACTATTTCTGAACCTAACTCAGCTCTCAGAACAAGCTGTGTGTTTGTGGGTCTGATGTTATGTCCTTATGTGTCAACTCTCCTCTCTAGCTGTTTGTCTTTACTGATGGAGAGGTGGGGAACACCAAAGAAGTGATAGATCTGGTGAAGAAGAACTCAGATTCTCACAGGTGAAACCACAAAAACACAAATATATCTACACAATATCCATAATGCCCAACATGTACTTAAAGTAAACTGTTATATTGCAGGTGTTTTTCTTTTGGGATTGGGGAAGGGGCCAGCTCTGCTCTCATCAATGGGATGGCCAAAGAAGGAGGAGGTCATGCTCAGTTCATCACAGGGACTGACAGGATGCAAGCAAAAGTAAGACATTAAACACAAAAAGAAAACAAGGTAAGCATTGCAGCAGCAGCAGCAGCAGCAGATACATATTTGAGATCAGAACTGCAGTGAGTAAAATCTCTGTTCCAGCTGTTTGTGTATATTTGGAGAGTTTTTCCTTATTTTTCAGGTGATGCAGTCGCTGCGATTTGCTCTGCAGCCGGCTGTGGTCGACATCTCAGTCACTTGGGATTTACCAAAGGAAGTGTCTGTCACTGTCCTCTCTCCACCAATCAAGACACTTTTCCAGGGTCAAAGGTCACTGATTTATGCCCAGCTCACTGGACAGGTAGGAGCAGCAGCCTCTCATGTTGTTGTTTAGGTATTTGATGACAGTAATTAACTTGACTTCTGACCCTGTGATTCTGTGTCAGAGGTCAGAGGTAGCAGAGGGCTGTGTGACGGTGAAGTACAGCCTGGCAGGTCATCCCTCTGAGAACCAGCTGCACTTCAGTCTCAGACCTGCAGAGGACACTGGGTAAAACAGTTTAACACAAACAGCACATTGACTCTATGTACTAGAAAACAGGTAGTAATGCACAGACCTAATGCTATTTGTCTGCTTTTAAACATGCTTCACTTCCTCCTAATATTATTTTCTTGGACTAGGGGTAATATAATATCCAGTTTTATGTAATTAATCATCACAAAGATTGAGACACAGTCTGCAGTTTGTGTGAAATCAAGGAGCCATTATTTGAAGTCCAGAAACTATTGTGCAATAATCTGCCACTTTTACTGTAAAATTCATGAAGAACAAACAGCTTGACACACACAGAGGTATCGCACCAACAACAACTAATTTGTGTCACCAGTACATGGTTTGGTAAAGCATTACAGAATTGTCTGTGCATTCAACATTGTAACAGTGTTGTATTCGTTTGGAGAAGAAAACAGCCTGTCTGGGCTTTAGTTGCAAATCATTCAGCATCAGAAAGGAATCTGTGCAACATACTGTCAGGACTACTTAACTGGGGTTAAGCAGAGACCGGTACAGCATATCTGTGTGAGTATAGGTCACCATCCTCTGTCAGTGTGAGTGATAGAAGTGTAACATGAAGGTAACTGATAACTTTTTTGGTTCATTTTTAAATCTTGGAAATGCAATTGCTAGAAATGATGAATTATTTTCTAAAAATACTTTTGGACTTCACAATCAAAACACCTGCCTTTTACAGGAAGTTCAATTCACTCTTATCTATGGTTACCAGATTTTCTTTAAAAATCTTTACATTTCTAGTTGCCTTCTTAACTATGTCTCCATGAAGCCCTACTTTTTTTTGAAGAAGTAACTAGTAACTATAAATAATTACTTTTTCAAAGTAACTTGTCCAACACTGATCAAGACCTGGATGAACTACACTGGTTTACCATGGTAAACCACAGTGTGGGATTGCACTGTAGAAAGTAGTGTGTTGCTACAAAAATGGCAAATAAAGGGCAACTAACAATGGAAGAGAGACGGACCATGATAACATTTAAAAATGTACGTCTTTCCTACAAAGAAGTTCAGTGAGTACAGTTTCCTTCACCATCAAAGGGCACTCAGAAACTGGGGCAAACTCTGAGGAAGAGGTCTGGCAGACCCAAAGCCATAACTGAGTCATAGGACAAGTTTCTAAGAGTTAACAGCTTGCGTGATAAGCGGCTCACAGGATAAAAGCTTCAAGCACAGCTTAACCTCCTAGGACCTGGCGTCCACATATGTGGACATCACATTTTGGGATGTCTAGACCAAAATACAAAATGTTGCTCTACAAGGGCCTGATTTCCACTTACGAGGACATTATACTGCCTTTGTTCTATCGAAATTTAAAGCAAATATCCTCATATGTGGATCTCATTTCTCTCAGAAAGAAAAATCAGGTAAAAAAAAAAATCTGGTAATTCTTTGTTTTTACATTAATCAGGTCCCAAACAGCCTAAATAGCAAAGAGAATTTAAAAATGCATGCCATGAAAGAGTTCAGGTCTTAGGAGGTTAATAGTGGTCATAGTAAGCAAGTTTCAGTTTCAACTCTAAAGAGAGGACTTCAAGCTGCATGTTTGACGGGACGAGCCCAACATGTGCTAGAACTACCTCAGGAAAAAAGAACAAGATGGTAAGCTTGAAAACATGGAGTGGCCAGCACAGCCTTCAGACTTTAACCCCATCGAGTTGTTTTGGGATGAACTGGACAGAAGTGTGAAAGCAAAGGTACCTGCAATGCCACACATTTATGGTAACTTCTGCAACAGATATGGGAAGAACTTTCTGAAGAACATTTGATTTCTATAGTAGAAAGAATGGTATGGGTGTGTTCAGCTGTTATATCTGCCAAAGCTGGCTACTTTGAAGAGTCAAAAGTTTAGATTACATTTTGGTCTATAAATTGATTCCACAATTTCTTTTTAAACTCCACTTGCTTATTTATACTGCACTTTCATTTCAGAGTGCAATGAGACAATAAACTGTGTATCAATAAAACAATGCAAAAGTTGGGGTTTTCTAAAACTTTTGACCTTTAGTGTATGTCATTTAATACAGAGTGTAGAATTAAACTTCAAAACCACTTCACTACAGTTTTTTCTTTTCAGTTATTGTGAAAAGAGCAAATTCCACCACATTTGAACATTCAGTCACATATTTACACATATAAATTTAACATAACCCACTTTCTAAATCAAACACAGAGTGATATTTTGTTTTGAAAGAGATAAGTTGATTCTCCCAAAAAGAGACAATCTAGCTAAAATCAGCTGCTAGTTGAGACTGAGATAAACAAGGAACATTCAAGGAAGTAAGTCTATTTTGGGGATCCAAACAAAACAAAACAAAACAAAAAAACAATTTGTATTTTTCTTATGAAACTTATTCTGAAAGGGAAGAACACTTTAACACTCTTTGTTCTAGGTTGCAAGTATTTAATTTAACCAAAGAACTTTCTCATTTTAGGAAAGTGTCTGATCAAAAATGTTAAATTAGGGAATTATTATAGTTTTGTGGAAGAGCATTAAGAAGTATGCTTTTATGCATTTTCCTTACTGTTGGGGATGCCAGAGTCTATACCAGGGGTCTGCAACCTTTAACACCCAAAGAGCCACTTGGACCCGGTTTCCACACAAAAGAAAACACTGGGAGCCGCAAATACTTTTTGAAATCTAAAATGAAGATAACACTGTATATATTGTTTTTTTACCTTTGTGCTTTGTGTGAACAACTAAAGTCAGTAAGTAAAGTTTATTACGCGCTTTTCATAGACAGGCAGTCACAAAGCTCTGTACACAAATATTAAAATAAACAATACAATCAATAGACATTATACACAATGTAAAAGATCAAATGTAAATAATAATAAAGAATATAAAATGCGTAGATCAACAAGAGGCTTGTTTGAACAGAAAAGTTTTTAATTGCTTTTTAAAAGAATCCACAGAGCAACTAAGGTGTGTTGCTTATAAAATCCATGAAGTGCTACAGAGAAAATTACATTTTATTTATGTAATTGACACATTTTGAACTCTTAAAGAAATATAACAAAAGGAAAGACACCCAGCTGAACTAAAATGATCCAACTCAAAGAAGTCCAGACGCTTTTCTTTGCAAACTCCTTTGACTACGATGACCTGGATGACTGAGAACCTTCACAGACATAAAATGATCCATGTAGCAAACAAAAACTGTTGTGAGCCGCCACCCCTTTAAAAAGTAATTGGAAAAGAAGCACTATGCCGCTAAAAAAAAAAAAAAAGATATTTGCAAAATTCTGCCTAAATATCTATTTTACCTTGTTAATGTGTGTGGCGGGGCGTGGTCTGCAGTGCCGCTGAATGGGAGTCGGACGCACCTGAGCGGCACCCGCAATCGCGCCTCGCCGCCTTAAAGTCTGTGCTCTTTCTGCTGTTGTGTTGTCGGGCTGTGAGCTGAAAAGCTACAGCCGGCTTTATGCGTACAGCAACCGTGTGTGAAAAGTGGTCAATAAAGAGATGCTGAAAAGCATGTCCATGTAAAACATCGTCGGGTCTGCCGTGATATGTTTACAATGAGACTTCTGGTCCTGAACCTCTGCTCACAGCGTCTGCAAATCGGGGCTTTCATCTTTACGCAGGACTGTAAGCTGTCATCTGTGAGGCGTGAGCGGTGTTTGTTTTTAACATAGTTCTCGGTTGAGCAGTGGCGTGTCTAGAAAATTTTTGTTGGGGGGGGGCAGGTAGGGGCACAGATTTGGAGAAGGGTGGCAGATGTAATTGGCAGATAATGTTAAAAAAAAAAAAATCTACCAACCGTTAACCATCATTCAATAACCCTGTAAACCTAATAACTGAATTTGCTTTTGACTCTTATTAGAATGAGGTTTTAACCACTACAGTGCAAAGTTTTTAGATACTGCGTTGATGAAGTACAAGAGATACAATCAGTGCTTTGTCAGTGTTTACTCAGCATTCAAGGACAGCAATATTTGCATAGTATTTTTACTGACATATAGGGCACATATGTTTTGGGCAAAAACATTTTTGAATATTAAAATACAAACATTTTTAACATACAATTGCCAAATTAGCCAATGCAAAACTTTATCTGCCTATTAAAAAAAGAAGATAATCTTCTTACAAACTGGTGTTTGATTTTGAAACAGGAAAAAAGTGGGGAAACAAATGAAAAGACTAACATTTGAATGAAATCTGAAAGCAAGTAAATACTTTCTATGCTGCCTTATGGTAAAGTTTGGTAATATTGATGTATAAATAACAACACTGGCTGATGATGAAATATAGCTGGCATGGTGACACTGCCAGTATTAACCTGCAGGGCTGGACTGGTACAAAAAATTGAGCATTTTGACTACAGACCGGCCCACCAGGTATTAAAGCCATAAAGCCTTTGAATGAAAACAAACGCTGTTGTGACAGTGATGTACACTGTCTTGTTGGTATATGTTCAGTTCAGTTCAGTTCAGTTCATTTTTATTTCAAACATATACATTCACCAACATTTCATAAAATCATTCCATGCAGTTGTTTGAAAAGGAGTAGGCTGAAGTATATACTTATTTAGCCCTACCCCCTCAGGTTTACATCCTCATCATCTAAATTTGAACAACAAAACGTTTACAATGCCTTCAACTTAGAACATAATTGTATGATTTCTATCAATTTTACGTCAGATAAAAACTTTGTTCGCAAGATTCAGATAATTATTTAATAAAAGCTAGATATTTTAAATGAGAATAAGTAAGAAAAGTATTTCTTTGTGCCCCCCTTTCCCTGTTAATGCCCTACCTGGCCCCACGACATCCACTGGTTTCCTCTTTCTGGCGCAAAGTGGGCGATAAACAAACAAGAGAGAAAAGCCGATCAGCTGATCATTGATCAGTTTCATGATTGAAGTAGCAACAGGAGAGGGAGGGGGAGAGAATGAGAGAAGAGGAGGCAGCTGTGCAGCAAAGACACAGAATAACTCCAGCTTTGTGTCTTTTTCCATTCTAGCTTAAGTACAGGACAAACTGCGTCTCTTCTCAGCTCAATACAAAACCTGTAATATTTTCTCTGAATGAGGGACCATTCCATTTTTAAGGAGCCGTTGGCAACTCTACTAACTAACCTTATGAATAAAATAAAGTTCACCATCAGTAACATCACAGCATCCGTCCAGCTGTATAGAAACTCCATCATGCTAGCTAGCACGCAGTAAGAGTTATTGTAACTGACTGTAAAAAGTCAGCACAACGAAAATAAACTTCACCTAAACTTGGTTTATATCTGACCCAGATAGACTGCAGGTCATAACTTCTTACCTGAAGTTCAGTTCACCTGACACTCGGACTGGCGACTGCCTCGGGTCTCTCCTCCTGCCTCCCCTTTCCCTCATCCACCTGCTAGCCGTTGTGGAAGCTCCGCCATGCTCGATGGCCAGTCCAGCTATGTTAAACTGTTAATCTTTTGCCAAAAAACTGTTTTCTGTGGTGCTGTCGTTCGTGCTTGGCTCTCCTACCTTTGCTAACATGATGCTCATAGCGCAGAAGCCGATGCTGCATTCACTTACACTCGGATATCTGAGCTTCACTGTGAAAACATAATCGTACATTTGATATTTCATTGGATTTTATTGTTTTGGCTTCGCGGTGGCACCTGGGGTGGCCAGTCTGGTTGGGGGGGTGGCCTGTGCCCCCCAGGCCACCCCGCTGGACACGCCACAGCGGTTGAGAACAGCTGCTGACATAATGTGGATCCGAAGATCCATAATTGGCCTATCTGGAGTTGAAAGTCTCAATAAATGCACGGCGTTTCGGCGGGTACACCGGCTTCCCCGAGTGTGACGCTTATTTTGAGCGATGAAAAAAATAATAAAATATAATTTTATTTTTATATTTCAAAATCACAACAATCTTCCAATATAGAACTACAAGTTTTTTTTAAAAAAAGAACTAAACACAAATAAAATGCACTTCAGCTAAATACTTCTAATTTATTTTTCCCAAACCACGCGGAGCCGCAGTATAAGGACTAAAGAGCCGCGGATTGCCGACCCCTGGTTTATACAGTGGTATTTGAAATAAATACAAGTTACTGATAAACAAATGAAAGAAAAATGCAAAACATGATAAAATATAGTAAAATGATAACCATTAGAACTGCAGTTGTTTTCCTTCTTGTCTGCAGACTAACAGTCCACAGGTTGGGTGCTCGGACTCTGATTCGCTCCCTGGAGATGGATGAGAGAGAGAGCAGAGGACAGCAAGATGGAGGAGTGAAGGAGAAGGTGGTGAAGCTCAGTGTCCAATCAGGAGTGAGCAGTTCTTTCACTGCCTTCATTGCTGTCAACAAAGACAACAGCGAAGTGATTCAGGGACCTCTTGTGCGCAGAAATATTCCAACGCCCTGTGAGTTTATTTCAAAAGAAAAAACTAAAACTCTGTCGGTCAGTTTGAAGGTAAAGATAGCTGAATGTGAATGAAAGGAGTACAATTATAAGTTAATGAACAGACTTTTAGAGTCAGTTCACTAGGCTGGATGGCCTGTCCTAACCAAGCGAGGTAAATATGAAACCATACCAGCTCAGACGTTGCCTGGCTTAACAAGGTCCGTGTCGGGTGTTGACGAAGCTGATGAGAAGTGGGCTACCAGAACAAGATGACATTGGTGGGTAAGAGACGGAAATAAGTGGCTATTGGAATGCTACTACACAAGTAACCCCAGCGGAAGGGGTTACATGAATGGGATGAGGGACTTATGGAATCTTTGATACCCATTGGTTTATTCTTCTGCCTTCTATCTCTCTGGCGTACCTCTTCAAACAGCTGCCCAAGGCTGTGAGTTGTTGCAGTTTCTAAGGCCTCAGGTATGGACAGCTTGCTATACTTCTTAGGCACGTCTTCATTGCACTTTTCTGCAACTCTAATAGTTGGGTAACTTCCCTCCATGCTACCTTGATCTTGACCAGTAGTCTCCTTCTCCATGAAGGGTACTGCTCCTTGTAGCCTAGTCTAGATCAGCTGATCAGTTACAGTGATGGTTGCAATAGGAATTGCCCATAGTGCTGCATTCAGATCATCTTGTAGATCTTCAGAGGGTATTTCATGTAATCTTGGTAACTGGCTACAGAGGGTCCAGGTTTCAAGCTTTGCCACGATCCTATCATTCAGGTCAGTTCTTCTCACACTCTACTGTCCTTCTTCTATCGTGCTCATGGCTTAGTAATGATGATGCCCCCCTGCTGACCTGTCATCCTCAGCTGTAGCATTTGTGTTGTACCTCATCAATCTGTAGCTATGAGAACAGTTCCTCCTTCCGAATGTTGAAACACTGAGCGATTGTTATTTTCACCATCAGTCTTGATGCTGAGACAAAGAGTCCACAGGTCCCGCATCTTATTAGTGTAATCACTTCCGCTGGGGTGTCTTGCATAGTAGCAATCCAACAGCCGTGTTCTCATGTCTTGCCCTCTTGTGCTTTCTCGTTCCATTAGCCCACTTCTCATTAGTGTGTCCTAGTTCCTCAACACCTGACGCAGATCTTGTTAATCTGGGTGACGTTCAAGACAAAATGGTTTCAGTTTACTGTCTCTTGGTCATATCCGAGGTGGGCTTGGTTAGCACGGACCTGACGTTCCAAAGGCTTGTCATCTTACCACCAGGAGAAAAAATATAAATAGCAGAGAACAACAAATACTACAAACAGTAGTTGTTTGTTGGGGGTTTTTTGTATATCACCCTAATAATGTTCTTTCCAAGAAATAAAATGTCTGGACTTTTTAGTTTTGTTTACATAATAGTGTGTAAATCCATTCCAATGTGTGCTCGAGCAGCCCTGAGTAATTAAAAGCAGGCAGTCTGGCATGTAAAGGATAATGAAGGAGTGAGTGGAGAAAGATGGTTAAGTTAGGTAACTTTACTGGCAGACACATCAGGGAGGTGAGAGTAGTAAGTTCTGAAATGGCTGAAGAGTTAACACATGAATAGGTAGGACATGATATAATAGCTTGTAGTGTTTATGTTATGTCTACATCACTAAAATGATATCAAGTTCTTTTTTTTCTTTTCTTTTGTTTTGCATTCTAGTTGCTCGCTTGAGGGGAGGTGGTTCACCAATGTGTAAGTAAAAGCTGAATATCAGTATAACACACTTCTGCACATCTATGATTTTCTTTTTTTAATATTTGTTGTTTTTATTGATTGTCTTGCACAGAGAATTTACATTAGGGGCAGTACAACATTCCTGGAAACAGAAACCTGACATTTATATGCATAGATTATGTCTACACACAATTCTGCTAGACAATAGAGATCAACATGTATGACAAATAATTTCAATTCCTCAGAATTGTAGCAAAATGGCAAGTGGTAGCTCCCAGTTTTATTTAATAAATTAAATGTTTATTTGGAATATATGTCTGGTCAATATTTTAATAGTAGGCAAAGAGAAAAGCAGACAACCAACCACCAACACCAAAAACCCCCCAAACAATACCCCCCCCCCCCATTACAAACAATGGTTTGTACTATTTGTGTTGTATTACAGCCTATTAATGTTAAAAAGAAAGAAATTAAATGTCTGGACATTTTTGTCTTGATACATAATAGTGTGTAAATCCATTGCAATTTGTGCTCGAGCAGCCACGAGTAATAAAAGCAGACAGTCTGTCATGTAAAGGATAATGAAAGAGTGCTAAAATACTGCAGCGACCAATAAGAGAGGAGGAAGCAGGTGAGTGGAAAAGAGGGTCATGTGAGGAAACTTTACTGGCACACATCAGGGAGGTGAGAGTAATAAGTTCTGAAATGGCAGAGGAGTTAACACATGAATAGTTAGGACATGATATGATAGCTTGTAGTGTTTATGTTGTATGTCTACATCACTAAAATGACATCAATTTCTTTTTTCTTTTTTTTCTCTTTTTTGCATTCTAGGTGCTCCCATGAGTTGTATGAGTAAGTAAAAGCTGAATATCAGTATATCACACTTCTGCACATTACATTAGGGGCAGTACAACATTCCTGGAAACAGAAACCTGACATTTATATGTCAGATTTTGTCTATATACAATTTTGGTAGACAATGGAGATCAGCATGTATGACAAACAATTTCAGTTGCTCAGAATAGTAGCAAACTGGTAAGTGGTAGCTCCCGGTTGTGTTTAATAAATTAAATAATAATTTATTATTATTTTTATTTTTAGAATGTTTAGTTAGAATATATGTCTGGTCAATATTTTAATAGTAGGCAAAGAGAAAAACAGACAAACAAACAACACCAACAAAAAAAACCCCCAAAACAACACCCTCTCTATATTACAAACAATAGTTTGAACTATTTGTGTTGTATAGCAGCCTATGAATGTTAAAAAGTAAGAAATTAAATGTCTGGACATTTTGTGTTTTTGTTTACGTAATAGTGGGCATGCCCGGGTCAATGGGTCCTCCACGTCGATTGAGTAAGTAAAAACTGAATGGCAACACATACACACATATACACATGTACTCTTTGATCCCGCACAGTTGATGTGGAGCACCCACAATTTTATTGTACATATACAATGAAAGGTGTAGTTTATTCTACAGGTCTATGGATTTCTGGGGAAAAAAATAGAAATAAACCAACACATTTCTCAGCTGTATCCTTAGACAGAAGGTGATTACTTTTTCCAAAGTTCCAAAGGCTTGTTGTCTTACCACCAGGAGAAAAAAAATTAGAAATACCAGAGAACAACAAATACTACAAACAGTAGTTGTTTGTTGGGGGGTTGTTTTGTTTTTTGTATATCACCCTAATAATGTTCTTTCCAAGAAATAAAATGTCTGGACTTTTTAGTTTTGTTTACATAATAGTGTGTAAATCCATTCCAATGTGTGCTCGAGCAGCCCTGAGTAATTAAAAGCAGGCAGTCTGGCATGTAAAGGACAATGAAGGAGTGAGTGAGTGGAGAAAGATGGTTAGGTTAGGTAACTTTACTGGCACACATCAGGGAGGTGAGAGTAGTAAGTTCTGAAATGGCAGAGGAGTTGACATGAATAGTTAGGACATGATATGATAGCTTGTAGTGTTTATGTTGTATGTCTACATCACTAAAATGATATCAAGTTCTTTTTCTTCACCAACATATAAGAGTAAGTAAAAGCTTAATACAGTGGAACCCCGACTTACGAAATTAATTCGTTCCTGAGGGTCTTTCGTAAGTCGAAAATTTCCGTAAGTCGAAGCACCCATCGCTGAACGATAGGCTATAGGCTAATTGCTAACTAGAACAACAATATGTCGTTCAAGTGGAACAGCGAAGCGCAATTACGAAAGCCAAGGGGTTGTCACATGATTCGGAAGGCATTGTGGGCATTTTAGGCTCAGCCAATCAGAGCCAGCGGATTTCGTTACACGGGCATTTTGCTGTAACACGGGCAGAAATACAGGGAGTGCAGAATTATTAGGCAAATGAGTATTTTGTCCACATCATCGTCTTCATGCATGTTGTCTTACTCCAAGCTGTATAGGCTCGAAAGCCTACTACCAATTAAGCATATTAGGTGATGTGCATCTCTGTAATGAGAAGGGGTGTGGTCTAATGACATCAACACCCTATATCAGGTGTGCATAATTATTAGGCAACTTCCTTTCCTTTGGCAAAATGGGTCAAAAGAAGGACTTGACAGGCTCAGAAAAGTCAAAAATAGTGAGATATCTTGCAGAGGGATGCAGCAGTCTTAAAATTGCAAAGCTTCTGAAGCGTGATCATCGAACAATCAAGCGTTTCATTCAAAATAGTCAACAGGGTCGCAAGAAGCGTGTGGAAAAACCAAGGCGCAAAATAACTGCCCATGAACTGAGAAAAGTCAAGCGTGCAGCTGCCAAGATGCCACTTGCCACCAGTTTGGCCATATTTCAGAGCTGCAACATCACTGGAGTGCCCAAAAGCACAAGGTGTGCAATACTCAGAGACATGGCCAAGGTAAGAAAGGCTGAAAGACGACCACCACTGAACAAGACACACAAGCTGAAACGTCAAGACTGGGCCAAGAAATATCTCAAGACTGATTTTTCTAAGGTTTTATGGACTGATGAAATGAGAGTGAGTCTTGATGGGCCAGATGGATGGGCCCGTGGCTGGATTGGTAAAGGGCAGAGAGCTCCAGTCCGACTCAGACGCCAGCAAGGTGGAGGTGGAGTACTGGTTTGGGCTGGTATCATCAAAGATGAGCTTGTGGGGCCTTTTCGGGTTGAGGATGGAGTCAAGCTCAACTCCCAGTCCTACTGCCAGTTTCTGGAAGACACCTTCTTCAAGCAGTGGTACAGAAAGAAGTCTGCATCCTTCAAGAAAAACATGATTTTCATGCAGGACAATGCTCCATCACACACGTCCAAGTACTCCACAGCGTGGCTGGCAAGAAAGGGTATAAAAGAAGAAAAACTAATGGCATGGCCTCCTTGTTCACCTGGGGCCCGTTCTTCGTACCTCGCTAAGTAAGTTGGCCGGATTTGAATGTTGACGATTTCGCGTGATCTTGGATCATTCGGTTCTCCGAAGCTCATCTGGGACTTGCTGTCATAGCAACAGATCTGTAAGCGTAAACCTGCTCGGGAGCAGGTTTACTTTATGTAAACAGGATTAGATCGCGGCCACTCAGGTATGTCCGCTGCAGTTATATGAAAGCAAGAGCGATATTTCGCCACTGTTTTACCATAAATAAATATTATCAATGTAACTAAAGATAATGCAGCATTTGATTCTTTTATTGATTTCATACAGATACATACAGGTCATTTCCGAAAAAAAGGGAAATGTACTATTAATCATTCTATTACATGTAGTAGATCATGTCAGATGTAATTCATATTTTAGAGTAGTAATAGTAAATTACTTCGTGCAATCAAGATGAGAGACCACGACTATAAAAGCGAAGGTGGATTTGGGAAGTCTGTCGCAGCCATGTCCTGTCCGTTTGTACGCGAGCAAGGAAGGTGCAAGATTGATAAGGAGAGTTTACAGAATTTAGCGTATATTGCGGGATAGACAGGATCCTTTAGCTCAGCGCGACGGTGTGCTCATAGAGAGATATCGATTCTCCCGTGAGGGTATTATTTACTTTCTTCCTCTCTCTCTCTCTCTCTCTCTCTCTATCTCTCTCTCTCTCTATCTATCTATCTATATATATATATATATATATATATATATATATATATATATATATATATATATACATATATATATATACATACATATATATATACATATATATACTTACTGTACTGTATATACTTACTCCTGACTTACTGTGCATGCTTCAGTCACCCTTTGCATGGGAACAGGTAAAAGTGATGGAGTGTTATGTCAAACTACACACAAAAAAACCCACAATGTCAATAAATGTCACAGTACAAAAAGGGGTGTGACGAGGGGGTGCAGGACCACCACCTGTCTTTATTTGCTCTGCCCTTTTCTTGGTTGCTGTTATAAACAAACAAACAGATTATTCCAGGGTCTCTTGTCATAGACTAAAAGCAATATAAGTGATAAATATTACCATTCTGTGGAATATTCTTATATTTCACTTTTACTTGTTCCCATGTTCTAGTGGGTCCTGTTGTGGCTCTAATGTGAAAGAGGATATGATGTAATATAATATAATGTGGTATAATATAATATCACATGATATAATGTAATATCATGGATCACTTACGAGTTTAATTCGTCAGCAACTTTCTGCCAGCCCTCTCTCCTTGCTTTTGCAGCCTTTGCAGTGTTCCCCTGCATTTTAATTAAACTCTGAAACTCCTGATATCCCTCAATCAAGAGTTCTTGGTCTGCTGCCGTGAAATACTGTGCGCGCTCCTTCGACATCTTCGCCGACCAATCACAGGGTTGCCGATCAATGTTTCTACTATCGATGCGTAGCCCCTTTTAAGCCACCCAGTGATCTCAGATTACTTCATCCAGCTATACTAATCGTCAACAACAGGTGTGTTCGGAGAACCGGATTAGCGAGCTCAAAGTTAGCGCGATGATTTGATCTTGGATGTGTCATTTGATCTTGGATGTAGTAAGCGAGGTACGAAGAACGGGCCCCTGATCTGAACCCCATTGAGAACCTGTGGTCCATCATCAAATGTGAGATTTACAAGGAGAGAAAACAGTACACCTCTCTGAACAGTGTCTGGGAGGCTGTGGTTGCTGCTGCACGCAATGTTGATGGTGAACAGATCAAAACACTGACAGAATCCATGGATGGCAGGCTTTTGAGTGTCCTTGCAAAGAAAGGTGGCTATATTGGTCGCTGATTTGTTTTTGTTTTGTTTTTGAATGTCAGAAATGTATATTTGTGAATGTGGAGATGTTATATTGGTTTCACTGGTAAAAATAAATAATTGAAATGGGTATATATTTGTTTTTTGTTAAGTTGCCTAATAATTATGCACAGTAATAGTCACCTGCACACACAGATATCCCCCTAAAATAGCTAAAACTAAAAACAAACTAAAAACTACTTCCAAAAACATTCAGCTTTGATATTAATGAGTTTTTTGGGTTCATTGAGAACATGGTTGTTGTTCAATAATAAAATTATTCCTCAAAAATACAACTTGCCTAATAATTCTGCACTCCCTGTATTGCTGTTCAGTGCCTTCATAACTTGAATTTTTCGTTAAATGGGGTATTCGTTAGTCAGGGTTGCACGGTATCAGTATAACATCAGTATATAAGTATATAAGTTCTGCACATCTATGATTTTTTTTTAATATTTGTAGTTTTTATTGATTGTCTTGCACAAAGAATTTACATTAGGAGCAGTACGACATTCCTGGAAACAGAAACCTGACATTTATATGCATAGATTTTGTCTATACACAATTTTGCTAGACAATGGAGATCAACATGTATGACAAACAATTTCAATTCCCCAGAATTGTAGCAAAATGTAAGTGGCAGCTCCCAGTTGTATTTAATAAATTATAATTTATTATTATTTTTATTTTTAGAATGTTTATTTGGAATATATATCTGGTTGATATTTTAATAGTAGGCAAACAGAAAAAGAAACAAACAACACCAACAATAAAACAAAACAAAACAATCCCCTCTCTATATTACAAGCAATAATTTGAACTATTTGTGTTGTATATCAGCCTATGAATGTTAAAAAGTAAAAAATTAAATGTCTTGACATTTTTTGTTTTTCTTTATGTAATAGTGGGCATCCCCAGGCGAATGGGTCGTCCACCTCCCGTGGGTAAGTAAAAACTGAATGAAATTACATCAGTTGCTGTAGGATTTGCTTTGGTAGTAATTATAATAGGCCTGAGTCAGCAAGCCACAAAAGTTGGGTTGAGTTGCTAAAACATTTTGTTTTATTCGGAATATTAGTGAACATCTTTTATCATTACTCCAATGCCTTGCAGGTAGTATTATAAATAATATCAGAATTCAGTTATTCAGCTGGTTTATTTATTTTATTTATTTATTTTTGTTAGTTAACTTGAAGTGAGGCTGAGTGATTTTGTGGCAGACAGTGCTTGATACAGAATAAACACTAAACACTAGAGAACAAATATGTTAAACCAGGATGTTGAGCAAGAGGTATAAATACTGCAGGGACTAATTGGAGAACAGGATGCAGATGAGGAAAATTTACTTTCAGACATGTCAGGAACGTTACGCCATGAAAACGGAGCATCCAGACTGAACAGATAAACACTGGATAGATTTTAAACACTGTTTGTACTCTTTGTGTTGTATATCAGCCTATTAATGATAAAAAGTAAGAAATTAAATGTCTGTAGATTTTTTGTTTGAGTTTTTTGGGGGGTTTTTTATACTTTGTTTATACATCAATACTGTATTTGTGTTGATGGTAGATAGAAGGTGAACAGTTTTACCTTTACTTATACATTTTAAAGCTGGAAGGTGTGGTGTTGCTCATTTTTATTTATTTTTTCTAACATGTTCAGCCTGTTGTAAACATCCAACCTGTTTTTCTTTCTTTTCTTTTCTTTTTTTTTTTGGTAAACATAGTGTCTGTTTCAAGGACTGTTGTGTACGGTACTCAAACAGGATTTATTAAGTAAAAGCTGAGTGACATCACACATCTACACATTCTGCACATTTCTGTAAATTAAAAAAAGGGAAACCAACACATTTGTACACATCGGTACTTGACATTGACTGCACAGTTGCAATCAACTGTTTTATAGTAATCGGCTGTATTCTTAGTCACAAAGTGAAGTTGTTCGAGTTTTTATTTATAATACTATTTATGTCAAGTTGCAAGTCACAATAATGACCCAGAAGCCATAAACTTACTGATCTAAACAGCAAATGAAATGTCAAATTTTTCCAACATTTTCATATCAGCATCAAAATCTAGCTGCGATTCCTTTTATGTGAAACCATTTTTTTTGATTTAGTAAATAATTAGAAATTCGTGAATTAGAAATACGTGTGGCTCCTTTGATAGAGCACTGAGCAGGAGGAGCTGGTACTGTGTTATTTCATCGTTTTTGTCCTTTCGGTTTTCTTCTACACTGCACAAAAGAGTAAAAACAAAAGTAACATGACGAAACTCTGTTCGGACAGTGAATGAACTGATTCTTTGGACACTTTTCTGCTCTCGCGGAGTACTCAAAGTGATCTATACAACACATTCACCCAATCACTTTCTCTAAACTGATTACTTCCTAACTACATTCATACTCCAATGGATGCATCAGAGAGCAACTTTGAGTTAATATCTTGCCCAACGATATTTGACATGCAGACTGGAGGAGCCAGGGATCGAACCACTAACCTTCCGATCTGTAGGTGACCTACAACCACCCAGTGGTAAACATGAGTAAACCCTCACTAGGTTTTGGATAGTGTACACACACAAATCTGTCAAACCTGCCAACCTTGAAACGTTGGCTACCACAGCAGTATAGTATTGCAACATGGCATTTGGGTCTTCTAACTAAAATAGAAAATAGGAACATAAATAGTGCCATCATTGCCAGACCTGGCCCATATCTGGTTGACATACACTCTTCCATGACACCAGTCAGTCAGAAGTGCCAGCTTGATTCCAGATCTGGGCCAGACCTGTTTTCTATGAGCCTGGGCCAAATAAACCAAACCACAGTTGAGCCAGATATGGCATGCCATCGCATAAACAGTGGCATCTATGCAAGGCCTGGCCCATATCTGGATCATACCACTTACCATGCCAGAAGACAGCCAGCATTGTCGGCTTGACACCAGATCCGGACCAGACCTGCATGGGAGCATGCTCTAATCTCTCTAATAAGATATAATATGGTTGATAGTATCGAACGCTGCACTAAGATCTAGCAGGACAAGCAGAGATGAGTCCACTGTCAGAGGCCATAAGATGATCATTTATAACCTGTGCTGTGATGAGCTCTGAAACCTGACTGAAACTCTTCAAATAAGCCATTCCTCTGCAGATGATCTGTTAGCTGTTTGACAACTACTCTTCCAAGAATTTATGATATGAAAGGAAGGTTAGAGATTGTTCTATAATTAACTAAGACCGCCGGGTCTAGAGATGGCAGATAAATATAAATCAAAGAGTAATTGTACTCCTAAGTGCAAAACTAAGATATCTAAGAGCAGACTGTCTGAGTCAGTTCAGAGGATCCAAAAGTATCACTTCCAAATAATGACAAGCAATAAGGTGACATTGACATTAAAATAATTGTTACAGGGAATCAAGATCCTGATAGAAAAGATGAAGATGTTATACATTTAAATAATTGTGTGGATGCCCTCAAGGGCTTCCACACTATTGAGTTCCTGTTTCTCTTTATTCTTTATTATTCCTGTCGCTTCCGTACGTTTTTCGCCGTGGATCTACTCCCACAGTTTTCAGCCGATTTTCTCCGTTCAAACTCTAAACTGTTCTGCTCTTTCTGCTAATGCCGGCTATATCTTTTGGTGTTTATTACTGTTATACTTTTTAAAATATTACACTTTTTTCCTTTAATTTGTCCCATTGAAATGAATGGAAAACTTCCACAATTCTGCTAAAACTTGCTTGTCTTTGAAACTCAACTACTTTGTCATACTTTCACCTAGAAACTCCATTCAAACTTTAAAATGTTCTCAGATTATTGGGCTATTCCTGTCTGATTCAGCTTTTTCAGATCTTCTGCCGTTTTAATCTTATACCTCTTTAAGTTTTCAGTTGCAACATTGTGATTTTTCAGAAAATACATGCGTTGCTATGGTTGCTATGCAATTAAGTCAGAGTGAGGGCTGGTCCGTTCTGAATTTTCTCTTCATGTCTAAACAACTTCTTGCTACTGGCTCAATTTGCACTCAACCCCCACAAATTATACATCAAAACGTAGGTATTTTTGCTGGCTTTCAGACAATGTCACTATCTTTATTGTGAGATTTACCGTTTTTTCGCAATTTGCCTCGGAGTGACACAAGGTCTCAATACTCCCCATTCAAAGTCTATGGGGAGGTTTTGAAATTCAGAGCTGAAATTCTGTAACGGGAGGCATTTTAAAATCGCCATATCTCTTTAACAAAGCAAAGTTAGGACATGAGGCTTGTGCCAATATATCTTCAGACACTGCTGACACTCACAGTGGAAGCAGTTTTTACAATTATTTTACCGTTGAGCAATGAATTACGTTTGTTTGAGGGGTGGAAATCTGTCCTTCTCTCAGTCTTCAAACTCTGGAAATGAAGCCGTTTCTTCTCTCGTCATATCTCCGCGACGGAGGTAGAACGAGCTATGAAAATCGCAGTCAAAATACACCAAAGTCCGCTGATTCACCCAGTACAAGAATTATGCTGCTAGCCCTCCTAGTTTTTGAGTAACACGACGTTTTGTAACTCCAAAAAACGGCGTTTTTCGCCTCTCACCGCGATCTATTTTCTGACTGCCCAAGTATCTGTCTTTCGGACCGCCGCCCCCTTTCCAGGTGGCGCAATCAGTAATGACACGGCTCTGCAGCTCAAAGGTCGTGGGTTCAATCCCACCTTGGTCCACGTTTTTTTTTTTCACTACAAATTTATACACTATCACAGACCTGTAATTTATATTGCTAATTTATTACAATTCTGCAAAGTTTCATGATTTTAGCAGCTTTTCTAATATGGACCTCAGATTCTTGTCAACACCACATGGCAGAAATACATACAAGTAAACAGCCTGATGAAGCAGACAGAAGCAGTACCTCTGATTGGTGAATTTGAGCAGAACCAGGTTGTTCTGCCTCTTTTCAGCAGAAATTCTGCTCATTCACCTCTTTTCAGCGCAATGTTCTGCTTCTTTCCCTCTTTTCTGCAGAAATTCTGCTGATTTACCTCTTTTCTGCAAAATTTTCAGCCCTTTTACCTCTTATGAGCACAATTCTCAGCAGCTTCTGCTCATTTCACCATAATTGTCAGTCTCTCCATCTCCTTCCTTGTGAGAGTCAGTTTGGCACAGTGAGATGAGTAGCCGCCTTGAGCCCAGGAGGGCTAGGTTTGAAACATAGACTGTCTGCAGCATAACAGTATATCTGTTATGTTATAGTATTACTACTAAGTCACAGTATTTCTGCCAATTCGTAGTATTTGTACTAAATCATACTACTCGTGCCAAATCATAGTATTTGTTGCAAATCATAGTATTCAAACCAAAATATAGTATTTGTACCAAAGCATTGTATTTGTATGAAGTACCGTATTTCTGCCAAATCATAGAATTACTGCAATTTCATAGTATTTTGAGGAATCCCTTTTGTGATAGTATTACTTCTAAGTCATAGTATTTCTGCTTTGTCATAGTATTTGTACTAAAACGTAGCATTTCTGCCAAATCATAGTATTACTGCTATCTCATAGTATTTGAGTGAAATTACAGTGTTTCTGCAAAAACATTGTATTTCTGCTAAATCATAGTATTTCTGTTATCTTAGAGTACTTGTACTCAATTATAGTATTTGTGCCAAAGTTGAGTATTTCTGCCAAATCATATTTATGTGAATTTGTACACTGTAATATTGCTGTATTACGTAGTGGCCTAAGTAGGAGGCTGACTGTTACTAAGTGCATCAGTGTACATAGGTCATCTCTTGTGTTGGAGTGCCCTCTTGTGACGCCTTTTGGGTAGTGCCTTAGTAAATGTGAACACTGCAAGAAGTGGTATCAGACTGGTTTGTAGTGGAGGAATTTGTTACCAGTTTCTTTAATCTTTAATCCGTATTCATGTTGTAATGTATACCCTGTTCTCAATCATAGAAACCACACCATATCACCCCTCCACATCCTCCTACTGTATGCCATATCTCCCTGTAACATCCATCTGACTGCCAATAAACTCCACCTGTGGTAATCTAATCCCTGGATGCCAGCCTCTCCTTCTGACCGAGGATAGCTACTATTGCAGCACCACCCAGCATTAAACTGATGTACACCATTCTGTACAGTGCTAAATCATAGTGTTTGTGCCAAACAATAGCATTCACCCAAATAATAGTATTTCTGCTATGTTATATTATTACTGCTCATAGTATTTCTGCCAAATCATGGTATTTGTTCCAAAGCATAGTATTTCTTCCAAAGCATAGTTTTTCTTCCAAATCATAGTATAACTGCAAAATAAAAGTTTTTGAGCCAAAACATATTTTTTGTGCTAAAACATAGTATTTGTGCCAAATCATAGTATTTCTGCTAAATCCTAGTAATTTTGCTCAATGATAGAATTTCTGAATTTATGCTGTAGTACTTTTTGCTAGATTATAGTATTTCTTCTAAGTCAAAGTATTTCATGTAAATCATAGTATTTCTACCAAGTCCCAGTGTTTCTGCTAAATCATAAATCATACATAAATCAATGTTTCAGCACAAATTGTATGATTTGGCTCAAATACTATGATTTGGCAGAATTTTCTATGGTTCAGCACAAATGCTATGATTTGTAAGAAAAAATATTATTTAGTATAAATACTAATAATACTGTGTTTTAGCACAGATTCAGCTAACACTATGATTTGTCACAAGTGGTATGATTTGGTACAAATACTGTGATTTGGCACAAACACTGTGATTTACCAGAAATACTGTGATTTGGCAGAAATACTATCGTTTGGTTCAAATATTATGATTTAGAAGAAATACTATGTTCAGACTTTAAAAAAATTCTGCTATTTCTGCTAATGTGTGCTATGACTTTTGACCATTGAAATGAATGGAACACATTATCAATGTGGTCACTGATTTTGCTCCCTGGAGTGAGCTGTATTTTAGCTCAGTGAGATGAGCAGCAGTTCTCAGAGCGGGAGGCCCGGGTTCAAATCCCGCTTATGGCAACTATTTTTTTCAGTGCATAATTATATTGTTTTAACTCTTTTCAACACAAATGTAAGATTCTTCACCCCTTTTCACCAGAATTTTCCAGTTTTTTCACCACTTTTCAGCACAAATCCCAGCTTTTTCAGCTGTTTTAAGCAAAAACCTCTTTTCAGCAGAATTTTGCTCATTCACCTCTTTTCAGCAGAAATTATGCTGATTGACCTCTTTTCAGCAGAATTTTCAGAATTTTGCTTATTCAACTTGTTAATATATGCGATTAGCTACATGAAATGTGCTGTTTTAGGGTTACTAAGCAAATGTCTACGTGACCTTTACCTAACAACCTTTGTGATGATAAACTTGTTTACCGACTTGCTCTCTAGTAGAACATACAGACTTAGAAAAGGGGAACCTCAGCTCTGAGTTCTGAGAATAACTCTGTTAAGTGGACAGGAAACACGTCGAGACAGCAATATAGGGCAAATATGTTTGAGCTTGTAATTAAATGTGGGGCTTGAAAAGAGGAAGCAAATTTGGTACAGGACGTACTTGAGATGATCAGACGAGAGAAGGAGAAGGTCAGGAATAGTTTAAACTAAGATTGAGAAAGTAAATGGGGTAAAAGGGGGTGTAGCTTCAGGGCAGCTCACAGCCCGGCGTAAACGCAAGGTGCTGTCACACAGCTTAAGTTATTTGGGTGATTTATTTTATGACAAAATAATAAGGAAATATTGAAAATATACAACACGTTGAGGAGATCTCTTTTGTTATATTTTAGTGTTTAACATGGAAGATGCCTCTCTGGAGCTTCTCTCCTGATGCTCTCAGCCAGACTGAAAAACAGGAAGTTTTAGTGCACAAGGCATATTAATAAATATAGACACAAAAAGAGGAACTCCCCATATAAACAACGTTGAAAATGTGTGAAGTATAAAGTACCGAAATAACACTATATAAGTCACAGCTGATGATTCTAATGTTAGAGAGCTCTTGCAACTGGCGTCTGAGCTGTGCAGAGGTCTCTCTTAAGACAGGTACTTATGTAGGTTAGTATGAGGTTGAGTCCAACAGAAGCAAGGCACCCTAAATGTGCACAGCATGCAGCAGGGGTGGCCAAAATAATATAGGAAACAGTACATGTAGGGAGAGAACACTCACTAAAAGTTCTAACTAACATAGTGTGGTGGCTTATGTGAACTTGCAGGCGTTCACTATGACATCATTAGCACAACAGAGACTGAGTAAAGTTTTAGATGCTCGAAACCTGACATTTACACATGAAGGAATCAATATGGCAGATTTAATGGGATTAGGAGGACCTAATTATTGTATTAAGACAGCAGAACTTGAAGCGAAAGTCAGGAAAGATTTAAAAGCAGGACCTGTTGGGATTGGGGATTTAGAGATTTTTTATTGCTATCATATAATCTGCCTTAGGATGACTGTATTAATAACGTGTTGTACAGTATTATTTTATGTTTGTCATAACAGTGATGTCTCTATTTACAGGTTGAGTTAATTTTATACACAATGCGTAACTGTGCTTGTTTAGAGTTGATGTTCCGTCCAAACAGGTTTTAAGCTTCACTGGTGAGAGTGTCCAGGTGATACATGTTGAGGGAAGATGAGAACATAGCAGGTTAATTGCACGCACGCTTACAAACACACATGATTTATATATAGGCCAGGCCAAAGGCCTGGACTTGATGTAGCTTTTAACTTTACAGCTCCTAACTTGCAGGAATGGCGGGGAGTGTAATGAATGAATGCAAAACATGCTTACAGACACAAACATGACAGGGGTTTATTTTACAGGGTAAAGGTGGACCACAGGTTGCTTTGTTTCTGCTTAGCAACTACTGAGGTAAATGGTGTTAAAGATAAATATGCAATAAGTGAACAGGAAATGTGTAAGGGTGAGCCGGGTGAAACAAAATGTTGTGGATAATGGAAACTTGTCTAACGGGCATTAACAGTAACCTTTGCATGTTATGTATATGCTTGAGGCCAAAAGAGGCGTAAATCCAGATAGAAAACTTTGAAGTGTGCTTTTTAGCGGAGAGTTAGGCTGACATGGGGATGGTGTGTATTTTACTTGGGTTGTGTTTAATAAGACTAAAAGCGTTGCTCACACACATAAAGAGTATTGAGATTAAATAAAGTTAATATAATGGATAGAGCCCAGAACAGGATAATACATAAGTAAAATCAAATGTAATGTTTGATTTCACTTTTATTGGGAAACAATCAGGCTAGAAATGTGAGTAACCTATGTTTAAACTGTGAAAACACTCTCCACATACTTTGAAACTGCGCAACTCTGAGTGGGCAATGCAATGAAGCAACTGATACATATCTGCATTAAACTAGCCAACATAGACTCACCACAAAATGATGCAGGATGTGGCCCTGCAGCGGGGGCAGAAAATCATTTGCAAACCAGGGATCTTATGTTGATTATCATATCCTTACTTATGTACACACACACACAGAAGGGGAAATTTCGAAACAAAACAAAAACAACTTCCCTTATCCTGTCAAGCACAGGAGCAAAATAAAAATCTCTTTGGGCTCTGTTAAAATTTCTTTAGTAAAAGTGTAAAAGGCCAAACCTAGGAGGTTGGGCAAACAGGAGAGTCCCTCCAATATCAGGAGTTAATAGTCAGGAAACATTTCTCACATTAACGCCTTATATCTGACAAATCATTGACTCATAGATGTAGATTGACATACAAGTGGACATACATACACATGTGCATTTAGACATTAGAAGTGTAGAGGCATGTACACACAGATTGGCAAACTGGTACAGAGTCTAACTGAAGAGCTTAACAAAGCAGACGTGGCAGTAGGGTTTGTGATTTTGCCTGATATGATATTGTGAACTAACTTTGAATAATGACAGGAACCTTAGATGAACACAGTAGGTTAGTAAGGTGTAGCAGAGAGAGGCTGTTTGTTTTCTATCCCTTACAGGAGAAGATTTCCACTAGAGAGAGACCCAGAAGAGGAGCGGAGATTACCTAAGCATGAAGTGTTTTCAAGTGGGGGCTGGTGTTTAGTACTAGACCACCTAGAGGACAGGAGGTTATTGTCTGATTTGCTGAGTCAGGGGGCGGCAAGAGAGGGTCAGAGCGAAGGTAGTGGACCTGGGAATGGTGTAGTGACGTCTTTGGAAGACGTCAAAAGGGGGAATTGTGGAATTACAGGGATTATTTTACATAACCATCATCTTATCATTGCAGTAATTATCATTTCATCAAAGTGTTTATTGAAGCTGCTGGCATTATGTTATAATTTATATTATAGGGGTTATCATAATCAAATATTAACATGTTTATTACAGGTGCAGTTATAACTACTTTAAAATGATTGAGTTAATATATATATATCATAACTCATATGCTGAGTATATTGTTACAGTAAAATAGTAGCTGAGCAAAGGCCTGAATGTATTCAGCTTCTTGTGGCATTTGAGTTTGCTTAGTTACAGGTGACGGAAGGATGTCCAGTCCATGGTGACCTCAAAGGCCTTAGATCATCACCATATTTAGAAGAGTATGCCACAAGGAGGAACCTCTGTGTTTGCATTTAATTCTTAAAATACATGAATGTTCTGTACATGCAAATTATGTGCTTGTAAACGCAAGAAGGGGCGTTACAATACCCTGATGTTATAAAAGCAATCTAGAGTGTATTTTGGGCAGAGATGTACAACTGTTTGGCAGTTTACACCTCTCCACGCTGCGTGCATTCATTAAAATCAATTGTTTGATTGACCTCTTCTGGACCATCATTGTTTTACTCTCGTCCTCAATTTCGAACCCGTAACAAACTCTTCTGCAAAATTTTCAGCCTTTTCACCTCTTATCAGCACAATCCTCAGCAGCTTCTGCTCATTTCAGCAAAATTGGCAGTCTCTCCACCTATTCTTGGTCAGACTGAGTCTGGCTCAGTGAGATGAATAGCTGCCTCTAGACCAGAAGGGCCAGTTTCGAATCCTGCTCAGGGGAACATTTTTTTCCCACTACTTTTCAGCAAAGATTTCTCCGTCTTTACCCCTTTCAGTAGAATTTTTGACTTTTCACAACTTTTCAGCAAAAAAATTCTGCTTCTTCACCTGTTTTCTGCAGAATTTCCAGTTTTTGCACCGCCATATAACTTTTTGCAAATTTTCAGCTTTTTCAGCAGCCAACTTCAGCGTTAAGGCATCCACACAGCATTTTCGCAGGAAATGCAAATTTTTCTAGTTTTACTCTGTATTTGTTCAAAACAAAAAGTCAGTTCTTTAGTTCTTTTTAACAGATTCTTATGAAATGTATTGACTGTTTTTTGTTTAATTATATATTTTTTTACATCATAGTGTTGAACTCTGTGCTAATGGCTGCTCCAATGGACATGATTAAGTTTTGGAATGTGACTATTTTTGAGAAATCCATGCACTCAGATATTTTTCTAAGGAGTGGTCTGTAATTAACCTCAAAGGTGTTTTTTGTGTTTACCAATTCAGGTGAAAAAGTAAAGAGAAGGAAAACAGGCAGCAGATTCAATAAAGGTAGGTTTTACTTACCTTTATCATTTTTACTTACTAAATACATGCTCTCATTTTGTTTAAAAACAAAACAAAATGAGAGCATGTATTTAGTTTTAATTAACACGTGTTTTGTCAACTGATAGAAATTCTTATTTTCTTAATGTGTCTAAAACCTTCATTTAGAATTTACTGGGTTTGAATAAAATAGTACATGCTTATTTTTCTTTTTCTTATCTTGGTAGACATGAAGGGAATTTAAAGCTAAGTGGAAGTGACTGTACAACTTCAGTTGCTTAGATAATGAAATCCAGTTTTCTCCTGTTGAATAATCTATTATATAATCTAGTTCATCTAATCAGGTAGATTACTTTCAGATGGTATTCAATAAAACCTCAGTAACTGATGGTGTGTTATTGTCAGCTTTTATTTTTCTTTAATAAATTCACTGTTATAAACATTTGATTTGTGTAGTGGATCACTTGTTATTACAGTTTTAAGATGTAATATTTCAAACGAATGAAATCCATTTTGTTTTCTTTTTTTCTTCAATATTTCTTAGTTTACAATGTGGTGGTTAATGCACTGATTTATCATATAGATTTCTGTCTTCTCATTTAGCACCATAATCAGGTCCAGTTGCTATTTCATCTTTGTTTTCCCAGCTGCTGCACCCGAGCAGCCACCCAGAGACCCTTTGCTGCATTTAGTCTCCCTGCAGGAGGCGTCTGGCTGCTGGTTGCTTGATCCAGCTCTGGCTACTGCACTGGGAAAGACCAACAAGGAGGTGGAAACGTCAAAGCCTGAAAAGGTGGACTGTTTTCAGTTTCAATATTAACACACTAAATGATAATGTGAGATATTGTACAACAGATTTGATTGTATGATCTGAACAAAAAAAAAAAACAAACAAAAAAAAAACCAGGATAAAACAAATGAAAATGAAGTCAAACTAAATGTAGGCTTGCCTCACAGCGTGAAAGTAAACATCTGTATATCAGAAGATAAAACACAGTAACCACACACAGCAAAAATTGTTTTCTAATCATCAGTTCTTGAAAAAAAATTTCAGCACATTATTTTAGAGCATTTACATGATCACAGTTTGGGATTACATCAGGAACAGTATCCAGTGTAATAACCTGCCAAATCAAATATGCAGAGCTACACATCTTGGTGACACCTTGTGACAAATGTAGCGAGTAAAAGCCACCAAGTGTTCGCTAAGGGCCTCTATACTACTCGTGCAAACTTTCAGGCCCAAAGCTCTCACAGGAACGAGCCCAGAATAAACGGGACAAGAGGGTCAATATCAGTCAGATATGTTAAAATTTATTATTTTAAAAGAAAACACAAAGGGTTTGCAAAAGGACTAAAACATCAAAATGGAAAAGGTCACAAACGACCACAAGATAGTCTTATTGGTGCAACCTGCCAGCAATGCAACTATCACCTGAGAGCTTGCTCTACCCCGGTGGTCCCAGATGCTCGTTACTTTAAAAGAAACAAATCCACCCCAAATAAATACGAGCCCAACAGAACACTTATCGCATGCACTAAGTGTTGTAGTCCAGGCAATGATTGGTGGCACTAAAATCACTCTTAATAAAACTTGTTCACTGCAAATCCACACGGAGCACCTCTAAAAGACCTAATTCCCCTAAGGTAAGAGCCCAGCTCAGGGGTTGCACGTTGCCCGACTAATATTGCACCAGCCCGTTGAAAATAAAAACAAACCCGGCATAAAAAACAGTTTTAAAAGGTGACCCTAGTAAAACCAAAAAAACGCAACAAAAAGAGGAGGAGGAAAAAACAGTGACAAATTCACATGTGCAGCCTGTCCTGCAGGAGGCAATACAATATAAATTAGATTATAGTGCATAAATATACTTCTTTTAATGTCAAATATATTAAGTTAACATACCTCCAGCAGACAACTGTGTTTGCTGCACACCTGGCTTATCTTGGCTTTTCTAAAATCACTACTAAAAACATAAAATACAATAAACATCAAATACATTTCAACAAATTTAACAAAAAGCACTAAAAGAAAAACAGCCTGTACCTCGAACCTCTGCTGTAGAGGTTTAAAACAACTGTGTGTAGAAGACAATTAAAACTTCTCAAGCTCTTCACCTACTCACACAACCATTGTTCACAGCCGCTGTCAGTGCAAATGAAGAGCACCTGCTGCTACTTCCTCTTTTATACCCTCCCTTGGGTCCCCTGGGTCCTAAAGCCTACCCCCATTACACAAAGAAGCAGCCAAAAATATTTAACACTACTGGTTGTAGAAAGTAAAATCATGTAGGGTGTTTTTATGTGTTTTATTTTATTGTCTTTGATTTGGTGAATTAGGCCAACAGTGAAGTGTGGGCCACCATTCTGGCTCTGCTCTGGCTTCATGCTTTCAAGATGGATGCAAAGGACGAGTGGGAGCTTCTGGCTATGAAGGCTGCTTCATGGCTCCGTGCTCAGAATGGTAGTAACATGATAATTAAAGAATAAAATGTTTTAAAAATTGTTTCATGCTACAGTCAGCTTTTCTCCCACATTCATTATTTTAATATCTGTGTTGTGTTTTCAGCGCCGTGTGTGACAGAGTGTGTGGATGCTGGAAATGTCCTGTTGTGTTGCAGCGTGAGGAAAGAAGCTCTGGGCCTCTGAGGGGTTTCTTAATGTGGCTTCACCTTCAGGGTGATCACAAGCAGATCTGCGTACACCACACTGCCTTTGATTCAGTGCTGTTACATATTATGTACCCTGCTGCTAGTTCTTAGTGAATTGGAATGAATGGAGCTAAATAGCTAAAATGCCTGTTAAGAGACTTTACTCCAAGAAGTCCTAAGTTTATCTTCACTTTTACAAAAGAAAAGTATATTATGGTCAAATTAAATGAAATCATACAGGACATCATTCTGTTTCTCTCACAGGGGTTTTTTCATAAAATGCTATCAGTTTGGTGGATGTAGTGTTTTTGTGAACACCAAAATAAAAATGTTATTTTACAAGCGTGAGGTTTACAATACCGAATATTCAGTAAAATGAGTTATATAGAAAATGCTGATGATCAAATTTAGTGTGTGTGCCTGAATTTAAAAACTGCTGTGTGTATTGTGTGAATCACTCCCTGTAAACCAGTGTGGGGAACTCCAGGCCTCAAATGATTAGTTCATTACCAGGCGTCCGGAGAACTTCAAGACAAGTTGAGGAGGTAATTTAGCCATTTAAATCAGCTGTGTTGGATCAAGGACACATCTAAAACCTGCAGGACACCGGGCCTGGAGGCCTGGAGTTGCCCACCCCTGCTGTAAACCAATGCACCTTTTGTGCAGCGGAGTTTGTGCACACTTCTTGTGACAGAGAGGACAGAAGAGCCAGAGATGTGTGCCCAGTCTGTGACATCAAACAAATTGGCTGTGAATCAAAATTTTTATTCCTACTTTTCTACCGCTGTTCTGCCTCTGATCTGACTATGCTATATAATCAGAATTTCTTTGAATTCTTTTTGCACCATTTCTATAATCTGTGAGCCAACTAAATGGAGAAACGTATTTCTGCTGATTAATGAAAGTAAAATTGGAACTCACAGAAGGTATTCTTTAAAAACAAAAGAAAAATAGCAAACCAAAATAAAAATTGTTTTGCAGTTTGAAGCTCCGCCCACGCAGTACATACCGGTGGGTGAAGCCTTACAAGGAAATGAGACGTACCCAGTAGAGTTTTTGTTTTTTTAATTTAATTTAATTTTTATTTATTTATTTATTTTTACAAATTCTGCTGTGTGTGGCGTAAACAAAGCTACAAGAACAGATAAGTGTACAAAATTCTTCAGGATACACCAGCCTGTCCACAGAGGTAAGCTTCTATTGCGCATCATTCTTCACTGGTGGCCATATTTTCATATCTCACGGGTTGATTTTAACCATTCCAGTTTTATGAGTTTGTCGGTCAGTTCATTGTCACGTCATTGGTTGCTATTTCAGTTTTCATTACTACCTTTTAAAAATGTTTTTGGGTCCCAGACAAAACAGTTTCACAACTATTCGGTGGCACAAAAACTGCATAATTTTGTGTGTAGTGAAAAAGAACTATTGCCTTGGATTCTGAAAGTGTCACATACTAGCAGGTAGGTGCACAGTCACTCTGTCACAATAACACAGAAATGCCATTAATTGTCTGCACAGAAAACGCCTCCGACTGGAAGTTATCAGAGCGTGGAAGAAGTCCCCGGTGTTCCTGCTTAACTGGTTTTCGTGTTTTCTGTTGGCGTTTTCCAACATTTCACTGCGTGGTAACATAATCCAGATGTTTCTGGTGGCAGATCACATTAATGCCAATCTTTGTAGAAGCCAAGATTCAATTTTTGCGAGACGTGTGTCGAGTCATTAAAATTGTTTAGATAATTTAAAGGATGAATGATATTTTTCTTTTTTAAGTAACTTAAACGGGTTCAAATTGCTGACCAAAATAAGTTTAGCCTGTGTTACGGTTTCAAAATATTGGGGATTGATACAGGAGGAAAACCAAAATAACAACACTGGTCCGGCCGGGTCAAGTCAAACGATGATTTTAATGCACACGTGTGGGAGATGGGACACTGTACGCAGACAGCACCAGATCTCTCCCTGAAAACCACACAACAATAGTTTTTATGAACATCAGGGTATTGGAACGCCCCCTCATGCGTAAAGTAGGTACAATACAATCAATGTTGACAACTTTTAACACATTAAAAGAACATCTTCTTCCCGAGGCCAGATCCTTCCCAGTAATCTTCTAACTCTGCTTATCCCCTGGAACAAACAGTCTCTCCTGCAAGCATAATCAAACAGCTACAAGGCCTTGCAAACTATTATTTAAATATTTGAACTCTCCCCTCTACATGAATTTAACTACTGCTTGTGTGTGTGCGTGTGTGACTCGACCTCAGCATTCTGTCTATAAGGACAGAGGCCAACTCTGCATGTGTGCAATAACCTAACCGAAATCATACATGTAATAAATGTTCTAATCAAATGCCACTACTCAAAGCTTAATAAGAAGAGTATAAATGAATAAAGGATAATGATGAATAACATGATATATGTGTTTTGTAAGCCTGTTCTTTCTATAGCTCAAGATCCTTAGCACAATAGATTGTTCAGTCCTCGCGCTGAACAAAGTTTCCGACCCTCCACTAGTTGACCGAGCCCCCCTCATTGGCAAGCACAAAAATACAATGCATGTGTATACCAAAGGATTATCACTGCACCTGTAATAGAAAATGTTAACCTGGAATCATGACAATACCTGTAATACAAGTTGTAACATAAGGCCGACAGCCTAAAGAAGTTCTCTAATGAAGTAACAATTAATGATGATACATAAATGAACTAATGAGTAATTATTGCCAATACACACTACTTTAAAGGTTAACAAAAAATATATCTAAATAAAGGATCATAAAATAACATGATGTAAGTGTCTTGTAAGCATGTGCGGCCTTCTACGCTCTACTGTGGAGAAGGAAGTAGTATGTTTTGTTATTTTGATTTATTATTTTGTTATTATTGGTATTACTGTCATTACTGTTGCATCATAAACATATAGCAAGCATAAGTATACAAGAAGTATTGATACAAGAGGTACTGATATTGCATTCAAATGTTCAAATATATTGGTATCATATTAGTCTTTATTACAGGTCCAGTAAGAACCACTTTAAACTGTTGAGTTGAATCTATAAACCGAAATGAGACAGGAAGTTATAGGCTTTTGAAGTTGCAGGTTTTGCAGAAGTGAAACCGAAAGCAGAGTGAGCGCAAGCCAAAGAGTAGGGTGTTTATTATGCATTTATCTTTGATTTAAGCTTTTAGTAGAGGCTTTTGATTAAAACATTTATTCAGTAGATTACATATATATTTCCAGTTAGGTTATTATATGTAAGGATGAGCCTCTGTTCTGGTGAAAGGTCAGAAGTGTAACGGGTGAGATGTGAGAGCATTTAAGGGTGAGACACACATACAGACACAAATAGTGAGAGGTCATGACACGTACGCAGTACACAGCATGCATGCGCCCCCGCACGTGCACACACACACAGATAGACTCATTTAGGTAAGAGTTTATAACTGCAAAGTTGTGCCTGTATGAGTGACATTTTGTGCAGAATGTGGACCTGATGTTCCAGGTAGATAAGCCTGGGCAGGATGGAGACACGAAGCATCTGCCGTCGACGCGAAGATGATGTTCTATGTTAAAAGTCATTGTGGTTTAGGCTGACGTATGCTGTATTAAATCTGCCTAGCAACAGAAAAGGGGGCGGTACAATTCTCACCTCTATAAAGTCTTTGTTTTGACTTTTTGTAAGACAGTTCAATACTGATTGGGTTGTTGAACTCACACATGTGTTCATTAAAATGCCGTCTAAATTGCACACGCCTGGATCTGTGGTTATTTATGGATTCCTCTCTCAACATTGAACCCTAACAGTCACTTCCCTCAATAGATCAGCCAGACAACCCGCTGACTGTAGCTTTTAACCCTTACTGACATGAGCACAACTCCATAATAAGCACCAAGCGGCAATATGTATAAAGATGATCATGGTTACACCTGTAATGAAAGATTATATGATTATACCAACACCTGTAAATAGAAGATTAACATGAGGTTATAACAATCACTGTAATACAAATGTTAATGTAATGTCAATAGCTTCAATAAATGCTTTTAATGCAATGCTTATTATATGATTCTGATGTAATGATAAAATAACAGTAAAATATCTCTTCTCACCTGCGAGCTGCCCTGCATGATGAGTCACAGGCACTACCCTGTGCTGACAACTAAAAGGGGTATTCATTGTTATTTGTGTGCGGATTATCGCTCTACCTGCACTGTGTATAATGCTGGCGGAGCGCTGCTGACGTCGACTGAGAAAATGGTCAGGCAGTGGAAGGAATACTTCGAGGACCTCCTTAATCCCACTGACACGTCTTCCGAGGAGGAAGCAGAGTCTGGGGATGAGGGGAATGACCCGCCAATTTCCGGGGGCGAGGTCACTGAGGCAGTTAAACAACTCCTTGGTGGCAGAGCCCCTGGTGTTGATGAGGTCCACCCTGAGTTCCTGAAGGCTCTGGACGTTGTAGGGCTGTCCTGGTTGACACGCCTCTACAATGTTGCATGGAGGTCAGGGCCAGTACCCACTGGACTGGCAGACCGGGGTGGTGGTCCCCATCTTTAAGAAGGAAGACCGGAGGGTGTGTTCCAACTACAGGGGGATCACACTCCTCAGCCTCCCTGGGAAAGTCTATGCCAGGGTGCTGGAAAGGAGAGTTCGTCCGTTAGTCGAACCTCGGATACAGGAGGAACAATGCGGTTTTCGTCCTGGTCGCAGAACACTGGACCAGCTCTTTATCCTCTCAAGGATAATTGAGGGTGCATGGGAGTTTGCCCAACCAGTCTACATGTGTTTTGTGGACTTGGAGAAGGCATTCAACTGTGTCCCTCGGGGTGTCCTGTGGGAGGTGTTGCGGGAGTATGGGGTGTCTGGCCCATTGTTACGGGCCATTCGATCCCTATACAACCGTTGCAAGAGTTTGGTTCGCATTGCCGGCAATAAGTCGGACTCCTTCCCGGTGGGTGATGGGCTCCGCCAGGGCTGCCCTTTGTCACCGGTTCTGTTCATAGTTTTTATGGACAGGATTTCTAGGCGCAGCCAAGTGGCGGAGGGCTTTCACTTTGGTGGCCTCAGAATCTCATCTCTGCTTTTTGCGGACGATGTGGTTCTGTTGGCTTCATCGGGTGAAGGCCTCCAGCTCGCACTGGAACGGTTTGCAGTCGAGTGTGAAGCAGCGGGAATGAGGATCAGCACCTCCAAATCTGAGGCCATGGTTCTCAGCCGGAAAAGGGTGGAGTGCTCAGTCCGGGTCGGGGATGAGTTCCTGCCCCAAGTGGAGGAGTTCAAGTATCTCGGGGTCTTGTTCGCGAGTGATGGGAGAAGGGAGCCAGAGATCGACAGACGGATTGGTGCTGCGGCTGCAGTGATGCGGACGCTGCACCGGTCCATCGTGGTGAAGAGGGAGCTGAGTGTGAAAGTGAAGCTCTCAATTTACCGGTCGATCTACGTCCCTACCCTCATCTATGGCCACGAGCTGTTGGTAGTGACCGAAAGAACGAAAGGAGCCAGCTGAGGTGGTTCGGGCATCTGACAAGGATGCCTCCTGGGCGCCTCCTGGGCGAGGTGCTCCGGGCATGTCCCACCGGGAGGAGGCCCCGGGGCAGACCCAGGACACGCTGGAGAGATTATATCTCTCGGCTGGCCTGGGAACGCCTTGGTGTTCCTCCGGATAAGCTGGAGGAGGTGGCTGGGGAGAGGGAGGTCTGGGCTTCTCTGCTTAGGCTGCTGCCCCCGCGACCCGGCCTCGGATAAAGCGGATGAAGATGGATGGATGGATGGATAAATCAAGATCAGGTGAAATTTTAATTAGCCCTAAAGCTATTAATGAGCGATTTAGAGAATATTATGAAGAGCTCTATATGTCAAAATCTTGGGGCAATATTTCTGATTGGTTAGGGAAGTTGGATCTCCCGAAAATGAATGATGCTGCACGAGAGGCTTTAAACTCAGATATTACTATTGAAGAAGTTTCGAAAGCTATTAAGTCATTCCCCAATGGAAAGTCCCCAGGCCCAGATGGGTTTGGCATTGAATTGTATAAAAAATATTCTGAAAAGGTGGCCCCGCTTTTATTGAGAATGTTTAAGCATTCTTTCCATACTCAAGCATTTCCTCGTACGCTATATGAAGCTAATATTTCTTTGTTATTGAAAGAAGGAAAGGATGAAACAGAATGTTCCTCTTATCAACCTATTGCTTTGTTGAATTTGGATATGAAAATTTTCACTAAAATTTTGGCAAACAGATTAAATGGACATGTTGGATCAATTATCCATCCGGATCAAACTGGGTTTATTCCTCAGAGGTTTTCCTTCTTTAATGTTCGAAGATTGATGAATATTATGTATCATAGGCATTGGGGAGCTTCCAAGATCGCAGTACTGAGCTTAGATGCCGAAAAGGCGTTTGACCAGGTTGAGTGGGCCTATATGCTCCGGGTACTGGAGAAGTTCGGTTTAGGCGAACAGTTTATATCATGGGTTGATATGATATATAGGCATCCCTCTTCTTCCATTCTTACTAACCAAGATAGATCAGCGCCTTTTTTTTTACACCGCGGGACACAACAAGGCTGCCCTTTGAGCCCTTTGCTCTTTGCAATTTCTATTGAACCTCTTGCAATAGCCATTAGGAATGAGCCCTCTATTGACCCTGTCAGATTGGGGAATATCAAGCACTACATTTCCTTATATGCGGATGATGTTGTTTTGTTTTTGTCAAATCCTGAGCGATCTGTTCCTGTACTCTTAGATGTGGTGAGGTCATTTGGGGAAATCTCAGGTTATACAATTAATTGGCAGAAGAGTGAGTTTGTGGCTTTAACTGCAAATTTGGATGTTGATTTTTTTAAAAGTTTTGCCTTTTAAAATTACAGACAGATTGAAATACTTGGGTGTCACTTTGCCTAAGGATCCTAAATTGATCTCTAAGTTGAATTATCTTGAACAAGTAGAAAAATTGAAAATAGATGTTGAGAAATGGAGGGCTCTCCCTATCTCCATGGTAGGTCGGATTAACGTAATTAAAATGGTTTCCCTTCCTAAATTTTTATATTTATTTTTAAACTTACCTATTTTTCTGAATAAGCAATTTTTTAAAGTGATCGACTCAGTAGTATTACCATTTGTCTGGGGCTTTAAAACTCACAGGATATCAAAAGTTCATCTATGTAAGTCAAAACTTAAGGGTGGATTTGCTTTGCCAGTGTTTCAGTTCTATTACTGGGCTGCAAATGCTAGAACTCTTGCTTACTGGCAGGAAGGGTACAAAAAAATTAAGTCTGCCGATACCCCACCTTGGGTGATCATAGAGAGTGGTGGGGTTGAGAATAGTTCCCTCCCTGCTCTTCTTTTTTCATCCTCTAATTCGCGAACCAAGGTCAATAATTTTATAGTTTCGAACTGTGTTAAAATCTTTAGTCAGATCAAAAAAGGTTGTGGTCTACCAGACACTTCGATCCACACTCCAATATACGGTAATCATGCATTTCCACCCTCATGTTTAGACGCCTCTTTTGATATCTGGACACAGAAAGGTATTATTACTCTCAAAGATTTATATATTGACAGGCAGTTTGCATCATTTACTCAGTTGCAGAACAAGTTCTCTCTCCCTGCGTCACATTTTTTTCATTATTTACAGATAAGAAACTATGTCCGTCAGAGTATTGCTAATTTTCCATCTCTTCCGGAAGAGGGGTCAATTTTTACACTCCTTCTGAGTTCCCCGGATTCTAAAAAGTTGGTTTCTGGTTTTGTGAAAGCCTTTTCTGAGTATTTAAATTTTAAATCTGACTTTTTGAAGATGGCATGGGAGGAAGAGCTTGGTTTGCTGATTGGAGATGAGGTGTGGGAGAGGAGTCTGTGTAGGATCCATTCTTGCTCTATAAATGCAAGGCATCAGTTAATTCAATTTAAAGTGCTTCACAGACTTCATTATTCAAAAACTAAACTGCACAGGATTTTTCCTTCTATCAGTTCGATATGCGATCGTTGTAAACTTGGAGAAGGCTCTCTTACTCATTTGTTTTGGACTTGTCCCAAATTGTATAACTATTGGTTGAATATTTTTAACTGTTTTTCTGATATCTATAATTGCACATTAGAGCCGGACCCAATAATTGCATTGTTTGGATCTTCCTCTTCCCTTTTACACCTCAGCTCTGCTGCACAAACCACAGTTTTGTTCGGAATGGTAATTGCTAAAAAAATTATTTTGACTCTTTGGAAGACGGATATTGTACCTCAATTCAAAATGTGGCTCACAGAACTGACTGCTCTACTACATATGGAGAGAATTAGGTATATATTAGCGGACAAACTTAGTAATTTCTTTGATGTGTGGCAACCATTTTTAGACCATGTATTAAAACAAAGTCCTATTTGATCGATCACCAATAACTTAGCCTTCCACCTTAGGGTTTTATTTTTGTTTATTGCCAGTGTTGAAGCAGTATTTTCGTTGTTGCAGTGTAAACTTTTGTCTTATTTGTGTGTTTTAGCCCTTGCTGTTGTGTTGTCTGTTGTTTTTTCGTTTGTTTTGTTTGTTTGTTTGTTTTTTCTTATATAAAAAAATCTCAATAAATATATATATTAAAAAAAAGATATAGAAAAAGATCCTGGAGCCCTTCAAACGTACTTACAACCAGCCCTGCACTCCCAGTCAGCCTAGACAGGTAACACACACACTGGCTTACATTAATTTATTGGAGACTTTAGAAACGTTAGCTAGAGAAAAGTGCTTTGACATAGAAAAAAGTGCTTGTATTCACCCATTTTGTGAATATGTGAAAGAGACATGTTGTATGAAGAGATATAAGTTCTCAAGCAGAGTAGAAAAAGCACTAAAAAAAAGCGCGCTCCTCCATGTCTGCTTCATGCCCTGGGGGGACGGGGCTATGGCTCCCCACAACCTCTAGCACAGGGGTAGGGAACGTTAGTCCTCGAGAGAATCAGAATCAGAATCAGAAAGTGTTTTATTGCCAAATGTTGAGCAGGTTTACAACATTAGGAAATTGCTGCGGTACTTAGTGCAAACATACTGTCGGATAACGCTTAAATAAACATAAAAATTAAAATTAAAAGTGCTAAGTAGATAGATATATACATGAATGCAGATGGTGATCAGTGCCAAACATGGAATGATGCAGTGAACACAGTGTAGGGTCATGTGTTAGTGGTGGGAACAGTCATATGGTTATTGTTCATGAGTCCAACAGCAGAGGGGAAGAAACTGTTCTTATGGCGAGAGGTTCTGGTGCGAATGGACCAAAACCTCCTGCCTGAGGGGAGCAGGTCAAACAGACTGTGTCCAGGGTGAGAAGGGTCAGCTGTGATCCGAGCTGCACGCCCCAGTGTCCTGGAGGTGTACAGGTCCTGCAGAGATGGGAGTCTGCAGCCAATCACCTTCTCAGCAGAGCGCACAACACGCTGCAGTCTCTGTTTATCCCTGATAGTGGCTCCAGCGTACCACACGGTGATGGAGGAGGTGAGGATGGACTCGATGATTGCAGTGTAGAATTGCATCATCGTCCGTGTTGGCAGGTTGAATTTCTTCAGCTGCCTCAGGAAGTACATCCTCTGCTGGGCTTTCTTTATGACGGAGATGATGGTGGGCTCCCACTTCAGGTCCTGGGTGATGGTGGTACCCAGGAAGCGGAATGAGTCCACAGAGGTGATGAGGGTGTCAGTCAGGATGATGGGGGGGAGTGGGGCTGTGTGCTTCCTGAAGTCCACAATAATCTCCACTGTCTTCTGGGCATTCAGCACCAGGTTGTTGTGGCTGCACCAGGACACCAGACGTTCACAACCTCCCTCCTGTAGGCAGACTCATCCCCGTCCCAGATGAGTCCAATAACGGTGGTGTCATCTGCAAACTTGATTAGCTTGACAGACTGGTGGGTGGAGGTGCAGCAGTTAGTGTACAGGGAGAAGAGCAGAGGAGAAAGAACACAGCCCTGAGGGGAGCTGGTGCTGATGGTCCGGGAGTCCGAGACATTCTTTCCCAGCCTCACATGCTGCTTCCTGTCCGTCAGGAAGTCAGTGATCCACCGGCAGATGGGTTCAGGCACATTCATCTGGGAAAGCTTGCCTTGGAGATGGTCTGGAAGGATGGTGTTGAAGGCAGAGCTGAAGTCCACAAACAGGATCCTGGCGTAGGTTCCTGGGGAGTCCAGATGCTGCAGGATGAAGTGTAGAGCCATGTTGATAGCGTCGTCTACAGACCTGTTGGCTCTGTATGCAAACTGCAGGGGGTCCAGGAGGGGGGCCGTGAGGGTCTTGAGGTAGGAGAGAACCAGGCGCTCAAAGGACTTCATGACCACAGATGTCAGAGCCACAGGTCTGTAGTCATTTAGTCCAGTGATCCTTGGTTTCTTGGGGACAGGGATTATGGTAGAGGACTTGAAGCAGGCAGGCACATGACATGCCTGCAGTGAGGAGTTGAAAATGCCAGAAAACACTGGGGCCAGCTCGTTTGCACAGTGTCTGAGGGTGGCAGGAGACACACCGTCTGGGCCAGGAGCCTTCCGAGCATTCATACTCTTAAACTGCTTCCTCACATCTGCTTCATGAATATGAAGGGTTGTAGTGGGAGAAGGTGGTGTGAAATCCTCCTTGGTGTAGGGTGAGGAGGGGGGTGTTGCAGGTGAAGGGTTTGATGGTGGTGATGGCTCTATGGAGGGGGGAGAGGTGGAGGAATGAGTGTCCAAAGTGTCTCTATTGTTGGGGCCATTGGAGGTGTGAAGGCTGCTTGATGGCTGTCAAAACGGCAGTAAAAGTTGTTAAGGGTGTTGGTCAAGAGCAAGTCATCAGTGGAGTGGGGGGTTTTAGGCTTGTAGTTGGTGATGTTCCTAAAACTTTTCCACACAGAGGCCGAGTCATTCTCTGAGATCTGCTGCTGCATCTTCTCAGAGTGCTGATGTTTAGCAATGTCCACTTCTTTAGTGAACCTGTACTTGGCCTCACTGTAGCAGTCCCTGTCTCCGCTTCTGAACGCCTTTCTCTTTTCCAGCCACAGCTTTTTGAGTTTAGGAGTAAACCAGGGTTTGTCATTGTTATAACTCACCCTAGTGCGTGATGGCACAATGCTGTCCTCACAGAAGTGGTTATAGGAGGTGACAGTGTCTGTAAACTCATCCAAGCTGTTAGAAGCAGCCTTCATTGTGTCCCAGTCTGTAGACTCCAAACACGTGCAAAGCTCCTCCACAGCCTCGTTGCTCCACAGTTTTTTAGTCTTCATGACAGGTTTGGAGAGCTTCAGCCTCTGTCTGTACGCGGGGATCAGGTGGATCATGACGTGGTCAGAAAGTCCGAGTGAAGCGCGGGGCACCGCTCGATAGGCCCCGCTGATTGTGCTGTAACAGTGGTCCAATATCCTCTCCTCTCTGGTCGGGCATTTAATATACTGCTTGTATTTGGGAAGCTCTTGGCTCAGATTGGCTTTGTTAAAGTCCCCAAGAGCAATAATGAGAGAGTCCGGGAATGTCCGCTCCATGTGCAGTATCTGCTTCACGATGCCTGCACATCCGCATCTGGCGGGATGTAAACAGCGGCCAAGATGAATGAAGCAAACTCCCGTGGAGAATAAAACGGTTTGCAGTGAATAAAAAGGTATTCCAGAGAGGAAGAGCAGTGCTGAGCAATCACTGTTACATCTGTGCACCAGCCACTATCAATGTAGAAGCAGACACCTCCACCTGTGGTCTTACCAGAGAGAGAGGCCTGCCAGTCCGCGCGCAGCAGATGAAAACCCTCCAGTTTGAGCGCGCAGTCCGGGATGTCCTCACAGAGCCACGACTCCTTAAAACATAAGACACAGGAGGAGGCAAAGTCTCTGTTCATGCTTCTCATCAGGGCCAGCTCGTCCATCTTGGACGAGCTGCCGGTGCCCTGCAGGTTTTAGATCTCACCCTGGGTCACCACACCTGAATCAAATGATTAGTTCATTATCAGGCCTCTGGAGAACTTCAAGACATTTTGAGGAGCTAATTTAACCATTTAAATCAGCTGTGTTGGATCAAGGACACATCTAAAACCTGCAGGACACCGGCTCTCGAGGCCTGGAGTTCCCTACCCCTGCTCTAGCAGATCGTTACATGGAGAAACCTTTTGAACACAAGCGCGCTCATCCACACAGGTGGGTGTTCACCAGTGATGGGAATAACGGCGTTACTAACGGCGTTACTTTTTTCAGTAACGAGTAATCTAACTAATTACTATTCCTATCGTTACAACGGCGTTACAGTTACTAACAAGGAAACGCGGTCCGTTACTATTTTTCAACAAACAGACGGTTGAAGCTGTGTTCAGCTTACCGCATCTTATATCAGTTGCACGGAAGCAGCTGTAAGTAATCTGGACGCTACAGCTTTAAGCAGCTGCGCGCTCCCGCGGAGGGCAATCACGATCACTGTCTAGCACAACACCTGGAGCTCAGGGGGCAAAACAATCGCATGAGTGCTGCTGTTTGACTGAAGCAGAAGAATAAAGTATTCGTGGTAAGCCAATCACGTGACCACTTAAAGACAAAGCAACAAGGTGATATATACCAGTTTTTAAATTGTGTCGATAGGCCACGTAAAACCAGAGTCATGATAAACAATACAGTACTGTATATACGCGGCGTTTTTTCCTCAATAGTTTCGCCACGTTAGCGCTAGCAAGCACTCTCTGCTTATGAGCAAAAAAAAACCAAACAGGGGAAGTTTTAGGAGTGACGGCGAGAAAGAGAGAGAGAGAGAGAGCAGAAAAAGAGAGAGAGTGAGTTTTGAGATGTGAGAGATTTGTGACGTTTAGCGTGTTCGGAGTGTGTAGTTAATGTGTTGTCTTGTGTAGTTAGTGTGTAGTGTTGTGGATAGTTTTGTGTTGTGTGTCAGAACAATGAGGTGACTGCTGTCTCCAGGTAGAAACAGCAGTGATACACCTGCTGCTGTCAGACCTGCAGGTATCGGGCTGTGATGTTCTCCTTTATAGTGGACAGAAATTATTTTTTTTTCAGTGGCACAAATAATTTGTGTGGCATCGCTGATTGTTCTATAAATAGTTTGAAATGGTTATTCTAGAAAAGGGTAAAAGGTAAATGGATGCAAATAACTTTGTTGTTTGCAAAACTTGTGCATAGAATTTTAAAATTGACAATTAATATTTGAAGTTATGAAATATGATTCATTAAAGATGTTTATGGTTGTTACAGTAAAAATATCACTTTTTCTACTCTGATTTTATGTTTTTTGTCTGATTTTAGATCAATTGTGTTAATACAGTATGTCAAAATGAAAACATAACTGTAAATTCACGCATGTGAGGTTGTGCTAAAAAGAATGATACCAAACAAGGCAAAGTAAATAGTTTTTAAAGGTAAAATGTGGAGGGAAAATCAAAAGTAGTTAAAAAATGGCCAATTGTACCCTGGACCCCAGAGGGTTAAACGTTTTTTTTTTTTTTAAATAACGCAATAGTTACTTTTCAAGTAATTAATTACTTTTAGAATACTGTAACAACTCAGTTACTTTTTTGAAGAAGTAACTAGTAACTATAATTGAATTACTTTTTCAAAGTAACTTGCCCAACACTGGTGTTCACACAAACTACACCTATCTTGGCTGCTACCTCAAAGCACAACGTGCGCTGTCGGTCCTGTGTGTTGTACAACAACATTCAATATTTAGTATTTACTGTCACTTACACTTAGCTAGACTAAAGCAATGGTGTTGTGTTTATTATGTTGGTCTCTCTCCCTTTTTTTTTTTTGCTTGTTTTCTCTTTTCTTTTCTTTTTTTTTCTCAACAGGTGATCCGGGTGATTTTTTTTTTCCTTTTTAAGTGCCCTTTCTCACTGTCCCTCTTCCCCTCTGTTTTTCTTTTCCTTCCTCTCTTTCTTTCTCCCTTTCCTGTCCCCAGTCATGTCTGTCCCATCTGTAACAACTGAAAATAAAATAAATAATAAAAACAAAGGTTGATCAAATGGACCAATACTGCAAGGCTGTGATGATTCACTTGGATAAATCCGTTGGGCATCTTCGTTTGCCTTCAGACAACAATTCTGATAGCTAAAGAAAAAAACGGGACAGGCAAAAGGAAAAAAACAAAAAGCACTAATAATATTCTGTCCTTTTACCGTTTTAAAATCAGTTTTGTCAAAAGCATCTGGAGGCAGAGGGTGGGGGGAGTGGTTCCCTATTTTTTTTTCTTTTTTTGCTGGGACTTGGTAACACTATTAGGTATATGTAATTACAAATTAGGTTGTTTTATATTTTTGCTAAGTACTGTTTAGGATAGGGAGGACAGTGTAGTTTTAAATTTATTATATAGGCTTTATGGCTTTTCCTATAATACCATGGTGGGCCGGTCACTAGTCAAAATGCCCAGGCTGTCTTTTTTTGCCCCAGTCCAGCCCTTGTACCAGCGCATCATAGAGTTAAGGGAAATGATTATGGCAGACAGAACAGCAAAGGAAGCTACAAAGAGGCCATTATGGACATGGAAATCAGTGTTAGTAGGACAGCAAGAATATGGCACAAAATAAAAAAGAAAGGTGGCAAAAACAATGGGAGGAAGAGAGGAAAGGGCGATGGTTTTATAAAATACAAAGGGAAATAGAAAAAATGAGGAACAGGAGAGAGGAGACAGTTACATCTCGGTGGCGAGAATGCACCATTTGGCTGTTTGCCAGCCGCCACTAAACAGTATAAAGAGGAAGAAAACGAAACCTGTCAGGATACACACGTCTGTTTTCTACAGTCACTGGTCTGTCCATAGAAGTAAGCTTCTATTGCACATCATTCTTCACTAGCGGTCTCCAGCGCCACATTTTCATATCTCACAGGTTTGTTTTAACCATTCCGTTCTTTATGAGTTAGTTTATTCCTAATGTCACATCATCGGGTTTTATTTCCGGATTCATTATTGTCTTTTTTTTTTTTTTTAAAAGAACGTTTTCGGATCCCAGTCAAAAACATGCAGTATGACCTATGCAGTTTCACAAAACGGAACGATTGAAGTGTCGCATATAATCGGGTGGGTGCACAGTCACTCTGTACAAAGAGATGCCATTCATCGTCGGGACAGGAAAGTCCTCTGACTTGAAGTTAGCAGAGGGTCGGAGAAGTCCCCGGTGCTGCCGCTTAACTGTTTTTTCGTGTTTTTGGTGGCGTTTTCCAACGTGTAAGATGATCCGTGGCAACATAATCCAGATGCTTCTGGTCGCAGAGTCGCCATATTAATGCGAATCTTTGTAGAAGCGAAGACTCAATTTTAGTAGACGTGTGCCAAGTCATTAAAATTATGTTTAGACGATTTAAATGGTTAATAAGACGTCAAGTTAGGAGTAAACAGCAACACTGAGAGCGCACTCCGCGTTAAAATGGTGAATGACATTGCAAATTTTCTGCAGCAAGAAATGTTTTCTTATTTCCAACGGTGCTCTTTTTACTATGATATACTGTTTTTTTTATATAGATTTTTAATTATCGTTTTATCATCATCACTTCATAAAGTCTCTGACTGGATTGCGCTGTACGCGTAAGAAGCGTCACGTGACTAGTTCCTGATCATTCTTGAAACGAACTGGCTGGTTGTATTTCACTTGTTTACTAATGGCATCAAAATGGCCCTAAATGAGTTTGTCATGAACACAACATAAATAATGTGTATTGATATATTTTGATTACCTAAAAAGTCTGTATAGCTGCAACGAACAGTTGCATTCATTCTGAGTTATTTGTGCTGTTTTTAATATCAGTAAGGCTGATAACAAGAAATAGATAACTAGAGAATGGAAGTAATGGTTAGTCTTAACTTGGATGTTGACGAGAGATTCTGCTGCCACTGGTTATTAGCTTTGTCAGAGGAAAACTAGGTGAACATTTTAACTCTCGAGCATTAACTATAAAAAAAATTACACTACTGCAAGTCAGCTCATCAGAGTTTGTTATATTCATTGATTTAATCATAACTACAACATTATATGACCAGATTAATCTGGAATTTTTTTTTATAATATCTACATAGGTAAGGAATGCCTGGAATGCACAGCCACTATAAATTTTATTTCACAGTCCTTAAATGTTTTTGTTTCACAGATACGATGATAAACCGCTGTGGTCTGCTAACTCTCCAGGAGGAACCAGGTACTGATGGAAAATAAAGAATCTTCTGTTTTCTCTGCAGCCTCTTTTCATTCATCTAATATTCAAATGTAAAGACTTCTATCATTTGTATTGTTATATACATTTATTATTTACTAATTCCACACTTGCCCTGCGGACAGTCTTTATCCTTCAACCTTGGGTCCTCTACCAGAGGCCTGGGAGCTTGAGGGTCCTGTGCAATATCTTTGCAGTTCCCAGGACTGCACACTTCTGGTCAGATGTTGTTTTCTGCTGGAGCCACTCGCCCGGCTTGGGGATCACTGCATTGTGTGCTCCAATTACCACTGGGACCACTGTTGCCTTCATCCTCCACATCTTCTCAAGCTCTTCTCTGAGCCCTTGGTACTTCACCAGCTTCTTGTGTTCCTTCTTCCTGATGTTGCTGTCAGTCAGTATAGCTACATCTATAACTATGGCTGTCTTGTGCTTGTCCACCACTACTATGTGCTGTTGGTTAGCCATCAGTCTGTCTGTGTCTGGAAATTCCACAGAATCTTGGCTCGGTCATTCTCAACCATCCTAGTGGGCATCTCCCATTTTGACCTCGGGACTTCCAGGCCACACTCTGCAAAGACGTTTCTGTATACTATGCCGGCCACTTTGTTATGGCGTTCCATGTATGCCTTGCCTGCTAGCAATTTGCACCATACTGTTATGTGCTGGATTTTTTCAGGGGCATATTTACACAGCCTGCACCTGGGGTCATGACTGGTGTGACAGACCCCTGCTTTCATGGATCTTGTACTTGTTCCTGTGCTGCCATGATTCGTGCCTCTATGTTCTCTTTCAGTCCAGCTTTGTCAAGCCACTGGTAGGATGTCTGGATGTCAGCTACTTCTACCTGACGGTGGTAAATACTGTGCAGAGGCCTCTCCTTCCATGATGGTTCTTCTCTTTGCTCCTCTTCTTTCTCAGGTTTCTGCTGCCTGGGGTATCTAGTGAAACAATGTCTTGCTCACTCCTAGGATACAGCTTCATGTTATCCATGTAGAGGAGATGGCTGATGATTGGTCCATTCCATAGTATGTATCTGTAGCCAGTCTTTTTAATGATCTCACTGGGGGGTTCAGACCGATGCAGATCAGCAGTGGGGACAGAGCATATTCTTGGTAAATGGTAAATGGACTGATTCTTATATAGCGCTTTTCTACTCTCCTGGAGTACTCAAAGTGCTCTATACAACACGCCACATTCACCCATACACACAAGTACTCTGTGCTTTTTGTTAGTGCTTTTCACTAACTTACACTCACACACATTCATACTCCGATGGATGCATCGGAGAGCAAGTCAGGGTTAGTATCTTGCCCAAGGATATTTGGGCATGCAGACTGGGGGGGGGGCAGGAATCGAACCAACAACCTTCCGATCAGCAGATGACCTGCTCTACCTCCTGAGCTACAGCCATCCCACACTTGATGGTGACTTGTGCAGTTGGTTGAAGTTGACCTCTAGTGTTGTTTGCCACATCCTCATGGAATTCCTGTTGATCGGTGGGGATCAGGACTGTCTGGTCTTCAGCTAGCCATTCTGGGTGTCTCTCATCCATTAGCAGCTGGTTTATTTGTGCTGAGAGACGCTCATTGAGTACAGTCAGTTTTTTAAGCTTTTTTAAGATCCTATTCAGGGAGGTTGTTGTGGTCTGTAGTTACTGAGCATTGTCGTTATGAGTTGCTTCCTTCTCCCAGATCCTCTTCCAGTTTTGCTCTGTATCTGGCCTTGGTGGGGCAGTTCTCATTTTGTTCAGCTGCCACTGAGAGTACACCTTGGATGGTTCTGTGGAGAACAGCTGGTTTATTCTCCTGCCTTCTGTTTCTCTGGTATACCTCTTCAAGGCTATGAGTCTTTGCTTGACGGTTTCAATGGCCTCAGCCTAATCACCAACATGCTCACTATCATATACATATTCCAATGACTTGACACACTTAATACAAAAATCCACAAAGTATGAAACAGAGGTTAACAATATTATCCCATTCCTTCTTCTGAATTTCAAAGAAATTACAGATATAAATCCAACATGTGTGAAACAACCATTTGTAAAGCATATATGGTTTATGTATAACCTGATCATGCTTCTGTCAGTTCCTCTGAAGAGCATTGAGGTGGAGCTGGAGGTGAGGGACCATGTGGCTACAGTGGTCTCCACTCTGAACTACGAGAATAAGGAGGACAAACCATTAGAGGCTGTTTTTGTCTTCCCTCTGCCTGGAGATGCTGCTGTCTGTCATTTCAGTGCTGAGATCGGACAGACACAGATTGTAGCTGAGGTGAAGGAGAAACAGAAGGTGAGCTGGACAGTAAATATAACCTGATTATAAGTAAGATTTAAAATAACAATAAACACAGTGAATGTCACTGACATGTGTCACCTGTCCTTCAGGCTCGTGAGGAGTATGATGATGCCCTGAGCTCTGGTCAGCAGGCTTTCCTATTGGAGGAAAGTGATCAGAGTCCAGATATATTCTCTCTGAGTGTGGGCAGTCTGCCTCCAGGAGAGAGCGCCTCCATCAGGTTGGAGTACGTGACTGAGCTGGCTGTGCAGGCTGATGATGATCTGAGGTTCTGTCTGCCTGCTGTGCTCAACCCTCGATATCAGCCTCAGGGTAGGAACACTTCAAAATACTTGGACCAGAAATGGTTAAACCATATTAGGTCTTGAACCAACCTCACAATACAGACAGAACACAATATATGGCAGAAACAGTCAAGCTTCTAATTCATTTTCTAGCACAAAAAGTGATTTTTCTTTCAAATATATTTGTCAAAATATAAACATTTTTTTAGAAAGCAGAGGAAGATGCATTGAGTAAACAGACGGTCACTGTGTAGAATTTCTATCAGCTTTAAAGGTTGTAACTGAAATGAGAATATGGAAAATTTTTAATGGATATTTAATTATTTTACCAACATTGTTATAAATTAAGACTGGAGCATGTCCCAGTTTGCAGTGGTGTCTGTTTACATTCATCAAATATGTAAATCATTTGCAGAACACATGGATAAGCACCTTGTTGTTGTGATTTGGTGCTATATAAATAATATTGTATTGAATGGAATTAAACTAAATTGTCAGTAACTTAAGCTTTGATGTTCTGTTTATTCAAAAACAGCTTGGCAGCTTTAAACTATTATTTAGAGCATTTCTAATCTGATGTTGTGTACAGGTAGTGAAGGTGCAGGAGTCCAGGTGACTTCTGTTCCAGCCTCTCTGGTGCCCTACACTCTCTCTTTCTCTGCCCGAGTGTCCTCTCCTCGTCCAATCTCTAAAGTAGAGTCCAACTGTTCCCTGGACCCTCTCCAGTACCTCAACACTGATCAAACCCAGGCCACGGTAGGTAGAGTGCTGTTTCTGCTGTGTGTGGTTGTTACTTATTACTGAGAACTAAATATGAAGGTGTTTGTGGTGTGCAGGTCACGTTGGCTGCAGGACACAAGTTTGACAGAGATGTTGAACTGCTGATTTATTACAAAGATGCCCACCAGCCCACTGCTGTGGTGGAGGCAGGACAGGCCTCTGCTGAGCCGGGTGAGTGAAAATGAGTGAAGTAGTTGGTCTGCAAATAAAAAGTTAATTATCTTTACTCTTCAAGTCAGGAGTTTAAATAAACATTGAAATGTTTTAAATAGTTTCTGTCTTACTTCTCAGGCTCTCTGATGGGTGATTCAGTAGTGATGGTGAGGCTGTACCCTGAGTTCCCCCAGTCTGTGATGTCTTCAATGGGTTCATGTGGAGAGTTTGTGTTTCTAATGGATCGATCTGGAAGTATGGACTATCATATCACAAACAGCATGCAGCAGGAAACTCGCATCAGCAGTGCCAGGGTATCTTTATTAAGTTATTACAGTCAGAAAATCTTTCCTAGTGTTCCTCTCACACAGTGGGCTCATCATCTTGTCCGTGTTCTCTTAAGGATACTCTGCTGCTCCTGTTGAAGAGCTTACCAATGGGCTGCTATTTCAACATTTACAGTTTTGGGTCTGGATATGAACACATCTTCCCGTGAGTCTCTCCGTCATTTCAGTCAGCCCAAGAAAAGTCCTGCTGTCTTTGTTAAGTATCTGAATGGATGTTTTGGTGCATGTGTTTCTGTGATGGCAGTAAGAGTGTGGAGTACAGCCAGCAGACCATGGAGGAGGCTCTGAAGACAGTTCAGCAGATGGAGGCTAATCTTGGAGGAACTGAGATCCTGCAGCCCCTCAAACATATTTACAGCCAGCCCTGCATTCCCAGTCAGCCTCGACAGGTAACACACACACATTTACATTAATTTCCTGGGAACTTTAGAAAACTTAAGCTGGATATACAGCACTTAGATTTGGAAAAAGTGCTTGTATTCACTGATTTTGTCTTTTCCTTTCTTTGTGAATGATTGAATGATACATATTGTATAAAGAGGTTTGAGTGCCCAAGCAAAGTAAGAAAGTGCTATATAAGGAATATTTACTATTTCTGAAATCTAACTCAGCTCTCAGAACAAGCTGTGTGTTTGTGGGTCTGATGTTTTGTCCTTATGTGCCAACTCTCCTCTCTAGCTGTTTGTCTTTACTGATGGAGAGGTGGGGAACACCAAAGAAGTGATAGATCTGGTGAAGAAGAATTCAGGTTCTCACAGGTGAAACCACAAAACAACAACTATATCTACACAATATCCAGAATGTCCAACATGTCCTCTATTTAGAAAACTGTTGTATTGCAGGTGTTTTTCTTTTGGGATTGGGGAAGGGGCCAGCTCTGCTCTCATCAATGGGATGGCCAAAGAAGGAGGAGGTCATGCTCAGTTCATCACAGGGACTGACAGGATGCAACCAAAAGTAAGACATTAAACACAAAAAGAAAACAAGTTAAGCATTGCAGCAGCAGCAGCAGCAGCAGATACATATTTGACATCAGACCTGCAGTGAGTAAAAAGTCTGTTCCAGCTGTTTGTGTATATTTGGAGAGTTTTTCCTTATTTTTCAGGTGATGCAGTCGCTGCGATTTGCTCTGCAGCCGACTGTGGTCGACATCTCAGTCACATGGGATTTACCAAAGGAAGTGTCTGTCACTGTCCTCTCTCCACCAGTCACAGCCATTTTCCAGGGTCAGAGGTCACTGATTTATGCCCAGCTCACTGGACAGGTAGGAGCAGCACCTTCTCATGTTGTTGTTTAGGTATTTGATGACAGTAAATAATGTGACTTCTAACCCTGTGTTTCTGTGTCAGAGTTCAGAGGCAGCAGAGGGCTGTGTGACGGTGAAGTACAGCCTGGCAGGTCATCCCTCTGAGAACCAGCTGCACTTCAGTCTCAGACCTGCAGAGGACACTGGGTAAAACAGTTTAATAACAACAGCACCCTTTTGGTTTGGTTTACTTTATTTAAGATGCACAAACATATTACTGTGCATATCTTTGATATTTTTATGACCTGGTTTTACCACATCCTTTTTTCATCATTAGAGACAATGAGGAATTACAGTGTATTTCTATGTTTGATATTCTGACAATAGCGTTTACTCATTTAATATTCCAGTTGCAGCCATTATCTGCCCAAAACCAACTGGCTTCATTTCTCTTAGTTCAAATTTCATGATTCAGAAAACACAGGAATAAATGAAGCTATTTTAACCAAAAATTTAAAGGGGAATTTAACTCTAACATCTTAAACCCTATTATTGCTGAGCTTGATGATGAGTGTCTAAAAAGTAAACATAAGAATGGGCATACGTCATTTCATTAAAATAAAAATGGTAACATTATACATTAAACAATTTTCTACAATATACAGTAAACACTTTATAATGTTTACGAACTAAACTTGATTAACTAAAGTTCATGAATGCATGCATGCATTTCAATGTATGTATGTTTGTATCCATGTATATATTGGATCACTCTACTGTCTTCAGATAAACTTGATATGTTATCATTGTGATTCTTTCCCAAAGTGGTGGATTAAACTTCACCTCTGTAGGACCCTGAAGAGGATGCAGTGGTATAGACAAAGTTACTGATAAGTTAATCTAGTAAAATAATAGACATTAGAACAGAAGATGTTTTTTGTGTCATGTCTGCAGATTAACAGTCCACAGGTTGGGTGCTCGGACTTTGATTCGCTCACTGGAGATGGAGGAGAGAGAAAGTAGAGGACAGCAAGATGGAGAAGTGAAGAAAAAGTTAGTGCGGCTCAGTGTCCAATCAGGAGTGAGCAGTTCTTTCACTGCCTTCATTGCTGTCAACAAAGACAACAGCAGGGTGATCCAAGGACCTCTTGTGCGCAGAAATATTCCGACACCCAGTGAGTTTATTTTAAATCCCCAAACTAAAACTCTGTGAGCCACAGCTCTGAAGATAAAGATGGCCGAACTTCAATGAGGCGAATGTAATGACAGCTTTAACTGCAGAATATTAGAGTTAATTCTAAATCCTAAAAAACTTAACTTAAAAACCAAACCAGTTAGGTAGTAGTTGCTTGTTTTCCAAAGTGATCTCCACAGATCAGAAATTAGCATGAAGTAAAAATGTGAATGAAAGTAGCAAAATGTGGCTTGTTTTCTTCAAAGGGTTTGTTACAAGGAATCAAAATACTGATAGGAAGAAACTAAACACAGAAGAACAATGAAAATTAAACAATCTGAAAATCAAGCATGGTGATCAAGCTTTGTAAATACTGCAGGGACCTTGGAGGTAGGTGAGGAAGCATCCGGACTGACCACATGAAGATCCCAAACATTTAATAGTGTTTAAATCAATGACATGAAAAAAAGCCTTTGAAAAAATTCGCAAAAAATATTTTAATCTCATTTTTTAACATCCTAGGTTGCTCCTCCCTGCCAATACCAGATACGTGTAAGTAAAAGCTGAATGTCAGTGTAACGCACATCTGCACATCAGTGCATTTCTAAAAATAAATGTTTTCTGTTTTACTCTGTTTAACTTGAAAATTTTAAATATGAAATGCTCTATGAACAGCATCAGCAGTATTTGCTATCATAGTCATTGTATTGGGCTGTATATAATGTCTGTACTTTATTTGTTCTTTTTCATTTACTATTATGAAATTGCTGACTCCATGTTTTTCATCTTGATTTCATGGTAGATTTAGAGAACAGACGTATTCCGTGTCTTGGGGGTAAGTAAAGAGTGAATGGCAGAACACCACACATCTGCGCAGTAAAATCACAATCCACAATTTTTTAATCTTAAAGTGACACCAAGATTTGGATCAGCATTGCCTGCTCCTCCTATAAGAAGAAGTAAGTACAAAGCAGAGTTATTGGCGTTTGAAGGTACGTGTGTGCATGGACGTTTGCTACATCCCTGAGATTTAACACATGTATACCTGCAGCTGAGTGAATGAAAGCAGGGCAGTGATAATGTTAAGAGCAGAGAGACACGGCAGTATCCCAGTATTTTAAAAATTAGCAATCAGAAGATTTTAGTTTTATTTTGAGTATGAAGAGTATTAGAGGAATTATGCATTTGTTACTACAAAAGCAAAAACTAATTGTCACACACAACCTGAAGACAAAGGCTGATCAACATGAATAAAAGTACTTCAATGATAACTTGTAGCAGAACATTAGAACCAGTTTAGAGGTTCCTGAAGTCAGAATCCAAAAACATGCCAGTTAAAGCAAAATGTGGCTTGTTTTCTTCAAAGGGTTTGTTACAAGGAATCAAAATACTGATAGGAAGAAACTAAACACAGAAGAACAATGAAAATTAAACAATCTGAAAATCAAGCATGGTGATCAAGCTTTGTAAATACTGCAGGGACCTTGGAGGTAGGTGAGGAAGCATCCGGACTGACTACATGAAGATCCCAAACATTTAATCAGTGTTTAAATCAATGACATGAAAACACACCCTTTGAAAAAAGTCTTATAAAATATTTAATTTTTTTTATTATTTATTATTTATTTTTCCCATTTTTTTACATCCTAGTTGGCTCCTCCATGGCAATGTGTTCAATACCAGATACGTGTAAGTAAAAGCTGAATGTCAGTGTAACACACATCTGCACATCAGTGCATTTCTAAAAATAAATGTTTTCTGTTTTACTCTGTTTAACTTGAAAATTTTAAATATGAAATGCTCTATGGACAGCATCGGCAGTATTTGCTATCATAGTCATTGTATTGGGCTGTATATAATGTCTGTACTTTATTTATTCTTTTTCATTTACTATTATGAAATTGCTGACTCCATGTTTTTCATCTTGACTTCACAGCAGATAGTTTTTGCGGTGGTTTCCTGGATGACTGTAAGTACAAGCTGAATGGAAGTTTAAGACAAGCTATCTATGCAGTTCTAAAATGAAATGTGGGATGGGTAACTGGTCAAAACAAGTTAAAGCATTTGAAATGTCTCATTTTCATCTACATTTTAATACCAAGTTCAACGTCCGTCTGATTCCACCTGTGTGAAAGTCATTTTCTTATTTAGTCAGATTTTAAATGTTAAATATAAGATTGTGTTAAAACTGTGATTTCAAATCTAAAACTTGTATTTCCAGCTGCCATGTCTTTGTGGGATTTAGAAAAGATTTAGATCATATGTGTACACGTGGGGGGTAGGAGGTGTTAATGTGTCACTTTATAGTTTGGAACTTTTCAGTTTTTTCTGTGGAAAAGAGTAAAAACTATGAAAGTCCCTTTAAGTCCCATTAATGACAAATTCTTCAGCAAATGTCTTGACCCAATTTTTAAACAATATTTGAACAAATTCAAATATAATATTTTAAATATACTGTTTTTATACAAACATCATGGTGATGAACGCCTACCTTGCAGTAAAATCTATGTTGGGTACGAAAAAAGCTGACTGTAAGCTCAAAAAATATTTGTTCTATAAATATGGCTCATATAATAACCACAGAGGAAATTATATGATCCACAGTATGTGTGTGTGTCATCCCAAATCTTCTTGCTGTTTACATTTAGAAGCTATTGTTTGATAAAAACATTAAAAATATCAACCTATTTGTGGTATACACATTGAAAAAAATAAAGCTATCTTTTTTTTCTTTCCAGTTTTAGTCTTTCTTCAGTTTCTGTTGAAAACTCTTAATTTGCTGTGTGGAAGCCTTATGTACACTGTTACATTTTTGCTATCCTCTGTCATGTAGAATTGTGTTTTCTTATCTATCACCATATTGAGGTCTGGCTTTTGTTTAATCTTTGATTTTCCAGTTGCGTTACCCAAGCAACCACCCAGAGACCCTTTCATGCACTTAGTCTCCCTCCAGAAGGCGTCTGGCTCCTGGCTGCTTGATCCTGGTCTGGCTACTGCACTGGGAAAGACCAGTCAGCAGGTGGAAAAGATCAAACCCAGAACGGTGGGCTGAATTGTCATTTTTGTCATAATTTTCATCAATAACCTTTGTGAGGGAAAAACAAAACACAATAAAAACGAACGCAGGAAGACAGAAACTTGAAATGTATTGACAGTTTCACTAACGAATAAAAACGAGATGAAAATTTTCTAGAGAGACGAAATCCAATCAGAACTAATTAAGTTGTGTAGGAAGGTGAGGCGAATTTGGACGTGATAAAATCAGAAGGGATCTCCTTGTTAGATTAGTTAGACACCCACAATTTGATCTGCCACCGACAAGCAGGGGGAAACTCCCATGCTCCCTGTTTATCATGAAAACATTGAAAAGAAGAACAGGAAAAGAAGACCTGGACAGATTTTGCATGTGATATTAAAGAAAATAAGATGCTTTGTAAACCATTTGGAGCATCTCTTACCAGCAAAAATACAACAAACCTTTACACTATACATTAGATTTTAATCAGCTGAATAAACTATATCTACTATAATCTTATAATATTTAGCTGACCAAATCTAAATTTAGACGCCTAAATTATAAATAAAAATAAATGTTTAGTAAAACAACTGACTAAAACTAAAACTAAATCAACATTTTCAGTTAACACTGGCTGTCAATTTAAGTAATAACACAAAATGATAATATGAGATTTAAAATAAAATTGATTGGATAATTTGAACAACAAAACATAGGATGCAATTAAAAACATGGAAGTACAATATAACAAATATAACAAAAAGAAGTAAACTAAATGTAGCCCCTGCCTTGGCGCATGAAAACAAATCTGTAAATATCACAGGATAAAATATTGGTTGTAATGACTCTCCTAAGTATCCACAGAGCTGCACTGCAGAAAGTGTTTTCTCATCAGTCAGAACTACTGAACACATTTCAGTGCCTTATTTTACTTTATGTTAGCACAGTTGTAGAAAGTGAGATCATGATTTTCATGTGTTCATTTGATGAATTAGGCCAACAGTGAAGTGTGGGCCACCATTCTGGCTCTGGTCTGGCTTCATGCTTTCAAGATGGATGCAAAGGATGAGTGGGAGTTTCTGGCTTTGAAGGCTGCCTCATGGCTCCGTGCTCAAAATGGTAGAAACAATGATAATATCAAATAAAGTATTCTTTTAAACACTGTTTGAAACCACAAAAAAAAAAAAAAATCAGCCCTCTCCTTATTCGTATAATAACTTACGTTTTCATTTTAGCGCCATGTGTGTCAGAGTGTGTGGAATCTGGAAATGTCCTGTTGGGTTGCAGCATAAAGAAAGAAGCTCTGGGACTCTAGGTTTTCTCGAAGTGGATTCACCTTCAGGATTGGCGAATCATGCCATATGGCTTTTAATTCATTTTTGTGCTATTTACCCTATTGTAATTGTTATATAATCAGAATCGTTTCAAAAAACAAGCAGTTATTATGGCAACTCATTTAAATTGTATGTTTTTATTCCTGTTTTCCATCACCATATGGCGATGTTGTTCATAATTTGTTACTTTTTACTTGTTTTTATACATTCCACTTCATGTTGTTCTTCTGAGAAAGGTTCTAATTCAAAATGCTTGTGTTACAGTCCCAAATCAAAGTTAACTTTTTATGCCTACTTCTAGACAAAGTCCTAATTTTATCTTATAGCGCTGTTTATATGGTCACATTGAAATTAAACAATATTGATGACATTTTGTTTCTCTTGCAGATTTTTCCTTTTTATCCACAAAATGCTAACATTGAGTCGATATATGCTAATTTGTCAGTTAGGATGATGGAACAACCAGTGGTTTGGTTTTTTTATCTGAAGCAAAGGAAAAAAATATATAGCCAACCCACAGGGCCTGGCTCAAGTCAGCAATTACAAAAGACAGCATTTTTATTATTTGGGGGAAAATGGCACCAGCAGTGTTAGTGGCTAGGTGTGGTTAGGTAAGAAAGAGCCAGTGGGCCCATCACTGAGGCTGTGGGGATCATGGCTTACAATAGGAAAGAGTGCAATGTATGTCATATCAGGTGTGCTGCAGTATCGCCTGTGTGCCTAACTATTCATTTACCAGCACAGCAAATTGAATGATTATGTGAACATAATATTTTGCTTTTTTTCCCTTTTAAGTTGCAAATACTTTTGAAAACTCTGAAGAAAGCTGAAAACGGAGTGAATGTTTTATTTACAGGTTTAGTCATATTTTGTAATCAGGTTTATCTGTCTGCTTAATGTTTAGATAGAAATGCTATGAAATCTAATGCAACTCAATAAACATATATTTCCATAATCTGACAGACTACTAAATGTTTGGGAAAAATTGTGTATGTTGAATAATAAAAGGTATGCACATTAACATTTTAGCACTTAAGCCATATTGTATAGTACAGGCAATATACCCAATTGCCCAGGTCCTCATCTACAAGGAACTAGCACAGTCAGTCTGTGATTCATAGTGTAAACACTGTTACAAGAACAGGGACCTGCAGTAAAACTGTCCAGATAATCTTTCTGGCCCTGCAGGCCAAAAGCACAGAATCTTTTCAGTAAAGTTTTAATAAATGAAGCAACTGATTGAGCTAATGTTTGCCATGGGTCCTAAGATAAAGTGTCACATAGTATTGGGTGGGTGCACAGTCACTATGTTACAAGAAGAAATACTGTGAAAAAAAAATTATAGTAAAGTTTGAACATATGCAATGTTTGCAGTGAAACTTTAGTTTTCAATAAACGCGCACACACACACACACACACTATTTCATTGCACATTCACATTTGCAGCAATGTTTGAACACGAATAGCTAAAAGACCAGATAATAGCCACACATTTTCAATGTTCTTTCTTACAAGCCAAATGAGCCTCACTTGTGAGTTTGTGAGTGGTTGTTTTATTTTCTTATCTAACTTCAGCAATAAAGCCACTTTTGATTTTTACATCTTGTTTTCAAAGTGGCTTAACCTTCAGGGCTAGTCAACAGGAGCAGATCTAATTACACCATACTGCCTTCAATTCGCTGTTGTATTATATACCCTGTTATGAGTGCTATATAATCAGAATTTCTTGGAATTTTCTTTTGAACAATTTCTACATCTGTGAGCCAACTAAATGTTTAGGTGGGTATTTATGCTGATTAATGAAAGATATGTACAGTAAAAATTAATTCTCTTTTTTTGATTGCCGATTGACTTTATTATCTTTTTGATGTTGGTGTTCTTCATTGGATTCATTACTATTATTGTATATTTATTTTTAGTATTTATATTCATAAGTAAGAAAAGGGATCAGTGATGATTCATCAGTGTACACGGGAGAAATAGTTTCAATACTGTTCAATGGATTGACGATGCAAGACCACTAAGATCAGTGATATGCTCAGACTCAATTTCATCATTGGTAAGTTTGCAAGACAGTCACTCAGATTGCAGACCTCACATTCTGATAGAGACTCAGCAAACATTATATAGAATTACTATGATAGGGCTTATGGTCACCCTCATATGGGTACCAGCGCATCATAGAGTTAAGGGAAATGATTATGGCAGACAGAACAGCAAAGGAAGCTACAAAGAGACCATTATGGACATGGAAATCAGTGTTAGTAGGACAGCAATCAAGAGTAGAAAATGGCACAAAATAAAAGAAAGGTGGCAAAAGCAATGGGAGGAAGAAAGGAAAGGGCGATGGTTTTATAAAATACAAAGGGAAATAGAAAAAATGAGAAGGACAGAGAGGAACAGGAGAGAGGAGACAGTTACATCTCGATACTCCACACCAGTTGGTGGCGATAATGCACCATTTTGCTGTTTGCCAGCCGCCACTAAACAGTATAAAGAGGAAGAAAAAGAAAATGAAACCTGTCAGGATACACACGTCTGTTTTCTACAGTCACTGGTCTGTCCATAGAAGTAAGCTTCTATTGCACATCATTCTTCACTAGCGGTCTCCAGCGCCACATTTTCATATCTCACAGGTTTGTTTTAACCATTCCGTTCTTTATGAGTTAGTTCATTCCTAATGTCACATCATCGGGTTTTATTTCAGGATTCATTATTGTCTTTTTTAAAAAATGTTTTCGGATAACAGTCAAAAACATGCAGTATAACCTATGCAGTTTCACAAAACGGAACGATTGAAGTGTCACAAATTATCGGGTGGGTGCACAGTCACACTGTACAAAGAGATGCCATTCATCGTCGGGACAGGAAAGTCCTCTGACTTGAAGTTAGCAGAGGGTCGGAGAAGTCCCCGGTGCTGCCGCTTAACTGATTTTCGTGTTTTCTGGTGGCGTTTTCCAACGTGTATAATAATCCGTGGCAACATAATACAGATGCTTCTGGTCGCAGAGTCGCCATATTAATGCGCATCTTTGTAGAAGAGAAGACTCAATTTTAGTAGACGTGTGCCAAGTCATTAAAATTATGTTTAGACGATTTAAATGGTTAATAAGACGTCAAGTTAGGAGTAAACAGCAGCACTGAGAGCGCACTCCGCGTTAAAATGGTGAATGACATTGCAAATTTTCTGCAGCAAGAAATGTTTTCTTATTTCCAACAGTGCTCTTTTTACTATGATATACTGTTTGTTATAGATTTTTAATTATCGTTTTATCATCATCACCTGATGAAGTCTGACTGGATTGCGCTGTACGCGTAAGAAACGTCACGTGACTAGTTAAACGCCGTTTCTATCGCGAGTGCTCGCAGACCCTCCTGCGGAAAGACCGACTTAAAAAAAAAGTTAATAGCTACATTCATGATACCTGTTATCTCCAGCGAGGGTTTTAGTCTTATTTTTCATATCCAGCTTGTGCACAGAAAGCAGTGTTGAGTTGAACTTCGTATCTGTTCCTGGAGACACAACGCACGACACAGACCACAACAAACCAAAACTAAAGGCCGAGTTGCCATTACCTTAGAAACACGCACCGTGTTTGTCAGGTGAACGTCTAACTACACGAGATTCGCTTTTTTCAGATGTGTGAAACCTGCACTTCCAAAGTGTTATTTTTGTTGTCACGTGACTTACTCTGTCATTGGATTACAGGGTTCTGAGCAGCTAGTTTGCGCTGTTCCTGATCATTCTTGAAACGAACTGGCTGGTTGTGTGAGTATTTCACTTGTTTACTAATGGCATCAAAATGGCCCTAAATGAGTTTGTCATGAACACAACATAAATAATGTGTACTGATATATTTTGATTACCTAAAAAGTCTGTATAGCTGCAACGAACAGTTGCATTCATTCTGAGTTATTTGTGCTGTTTTTAATGTCAGTAAGGCTGATCACAAGAAAAAGATAACTAGAGAATGGAAGTAATGGTTAGTCCTAACTTGGATGTTGACGAGAGATCCTGCTGCCACTGGTTATTAGCTTTGTCAGAGGAAAACTAGGTGAACATTTTAACTCTCGAACATTAACTATAAAAACAATTACACTACTGCAAGTCAGCTCATCAGTTTGTTATTATTCATTGATTTAATCATAACTACAACATTATATGACCAGATTAATCTGGAAATATTTTTTAATATCTACATAGCTAAGGAATGCCTGGAATGCACAGCCACTATAAATTTTATTTCACAGTCCTTAAATGTTTTTGTTTCACAGATACGATGATAAACCGCTGTGGTCTGCTAACTCTCCAGAAGGAACCAGGTAATGACGGAAAATAAAGAGTCTTCTGTTTTCTCTGCACCCTCTTTTCATTCATCTAATATTCAAATGTAAAGACTTCTATCATTTGTACTATTATAAACATTTATTATTTACTAATTCCACACTTGCCCTGTGGACAGTCTTTATCCTTCAACCTTGGGTCCTCTACCAGAGGCCTGGGAGCTTGAGGGTCCTGTGCAATATCTTTGCAGTTCCCAGGACTGCACACTTCTGGACAGATGTTGTTTTCTGGGATCTGCTGGAGCCACTCGCCCAGCTTGGGGATCACTGCATTGTGTGCTCTAATTACCACTGGGACCACTGTTGCCTTCATCCTCCAGATCTTCTCAAGCTCTTCTCTGAGCCCTTGGTACTTCATCAGCTTCTTGTGTTCCTTCTTCCTGATGTTGCTGTCAGTCAGTATAGCTACATCTATAACTGTGTCTGTCTTGTGCTTGTCCACCACTACTATGTCCTGTTGGTTAGCCATCAGTCTGTCTGTGTCTGGAAATCCCACAGGATTGGTCATTCTCAACCATCCTAGTGGGCATCTCCCATTTTGACCTCGGGACTTCCAGGTCACACTCTGCACAGACGTTTCTGTATACTATGCCGAACACTTTGTTATGGCGTTCCATGTATGCCTTGCCTGCTAGTAATTTGCACCCTGCTGTTATGTGCTGGATTTTTTTCAGGGGCATATTTACACAGCCTGCACCTGGGGTCATGACTGGTGTGACAGACCCCTGCTTTCATGGATCTTGTACTTAGAACTTGTTCCTGTGCTGCCATGATTCGTGCCTCTGTGTTCTCTTCCAGTCCAGCTTTGTCAAGCCACTGGTAGGATGTCTGGATGTCAGCTACTTCTACCTGACGGTGGTAAATACCGTGCAGAGGCCTGTCCTTCCATGATGGTTCTTCTCTTTGCTCCTCTTATTTCTCAGGTTTCTGCTGCCTGGGGTATCTAGTGAAACGATGTCTTGCTCACTCCTAGGATACAGCTTCATGTTATCCATGTAGAGGAGATGGCTGATGATTGGTCCATTCCATAGTATCTGTAGCCAGTCTTGTTAATGATCTCACGGGGGGGGTTCAGGCCTATGCAGCAGTGGGGACAGAGCATATTCTTGGTAAATCCCACACTTGATGGTGACTTGTGCAGTTGGTTGAAGTTGACCTCTAGTGTTGTTTGCCACATCCTCATGGAATTCCTGTTGATCGGTGGGGATCAGGACTGTCTGGTCAGCTAGCCATTCTGGGTGTCTCTCATCCATTAGCAGCTGGTTTATTTGTGCTGAGAGACGCTCATTGAGTACAGTCAGTTTTTTAAGCTTTTTAAAGATCCTATTCGGGGAGGTTGTTGTGGTCTGTAGTTACTGAGCATTGTCGTTATGAGTTGCTTCCTTCTCCCAGATCCTCTTCCAGTTTTGCTCTGTATCTGGCCTTGGTGGGGCAGTTCTCATTTTGTTCAGCTGCCACTGAGAGTACACCTTGGATCATTCTGTGGAGAACAGCTGGTTTATTCTCCTGCCTTCTGTTTCTCTGGTATACCTCTTCAAGGCTATGAGTCTTTGCTTGACAGTTTCAATAGCCTCAGCCCAATCCCCAACATGCTCACTATCATATACATATTCCAATGACTTGACACACTTAATACAAAAATCCACAAAGTATGAAACAGAGGTTAACAATATTATCCCATTCCTTCTTCTGAATTTCAAAGAAATTACAGATATAAATCCAACATGTGTGAAACAACCATTTGTAAAGCATATATGGTTTATATATAACCTGATTCTGTTTCTTTTAGTTCCTCTGAAGAGCATTGAGGTGGAGCTGGAGGTGAGGGACCATGTGGCTACGGTGGTCTCCACTCTGAACTACGAGAATAAGGAGGACAAACCATTAGAGGCTGTTTTTGTCTTCCCTCTGCCTGGAGATGCTGCTGTCTGTCATTTCAGTGCTAAGATCGGACAGACACAGATTGTAGCTGAGGTGAAGGAGAAACAGAAGGTGAGCTGGGCAGTAAATATAACCTGATTGTAAGTAAGATTCAAAACAACAATAAACACAGTGAATGTCACTGACATGTGTCACCTGTCCTTCAGGCTCATGAGGAGTATGATGATGCTCTGAGCTCCGGTCAGCAGGCCTTCCTATTGGAGGAGAGTGATCAGAGTCCAGATATATTCTCTCTGAGTGTGGGCAGTCTGCCTCCAGGAGAGAGCGCCTACATCAGGTTGGAGTACGTGACTGAGCTGGCTGTGCAGGCTGATGATGGTCTGAGGTTCTGTCTGCCTGCTGTGCTCAACCCTCGATACCAGCCTCAGGGTAGGAACACTTCAAAATACTTGGACCAGAAATGGTTAAACCATATTAGGTCTTGAACCAACCTCACAATACAGACAGAACACAATATATGGCAGAAACAGTCAAGCTTCTAATTCATTTTCTAGCACAAAAAGTGATTTTTCTTTCAAATCTATTTGTCAGAATATAAACTTTTTTTTTAGAAAGCAGAGGAAGATGCATTGAGTAAATAGATGGTCACTGTGTAGAATTTCTATCAGCTTTAAAAGTTGTAACTGAAATGAGAATATGTAAAATTTTTAATGGATATTTAATTATTTTACCAACATTGTTATAAATTAAGAGTGGAGCATGTCCCAGTTTGCAGTGGTGTCTGTTTACATTCATCAAATATGTAAGTCATTTGCAGAACACATGGATAAGCACCTTGTTGTTGTGATTTGGTGCTATATAAATAACATTGTATTGAATGGAATTAAACTAAATTGTCAGTAACTTAAGCTTTGATGTTCTGTTTATTCATGAACACCTTGACAGCTTTAAACTAGTGTACATAGTTTATGTAAAACATGGGAATTTTTAGTGAAACAAAAACACTTTTACTTTTACTTTGAAACAAAAATAAATATGGCATCTAAGAACAGGTTTACATTATTTTTGTATGTGTAAAAAAAAAAAAAAAAAAAAAAAAATCTTGCTAATTAAAGCCTTATTATTTAGAGCAATTCTAACCTGATGTTGTGTACAGGTAGTGAAGGTGCAGGAGTCCAGGTGACTTCTGTTCCAGCCTCTCTGGTGCCCTACAGCCTGTCTTTCTCTGCCCGAGTGTCCTCACCTCGTCCAATCTCTAAAGTAGAGTCCAACTGTTCCCTGGACCCTCTCCAGTACCTCAACACTGATCAAACCCAGGCCACGGTAGGCAGAGTGCTGATGTGTCTGCTCTGTACTTATTACTGAGAACTAAACATGAATGTGTTTGTGGTGTGCAGGTCAATTTGGCTGCAGGACACAAGTTTGACAGAGATGTTGAACTGCTGATTTATTACAAAGATGCCCACCAGCCCACTGCTGTGGTGGAGGCAGGACAGGCCTCTGCTGAGCCAGGTGAGTGAAAATGAGTGAAGTAGTTGGTCTGCAAATAAAAAGTTAATTATCTTTACTCTTCAAGTCAGGAGTTTGAATAAACATTGAAATGTTTTAAATTGTTTCTGTCTTATTTCTCAGGCTCTCTGATGGGTGATCCAGTAGTGATGGTGAGTCTGTACCCTGAATTCCCCCAGTCTGTGATGTCTTCAATGGCTTCATGTGGGGAGTTTGTGTTTTTAATGGATCGGTCCGGAAGTATGGACGATTATGTCACAAACAGCAAGCAGCAGGAAACTTGCATCAGCAGTGCCAGGGTATCTTTATTAAGTTATTACAGTCAGAAAGTCTTTCCTAGTGTTCCTCTCACACAGTGGGCTCATCATCTTGTCCGTGTTCTCTTAAGGATACTCTGCTGCTCCTGTTGAAGAGCTTACCAATGGGCTGCTATTTCAACATTTACAGTTTTGGGTCTGGATATGAACACATCTTCCCGTGAGTCTCTCCCTTATATCAGTCAGCCCAAGAAAAGTCCTGCTGTCTTTGTTAAGTATCTGAATGGATGTTTTGGTGCATGTGTTTCTGTGATGGCAGTAAGAGTGTGGAGTACAGCCAGCAGACCATGGAGGAGGCTCTGAAGACAGTTCAGCAGATGGAGGCTAATCTTGGAGGAACTGAGATCCTGCAGCCCCTCAAACATATTTACAGCCAGCCCTGCATTCCCAATCAGCCTCGACAGGTAACACAAACACATTTACATTAATTTCCTGGGAACTTTAGAAAACTTAAGTTGGATATACAGCACTTAGATTTGGAAAAAGTGCTTGTATTCACTGATTTTGTTTTTTTCTTTCTTTGTGAATGATTGAATGATACATATTGTATAAAGAGGTTTGAGTGCCCAAGCAAAGTAAGAAAGTGCTATATAAGAAACATTTACCATTTCTGAAACCTAACTCAGCTCTCAGAACAAGCTGTGTGTTTGTGGGTCTGATGTTATGTCCTTATGTGTCAACTCTCCTCTCTAGCTGTTTGTCTTTACTGATGGAGAGGTGGGGAACACCAAAGAAGTGATAGATCTGGTGAAGAAGAATTCAGGTTCTCACAGGTGAAACCACAAAACAACAACTACAGGGTGGGCCATTTATATGGATACACCGTAATAACATGGGAATGGTTGGTGATATTAAAGTCCTGTTTGTGGCACATTAGTATATGTGAGGGGGCAAACTCCTCAAGATGGGTGGTGACCATGGTGGCCATTTAGAAGTCGGCCATCTTGGATACAACTTTTGTTTTTTCAATAGGAAGAGGGCCATGTGACACATCAAACTTATTGGTAATGTCACAAGAAAAACAATGGTGTGCTTGGTTGCAACGTAACTTTATTCTTTCATGAGTTATTTACAAGTTTCTCTTTGTTCACAGCCATTGACATGTCGAAGAGGTTAACACGTGAGGAGTGGATCGAAATCATATTGATAAATGGTGAACTCAGTAACCGGCTCATTGCAGCAGATTTCAATGCAAGACACCCTGCGAGACCACCCATCTCCCATGCTACAGTCAGCAAACTGCTTGCTAAGTTTTGTGAAACTGGTTCAGTGTTGGATTTGCCAAAATGTGGACGCAAGAAAACTGTCACTAATGAAGAAACATCAGTGGCTGTCCTAGCTTCATTCAGCAAGAGCCCACAGCGTAGCACTCGCCGCATGTCACTGGAGAGCGGCATTAGTCGAACATCCCTTCGGTGGATATTAGCTACTCACAAATGGCACCCTTACAAACTCCAGCTACTGCAGCATCTCAATGAGGATGACCCAGATCGGCGCACAGAATTTGCAGAATGGGCAAAACAAAAATTGGAACAGGACCCTCAGTTCACGCAGAAGATTTTGTTCAGTGATGAGGCAAACTTTTATGTGAAGGGTGAAGTTAACAAACAAAACCACCGCTATTGGTCTGACACTAACCCACATTGGATGGATCCCTCCAAGACTGTTGGAACAACAAAAGTGATGGTTTGGTGTGGTATATGGGGTACAACGATAGTGGGTCCATTCTTCATCAATGGAAACCTCAAGGCCACTGGATATTGGAAATTGCTACATGATGATGTGTTTCCCTCTTTATGCACTGAAGCTGGCACGTTCCCTGAGTTTTTCCAGCAAGATGGTGCACCACCACATTATGGGTGCCAGGTCCGAGCATTCCTAGATGAACAGTTTCCTGGAAAGTGGATTGGTCATCGTGGGCCAGTTGAATGGCCCCCAAGGTCTCCCGATCTGACCCCCTTAGACTTTTATCTTTGGGGCCATCTGAAGGCAATTGTCTATGGTGTGAAGATACGAGATGTGCAGCACCTGAAACTACGGATACTGGATGCCTGTGCTGGCATTTCTCCTGCGGTGTTGCTATCAGTGTGTGAAGAGTGGGAGAAGAGGGTTGCATTGACAATCCAACACAATGGGCAGCACACTGAACACATTTTATAAGTGGTCAGAAACTTGTAAATAACTCATGAAAGAATAAAGTTACGTTGAAACCAAGCACACCATTGTTTTTCTTGTGACATTACCAATAAGTTTGATGTGTCACATGGCCCTCTTCCTATTGAAAAAACAAAAGTTGTATCCAAGATGGCCGACTTCTAAATGGCCACCATGGTCACCACCCATCTTGAGGAGTTTGACCCCTCACATATACTAATGTGCCACAAACAGGACTTTAATATCACCAACCATTCCCATTTTATTACGGTGTATCCATATAAATGGCCCACCCTGTATATCTACACAATATCCAGGATGTCTAACATGTACTTAAAGAAAACTGCTGTATTGCAGGTGTTTCTCTTTTGGGATTGGGGAAGGGGCCAGCCCTGCTCTCATCAATGGGATGGCAAAGGAAGGAGGAGGTCACGCTCAGTTCATCACAGGGACTGACAGGATGCAACCAAAAGTAAGACATTAAACACAAAAAAGAAAACAAGTTAAGCAGCAGCAGCAGCAGCAGATACATTTTGAGATCAGACCTGCAGTGAGTAAAATCTCTGTTCCAGCTGTTTGTGTATATTTGGAGAGTTTTTCATTATTTTTCAGGTGATGCAGTCGCTGCGATTTGCTTTGCAGCCGGCTATGGTCGACATCTCAGTCACTTGGGATTTACCAAAGGAAGTGTCTGTCACTGTCCTCTCTCCACCAGTCACAGCCATTTTCCAGGGTCAAAGGTCACTGATTTATGCCCAGCTCACTGGACAGGTAGGAGCAGCAGCCTCTCATGTTGTTGTTTAGATATTTGATGACCGTAATCAACGTGACTTCTAACCCTGTGATTCTGTGTCAGAGTTCAGAGGCAGCAGAGGGCTGTGTGACGGTGAAGTACAGCCTGGCAGGTCATCCCTCTGAGAACCAGCTGCACTTCAGTCTCAGACCTGCAGAGGACACTGGGTAAAACAGCTTAACACAAACAGCACATTGACTCTACTTACTAGAAAACAGTTAATAATGCACAGACCTAATGCTATTTGTCTACTTTTAAACATGTTTCACTTCTTCCTAATCTTATTTTCTTGGACTAGAGGTAATATAATATCCAACTTTATGTAATTAATCATCACAAAGATTGAGACACAACAGAGTAATCTCAGTCTGCAGTTTGTGTGAAATCAAAGAGCCATTGTTTCAAGTCCAGAAACTATTGTGCAATAATCTGCCACTTTTACTGTAAAATTCATGAAGAACAAACAGCTTGACGCACACAGAGGTACCTCACCAACAGCAACTAATTTGTTTCCCCATTACATGTTTTGGTAAAGCATGACAAAATTGTCTGTGCATTCAACACTGTCACAGTGTTGTATTCGTTCGGAGAAGAAAACATAGACTGTCTGGGCTTTAGTTGCAAATTGTTCAGCATCAGTAAGGAATCTGTGCAACATACTGTCAGGACTACTTAACTGGGGTTAAGTAGAGACCAGTACAGCATATCTGTGTGACTATAGGTCACCATCCTCTGTCAGTGTGAGTGATAGAAGTGTAACATGAAGGTAACTGATAACTTTATTTGGTTCATTTTTAAATCTTGGAAATGCAATTGCTAGAAATGATGAATTATTTTCTAAAAATACTTTTGGACTTCACAATCAAAACACCTACCTTTTACAGGAAGTTCAATTCACTGTTATCTATGGTTACCAGATTTTCTTTAAAAATCTTTACATTTCTCTCTTTTTTTTTTTTTTTTTTTTTTTTTCCACAAAAAAAAAATTAAAAAAAAAATCTTTACATTTCTAGTTGCCTTCTTAACTATGTCTCCATGAAGCCCTACTTTTTTTGAAGAAGTAACTATAAATAATTACTTTTTCAAAGTAACTTGAACTCAGATTTTTTTGCCCCTAAATTGTGAAAAAACAGAGGTTATTGTACTGGGCCTTAAAATTTTAGAAACATTGTGCCTAACCTGATACATGTTGGATTTACTTTGAATAGCTAAAAATATGTGCATTTAATAATTTTAAGAAAGAAAAATGTTTATTTATGTGGCACCTTTTAAGATATTGATAACAAAGTACAGAAGAAAACAAAAAACATCAAACATCAGTACATCAAAATAGTTGCAAAACTAAAAGCAGTTGCAGTTACCCATCTGAATCAAAGGCAGAGAGTCCTTTCCCACAACAAAACACCAACGTTAGACTTTACTGTTTTAAAAACACCAGTGAATTACGGTCTTTGTACATTTTAAATTCTGATAATGTTGTTTATCCACTACTTTTAGGAGTGTGTTTCTGGGAATTTATCATGATTCTTCCAGAAGGAAATTTGTTAGGTCAGACATTGATTGGGTTGCTTTCAATATACTGTGTGCAGGCCATCCAAGTTCTTCCACACCAAACTTTCTCATCCATGTTTTCATGGACCTTTCTTTGTGCACTAGTGCACAAAATTAGGAAAAGGAAAGGACCATCCTCAAACTGTTCCCACAAAGTTGGGAACAGAAAACTGTACAAAGCACAAAACTATCTAAAATGTCCAAGGGACAACCCCTGAACTCCTGAAAAACAACCCCACACCATAATCCTCCCTCTATCAAACTTTGCAGTGAGACAAGAATCTGGATCTGGCAACCAGCAAATCCTTGTCCATCAGATTCCCAGATGGAGAAATGTGATTGTTTTAAAGCCACACAGATGCAGTGTGTTTTGCGCCACGGACTGGTTTAATGTCAGGCAATATTTTCACAGACTGGCCTTTAAGGTGTTGTGGATAAATACAACACAATAAAATGATACAAGCAAGACAAAAACTGTGGTATTTTGTAAATATAATAATAAACATGAATTCACTGTCTAATTTTGTAACTTTATTAGCAGCGTCCTCCTGAAATGTGCCAAGAACATTGAGAGTAACATCCTCCTCTCTCCCCCTTAATGGTCTCCTGTCGCTATGGTAACACATAAATATTTCTTTTTAAAAATAAGATACACAACTACAACACGGGAAAAGAACCAGGGAAACAGAGTTAACGATAAAAACCCCGAAAACCATAAATTTCACAACCGAGCCTCAACTCTTGCAGCCCGGTACCAAACGACTCACGGGCCGGTACCGACACAACACAGAAGAGCTAACTCATCAGGCCAGGACTGAGTGACAAAATGTTTCTCCCACTGAAAACACTACGTCCAGATTAATAGAATCAACTTTTTAGGATTTCCTTATCTGGGTGATTGAGCAAGTATGCAGACATTAATTGCAGGATATTTTATTAAAGTAATTAAGCAGGAGTGTGGTCGCAAATATTAAACCAATACGATAACCTTATCATGACAATGATCTGTAGGTCCAGCTTTACAGAATCCAATTAAAATCAGATCACTCAAAAAGATCCTCTGGAAAAGAGTAGCATTCTTGGAACAGAGTGTAATACACAGAATCATATGAACAGCAAAATCATACATTTTACAGCAAAACTGACTTTTCCACATATACTACCAGTCAAAAGTTTTAGAACACACCAATTTTTCCAGGTACTTATTGCAATCCAAGTCATTCAAGTTCAATGAATAGCTTGAAATGGTACAAAGGTAAGTGGTGAACTGCCAGAGGTATTAAAAAAAAAAAGGTAAGGTTACCCAGAACTGAAAATTAATGTAGATTTCAGAATTATACTAAAAAGCCTTTTTCAGAGAACACAAACTAGGTTAAGAATTTAACGCTCTTCTGCAGCAATGGAGGTTGATCAAGCCTTGAAAGTTGGTGCTACTAATTCCTACAGGTGGTCCAACTTTTTGGGATTCCTTACAACCCAGTGTGTTGGAACACAGTGTGGTTTACCATTCCAGTGTGGAATGGTATTGCACTGTAGAAAGAAGTGTGTTGCTACAAAAATGGCAAATAAAGGGTAACTAACAATGGAAGAGAGATGGACCATGATGACATTTAAAAATGTACATCTTTCCTACAAAGAGGTTCAGTGAGTACAGTTTCCTTCACCATCAAAGGGCACTCAGAAACTGGGGCAAACTCTGACAGGAAGAGGTCTGGCAGACCCAAAGCCATAACTGAGTCAGAGGACAAGTTTCTGAGAGTTAACCGCTTGTGTGATAAGCGGCTCACAGGATAAAGGCTTCAAGCACAGCTTAATAGTGGTCGTAGTAAGCAAGTTTCAGTTTCAACTCTGAAGAGAAGACTTCAAGCTGCATGTTTGACGGGACGAGCCCAACATGCGAGAACTACCTCAGGAAAAAAGAACAAGGTGGTAAGCTTAAAAACATGGAGTGGCCAGCACAGCCTTCAGACTTAAATCCCATCGGGTTGTTTTGGGATGAACTGGACAGAGGAGTGAAAGCAAAGGTACCTGCAATGCCACACATTTATGGGAACTTCTGCAACAGATATGGGAAGAACTTTCTGAATACATTTGATTTCTATTGTAGAAAGAATGCTATGGGTGTGTTCAGCTGTTATATCTGCCAAAGCTGGCTACTTTGAAGAGTCAAAAGTTTAGATTACATTTTGGTCTATAAATTGATTCCATGATTTCTTTTTAAACTCCACTTGCTTATTTATACTACGCTTTCATTTCAGAGTGCAATGAGACAATAAACTGTGTATCAATAAAACAATACAAAAGTTGGGGTTTTCTAAAACGTTTGACCTTTAGTGTATGTCATTTAATACAGAGTGTAGAATTAAACTTCAAAACCACTTCACTACAGTTTTTTCTTTTCAGTTATTGTAAAAAGAACAAATTCCACCACATTTGAACATTCAGTCACATATTTACACATATAATTTTAACATAACCCACTTTCTAAATCAAACACAGAGTGATATTTTGTTTCGAAAGAGATAAGTTGATTCTCCCAAAAAGAGAGAATCTAGCTAAAATCAGCTGCTAGTTGAGACTCGGATAAAGAAGGAACATTCAAGGAAGTAAGTCTATTTTGGGGATGCAAAATGATTAAAAAAACAATTTGTATTTTTCTTATGAATCTTATTCTGAATAAGCAGAACACTTTAACACTTTGTTCTAGGTTGCAAGTATTTAATTTAACCAAAGAACTTTCTCATTTTAGGAAAGTGTCTGATCAAAAATGTTAACTTAGGGAATTATTATAGTTTTGTGGAAGAGCATTAAGAAGTATATTTTTATGCATTTTCCTTTCTGTTGGGGATGCCAGAGTCTATACAGTGGTATTTGAAATAAATACAAGTTACTGATAAACAAATGAAAGAAAAATGCAAAACATGATAAAATGTAGTAAAATGATAACCATTAGAACTGCAGTTGTTTTCCTTCTTGTCTGCAGACTAACAGTCCACAGGTTGGGTGCTCGGACTCTGATTCGCTCCCTGGAGATGGATGAGAGAGAGAGCAGAGGACAGCAAGATGGAGGAGTGAAGGAGAAGGTGGTGAAGCTCAGTGTCCAATCAGGAGTGAGCAGTTCTTTCACTGCCTTCATTGCTGTCAATAAAGACAACAGCGAAGTGATTCAAGGACCTCTTGTGCGCAGAAATATTCCAACGCCCTGTGAGTTTATTTCAAAAGAAAAAACTAAAACTCTGTCGGTCAGTTTGAAGATAAAGATAGCTGAATGTGAATGGAAGGAGTACAATTATAAGTTAATGAACAGACTTTTAAAGTCAGTTCACTAGGCTAGACGACCTATCCTAACCAAGCGAGATAAATATGAAACCATACCAGCTCAGACGTTGCCTGGCTTAACAAGGTCCGTGTCGGATGTTGACGAAGCTGATGAGAAGTGGGCTACCAGAACAAGATGACATTGGTGGGTAAGAGACAGAAAATAGGTGGCTGTTGGAATGCTACTACACAAATAACCCCAGCGGAAGGGGTTACATGAATGGGATGAGGGACTTATGGAATATTTGATACCCAGCATCCACATTGATAGCAGAACTTATGTAGGCTGAAGAAGATGTAGAGGGTGGAGTTAACAGCGGTCCCAGTGGTAATCGGAGCACTAGGTGCAGTGACTCCCAGGCTAGGCTAGCGGCTCCAGCAGATCCAGGAACAACATCCGAGATCTCTGTCCAGAAGAGCGCAGTCCTAGGAACAGCTGAGCATTGCCATTATGAGTTGTGTCCTCCTCCCATATGCTCTTCCATTATTGATCGGTCTCCAGCCTCAGTGGTGCTGTTCTCATATTCTTCCCCTGCCAGTGAGAGTACACCTTGGCTGGTTTATTCTCCTGCCTTCTATCTCTCTGGCGTACCTCTTCAAGCAGCTGCCCAAGGGTGTGAGTGGTTGCTTGGCAGTTTCTAAAGCCTCAGGTATGGACAGCTTGCTATACTTCTTGGGCACGTCTTCATTGCACTTTTCTGCAACTCTGATAGTTGGGTAACTTCCCTCCATGCTACCTTGATCTTGACCAGTAGTCTCCTTCTCCATGAAGGGTACTGCTCCTTGTAGCCTAGTCTAGATCAGCTGATCAGTCACAGTGATGGTTGCAGTAGGAATTGCCCATAGTGCTGCATTCAGATCATCTTGTAGATCTTCAGAGGGTATTTCATGTAATCTTGGTAACTGGCTACAGAGGGTCCAGGTTTCAAGCTTTGCCATGATCCTATCACTCAGGTCAGTTCTTCTTGCACTCTACTCTCCTTCTATCGTGCTCATGGCTTAGTAATGATGATACTCCCCCGCTGACCTGTTGTCCTGGCTCCCCCCCCAGCTGTATCATTTGTGTTGTACCTCATCAATCTGTAGCTGTGAGAACAGTTCCTCCTTCCGAATGCTGAAACACTGAGCGATTGTTATTTTCACCATCAGTCTTGATGCTGAGTATCAAAGAGTCCACAGGTCCCGCATCTTATTAGTGTAATCACTTCTGCTGGGGGAGAAAGATGGTTAAGTTAGGTAACTTTACTGACACACATCAGGGAGGTGAGAGTAGTAAGTTCTGAAATGGCAGAGGAGTTAACACATGAATAGTTAGGACATGATATGATAGCTTGTAGTGTTTATGTTGTATGTCTACATCACTAAAATGATATCAAGTTCTATTTTCTTTCTTCTTTTTTTTTGCATTCTAGTTGCTCCCTTGAGGGCAGGTGGTTCACCAACATATAAGAGTAAGTAAAAGCTGAATATCAGTATAACACACTTCTGCACATCTATGATTTTCTTTTTTTAAATATTTGTATTTTTATTGATTGTCTTGCACAAAGAATTTACTTTAAGAGCAGAACAACATTCCTGGAAACAGAAACCTGACATTTATATGAACAGATTTTAATAGTAGGCAAAGAGACAACCAACCACCAACACCAAAAAAACCCAAAACAATACAACACCCCCCCCCCCCCCCCCCCCCCATTACAAACAATAGTTTGTACCATTTGTGTTGTATATCAGCCTATTAATGTTAAAAGTAAGAAATCAAATGTCTGGACATTTTTGTCTTGACACATAATAGTGTGTAAATCCATTCCAATGTGTGCTCGAGCAGCCACGAGTAATAAAAGCAGGCAGTCTGGAATGTAAAGGATAATGAAGGAGAGCTAAAAATACTGCAGCTACCAATAAGAGAGGAGGAAGCAGGTGAGTGGAAAAGAGGGTCATGTGAGGAAACTTTACTGGCAGACACATCAGGGAGGTGAGAGTAATAAGTTCTGAAATGGCAGAGGAGTTAACACATGAATAGTTAGGACATGCTATGATAGCTGTCTGCATCACTAAAATGATATCAAGTTCTTTTTTTTGCATTCTAGTTGCTCGCTTGAGGGGAGGTGGTTCACCAATGTGTAAGTAAAAGCTGAATATCAGTATATCACACTTCTTCACATCTATGATTTTCTTTTTTTAAATATTTGTAGTTTTTATTGATTGTCTTGCACAAAGAATTTACATTAGGGGCAGTACAACATTACTGGAAACAGAAACCTGACATTTATATGCATAGATACAATCTATATGTCTATATATAATTTTGCTAGACATTGGAGATCAACATGTATGACAAACAATTTCAATTCCTCAGAATAGTAGCAAAATGGTAAGTGGTAGCTCCCAGTTGTATTTAATAAATTAAATAATAATTTATTATTATTATTATTATTATTTTTAGAATGTTTATTTGGAATATATGTCTGGTCGATATTTTAATAGCAGGCAAAGAGAAAAGCAGACAAATAAACAACACCAACAAAAAAACAAAACAAAACAACCCCCTCTCTATATTATAAACAATAGTTTGTACTATTTGTGTTGTATATCAGCCTATAAATGATAAAAACTAAGAAATTAAATGTCTGGACATTTTGTGTTTTTGTTCATGTAATAGTGGTAAATGGGCTAATGGGTTGTCCACCTCCCATGAGTAAGTAAAAACTGAATGACAGCACATACACACATATACACATGTACTATTTAATCCCGCACAGTAGATGTGGAGCACCCACAATTTTATTGTACATATACAGTGAAAGGTGTAGTTTATTCTATAGGTCTGTGGATTTCTGAAAAAAATAAATGGAAATAAACCAACACATTTCTGTTTAAACTTTTTTTGAAATGGTAAATGTGCAATACTGTATTTGTGTTGATAGTAAACAGCTGTATCCTTAGACAGAAGGTGATTACTTTTACCTTTATTTACACATTTTAAAGCTGGAGGTTGTGGTGTTGCTCATTTTATTTTTTTTCTAACATGTTCAGCCTGTTGTAAACATGCAACCTGCATTTCTTTTTTTCTTTTTTTTAACATAGTGCGTGTGTCAAGCCCTGTTGTGTTTGGTGCTTCATCAGGACTTAGTAAGTAAAAGCTGTGTGGCATCACATCTACACACCCATGCATGTCTGTAAATAAAAGAAGAGAAACCAACACATTTGTGTTCCAACTTGCAATCAAGTGTTTTATAGTTGCTGTAATCGGCTGTATTCTTAGTCACAAAGTGAAGTTGTTCGAGTTTTTATTTATAATACTATTTATGTCAAGTTGCAAGTCACAATAATGACCCAGAAGCCATAAACTTACTGATCTAAACAGCAAATGAAATGTCAAATTTTTCCAACATTTTCATATCAGCATCAAAATCTAGCTGCGATTCCTTTTATGTGAAACCATTTTTTTTGATTTAGTAAATAATTAGAAATTCAAAATATTAAATATGCAATCATATTAAAAAATTTGAGCGATAGCAAGTCTTAGTGAGATTCAGAGAAGGACGTATGTGTATGTGTTGCTCCTTTGATAGAGCACTGAGCAGGAGGAGCTGGTACTGTGTTATTTCATCATTTTTATCCTTTCGGTTTTCTTCTACACTGCACAAAAGAGTAAAAACAAAAGTAACATGACGAAACTCTGTTCGGACAGTGAATGAACTGATTCTTTGGACACTTTTCTGCTCTCGCGGAGTACTCAAAGTGATCTATACAACACATTCACCCAATCACTTTCTCTAAACTGACTGCTTCCTAACTACATTCATACTTCAATGGATGCATCAGAGAGCAGCTTTGGGTTAATATCTTGCCCAACGATATTTGACATGCAGACTGGAGGAGCCAGGAATCGAACCACTAACCTTCCAATCTGTAGGTGACCTACAACCACCCAGTGGTAAACATGAGTAAACCCTCACTAGGTTTTGGATAAAGTGCACACTCACAAATCTGTCAAACCTGCCAACCTTGAAACGTTGGCTACCATAGCAGTATAGTATTGCAACATGGCATTTGGGTCTTCTAACTAAAATAGAAAAATAGGAACATAAATAGTGCCATCATTGCCAGACCTGGCCCATATCTGGTTGACATACACTCTGCCATGACACCAGTCAGTCAGAAGTGCCAGCTTGATGCCAGATCTGGGCCAGACCTGTTTTCTATGAGTCTGGGCCACATAAACCAAACCACAATCGAGCCAGATATGGCATGCCATCGCATAAACAGTGGCATCTATAGAAGGCCTGGCCCATATCTGGATGACATATCACTTACCATGCCAGAAGACAGCCAGCATTGTTTGCTTGACACCAGATCCAGACCAGACCTGCATGATATGTGGGAGCATGCTCTAATCTCTCTAATAAGATATAATATGGTCGATAGTATCGAAAGCTGCACTAAGGTCTAGTAGGACAAGCAGAGATGAGTCCACTGTCAGAGGCCATAAGATGATCATTTATAACTTTCACTAAAACTGTTTCTGTGCTGTGATGAGCTCTGAAACCTGACTGAAACTCTTCAAATAAGCCATTCCTCTGCAGATGATCTGTTAGCTGTTTGACAACTACTCTTCCAAGAATTTATGATATGAAAGGAAGGTTAGAGATTGACCTATAATTAATTAAGACCGCCGGGTCTAGAGATGGCAGATAAATATGAATCAAAGAGTAACTAAGATAACTAAGAGCAGACTGTCTGAGTCAGTTCAGAGGATCCAAAAGTACCACTCCCAAATAATGACAGTTACAGCAATAAGGTGACATTGACATTAAAATAATTGTTACAGGGAATCAAGATCCTGATAGAAAAGATGAAGATGTTATACATTTAAATACTTTTATTCTGTATTTGTTCAAAACATAAAAAGTCAGTTCTTCTTTTTAACAACTTCTTATGAAATGTATTGACTCTGTTCTTTTTTTACATCATGGTGTTGGACTCTGTGCTGATGGCTGCTCCAATGGGCATGAGTAAGTTTTGGAATATGACCATCTTTGAAGTCCATGCAGTCAGATAATTTCCTAAGGAATGGTCTGTAATTAACCTCAAAAACTTTTTTTGTGTTTACCAATTCAGGTGCAGAAGCAAAGAGAAGGAAAAAAGAGAGCAGATTCAGTAAAGGTAAGTAAAAAAACAAAATGAGAGCATGTATTTAGTTTTAATTAACAGGTGTTTTGTCAACTGATAGAAATTCTTATTTTCTTAATGTGTCTAAAACCATCATTTAGAATTTACTGGGTTCGAATAAAATAGTACATGCTTATTTTTTTTTTTTTATCTTTTTCTTATCTTGGTAGACATGAAGGGAAATTAAAGCTAAGTAGAAGTGACTGTACAATGTTTAGTTCAGTTGCTTAGATAATGAAATCCAGTTTTCTCCTGTTGAATAATCTAGTATATAATAGGGGCGATTGTGGCTTAGGAGTTAGCAGTTCTCGGTCGTTGTGTCCTTGGGCAAGACACTTCACCCGTTGCCTACTGGTGGTGGTCAGAGGGCCCGGTGGCGCCAGTGTCTGGCAGCCTCGCCCCTGTCAGTGCGCCCCAGGGCGGCTGTGGCTACAATGTAGCTTGCCATCAGCAGTGTGTGAATGTTTGTGTGAATGGGTGGATGACTGAATGTGTAAAGTGCTTTGGGGTCCTTAGGGACTAAGTAAAGCGCTATACATTTACCATTTTACCATAATCTATTTCATCTCATCAGGTTGATTACTTTCAGATGTTATTCATTAAAATCTCAATAACTGATGGTGTGTTATTGTCAGCTTTTATTTTTCTTTAATACGTTTACACTGTTATAAACATTTGATTTGTGCAGTGGATCACTTATGTTGTTATTACAATTTTGTTATTGCAATTGTATGAATGAAATACATTTTTGTTTTCTTCAATTTTTCTTAGTTTACAATGTGGTAGTTAATGCACTGATTTATCATATAGACTTCTGTCTTCTCATTTAGCACCATAATCAGGTCCAGTTGTTATTTCATCTTTGTTTTTTCAGCTGCTGCACCCGAGCAGCCACCCAGAGACCCTTTGCTGCACTTAGTCTCCCTGCAGGAGGCGTCTGGCTGCTGGCTGCTTGATCCAGCTCTGGCTACTGCACTGGGAAAGACCAACAAGAAGGTGGAAAAGTCAAAGCCTGAAAAGGTGGACTTTTTTCAGTTTGAATAATGACACACTAAATGATAATGTGAGATATTGTACAACAGATTTGATTGTATGAGCTGAACAAAAAAAACAGGATAAAACAAATGAAAATGAAGTCAAACTAAATGTAGGCTTGCCTCACAGCATGAAAGTAAACATCTGTATATCAGAAGATAAAACACAGTAACCACACACGGCAACAATTATTTTCTCATCATCAGTTCTTATAAAAGTATTTCAGCACATTATTTTAGAGCATTTCCATGATCACAGTTTGGGATTACATCAGGAACAGTATCCAGTGTAATAATCTGCCAAATCAAATATGCAGAGCTACACATCTTGGTGACACCTTGTGACAAAGAAGCAGCCAAAAATATTTAATACTACTGGTTGTAGAAAGTAAAATCATGTAGGATGTTTTTATGTGTTTTATTTTATTGTCTTTGATTTGTTGAATTAGGCCAACAGTGAAGTGTGGGCCACCATTCTGGCTCTGATCTGGCTTCATGCCTTCAAGATGGATGCAAAGGACGAGTGGGAGCTTCTGGCTATGAAGGCTGCCTCATGGCTCCGTGCTCAGAATGGTAGTAACATGATAATAAAAGAATAAAATGTTTTAAAAATTGTTTCATGCTACAGTCAGCTTTTCTCCCACATTAATTATTTTAATATCTGTGTTGTGTTTTCAGCGCCGTGTGTGACAGAGTGTGTGGATGCTGGAAATGTCCTGTTGGGTTGCAGCGTGAGGAAAGAAGCTCTGGGCCTCTGAGGGGTTTCTTATTGCGGCTTCACCTTCAGTGTGATCAGAAGCAGATCTGCGTACACCACACTGCCTTTGATTGAGTGCTGTTACATATTATGTACCCTGCTGCTAGTTCTTAGTGAATTGGAGTGAATGGAGCTAAATAGCTAAAATGCCTGTTAAGAGACTTTACTCCAAAAAGTCCAAAGTTTATGTTCACTTCTACAAAAGAAAAGTAAGTATATTATGGTCAAATTAAGTGAACTCATACAGAACATCATTGTTTCTCTCACAGGGGTTTTCCATAAAATGCTATCAGTTTGGTGGATGTAGTGTTTTTGTGAACACCAAAATAAAAATGTTATTTTACAAGTGTGAGGTTTACAATACCGAATATTCAGTAAAATAAGTTATATAGAAAATGTTGATAATCAAATTTAGTGTGTGTGCCTGAATTTAAAAACTGCTGTGTGTATTGTGTGAATCACTCCCTGTAAACCAGTGTGGGGAACTCCAGGCCTCTGGAGAATTTCAAGACAAGTTGAGGATGTAATTTAGCCAACCTGCAGGACACCGGGCCTGGAGGCCTGGAGTTGCCCACCCCTGCTGTAAACCAATGCACCTTTTGTGCAGCGGAGTTTGTACACACTTCTTGTGACAGAGAGGACAGAAGAGCCAGAAAAGTGCGCCCAGTCTGTGACATCAAAGAAATTGGCTGTGAATCAAAATTTTTATTCCTACTTTTCTACCGCTGTTCTGCCTCTGATCTGACTATGCTATATAATCAGAATTTCTTTGAATTCTTTTTGCACCATTTCTATAATCTGTGAGCCAACTAAATGGAGAAACGTATTTCTGCTGATTAATGAAAGTAAAATTGGAACTCACAGAAGGTATTCTTTAAAAAACAAAAAGAAAAATAGCAAACCAAAATAAAAATTGTTTTGCAGTTTGAAGCTCTGCCCACTCAGTACATACCAGTGGGTGAAGCCTTGCAAGGAATTGAGACGTACCCAGTAGAGTTTTTGTTTTTTTAATTTAATTTAATTTTAATTTATTTATTTATTTTTACAAATTCTGCTGTGTGTGGTGTAAACAAAGCTACAAGAACAGATAACTGTACAAAATTCTTCAGGATACACCAGCCTGTCCATAGAGGTAAGCTTCTATTGGGCATCATTCTTCACTGGCGACCATATTTTCATATCTCATGGGTTGATTTTAACCATTCCAGTTTTATGAGTTTGTCGGTCAGTTCATTGTCACATCATTGGTTGCTATTTCAGTTTTCATTACTACCTTTTAAAAATGTTTTTGGGTCCCAGACAAAACAGTTTCACAACTATTCAGTGGCACAAAACTGCATAATTTTGTGTGTAGTGAAAAAGAACTATTACCTTGGATTCTGAAAGTGTCACATACTAGCAGGTAGGTGCACAGTCACTCTGTCACAATAACAAAGAGATGCCATTAATTGTCTGCACAGAGGGTTACTGACCTGGTAGCCTGGCTTCCCCTGGGTGGGTCCGGGATGGGCGTGAGGTTCTGGGGGCGCTCCGTCTCTGGGCTGGGGCCCTGGCCGGGCCTCAGGGGCTTGGGTCCTGGTTGGTGTGTTGCCGAGGTTGTGGGTGGGTGGGTGTATGGGGCCCGGCCCTGGCGCAGGGTGCCGCCGGTGCATCGAGCCACCTGGGGGGCTCTTCAACTGGTGGGGGAGGTTGTCACATCTTGCAGGAGCTCTCCTCTCTTCAGGAACTCTCTCTGCAGGAGGGGGAGATACAGGAGAGGTGGAGGAAGATCTCAGCCTGGGCGTCTATTGTCTTGTGTAGTCTGGAAGATGAGTGGATGATGGGGTGGGTGCAGTTTTCTCTGTGGTGGGGTCAGGTGGACTGTCCCGGGCTCTGTGGGGCCGGGCGGCGCTGCTGCACTGGGCCCCGGTCCGGATGGGCCTGGGCCCCCTTTCCCTGGCGGGTTGCAGAGCATGGGGGTGCCTACTGGGGTCAGCGGGGGAGCTGGCCCCAGGGAGGGGTCACTTGCCCCTCCCTTCCTTCCCTCCCCATCTCCAGCGGCCTCCCTCTTCCCGCTCCACCACAATCACCCACACATGCAGGGCCTTGGGGTAGGGGTGTGTCACCAGGGTGCAGAAGAGGCATCCCCCCCCCGTCCCGTTCTGGCTGCCTCTGCCTCAATTTTATCCCACAACTTAGACATTCACATTACTCACACTCTCATTACACATACATATAGGATCTTGGGGGTGGGCACGCTACACGGATTCCAAATTACCATCAGGGTGTACACCTCACCCCTGGCGTCGTTGCCCACCTCTCAATTTTAAATACACGTAGACATTGAGGGCTAGCAGGAGGGGCTATACGCTTACCTGCTGCTCTGGCAGGTGGCTCCATGCCCTCCTGGGTTTTAAATGCACCTTAGAACACACATACATCAACACTACATATGAGGGAGGTTTGGAGTCTTCCTACACCCCCGTTCTCTGCGGCCTGCTGGAGCGGGGGGGCTAGGAGGAGGAGTTGGCCGTCCGACTGGGGTCTGGTATGTGGGGCCTCCCTGCTGCTGCGGAGTTGGGGCGGTCTGCTTCTCCCCACCGCAGGGAAAAGGGTAACACCACCTGGGTCTGGGTGCAGTTTCCCCCTCCAGGGGCAAGGGTACCTAGACCCGGGGCTTAGAGTACGCTTGGGGAGTGTGATTGTGTGTACAGTGTCTCTCTATGTCTGTCTCCACGTTGGGTGAGTGTTGAGAGCATGAGGGTGGGAATAGATGTTTGTATCTGTGTGTGCCTGTTTGTCTGTGTCTATATGTCAGATTGGGTATCAGACGCCACCTCTCTGGGGACATCTCAGGCCCTCCAAGGTTTGGAGGCCCATCTCCCCCCACCACTTCCCCTGCCGGTGGCAGACGCCCTCAGACATCGGTGCGTTGGTGGTTCTCTGTGTCCGGGGGTGGGCGCCCAGGTACCCACCGGCTCACTCCTTGGCGGCTGCTTATTGGGGCCTGGAGCCTGGGGCTCGCTCGGGCCACTTCGGGGATGGGGTGCCCTCGGCCTCTCGGCCCGGGGCTCGGCCACTCAGGCACAGCTGGCTGCCGGCGGAGCTCACGGGCACGTCACTGCAACCCCCCTGGCTTCTGCTCCGCGGCTGCTGAGTGACCCCTCATCTGGGACTCTCCTCAGCTCTTTCTGGGATAGTGGCGCGGCTGCCCCTCTGTTGGTCTTCCTTGGTCTCTTGTGTTCTGGGGGCCTCTGGATGTCTGGAGTTTTGATCTCCTCCATACCTGCTTCATGCCCTGGTGGACGGGGCTATGGCCCACCACACCCTCTAGCAGATCATTACATGAAGGAAACCTTTTAAAAACAAGCGCGTTCATGCTCACAGGTGTACACATGGGTGATCACACACACAAACTACACCCTTTTTGGCTCCTACCTCAAAGCACACTGTGCGCTGTCAACCTCACGTGCTGCACAATAATGTTTAATATTTAGTATTTACTGTCATATTCCCATATATCATTGTGATCTTGTTTATTACTCTCGTTTTCTTCTGCTTGCTTTCTTTTTTCTTTCTCAACAGGTGATCCAGGTGATCGATATATGTATTTTTTGTCTGCTTATTCTGTTGGTTTTTGTTTTTTGCCCTTTTTCCCCGTCCCTCTTCTCAGCTGTTTTTCTTTCCCTCTTTCTTTCTCCCCTTTCTTTCCTCCAGTCAAGTCTGTCCCGTATTCAACAAGTGAAAATAAAATAAACAATAAAAAGTTGAATCAAATGGACCATTACAGCAAGGCTGGGATGGTCCATTTGGTAAAGTAAATCCGTTGGGCATCTTTCTTTGCCTTTAGACAATAATTCTGATGGCAAAAGAACCAAACGGGACAGGTTAAAAAAAAAAAAAAATTGTCTGCACAGAAAACGGCTCCGACTGGAAGTTATTAGAGCGTGGAAGAAGTCCCCGGTGTTCCTGCTTAACTGGTTTTCATGTTTTCTGTTGGCGTTTTCCAACATTTCACTGCGTGGTAACATAATCCAGATGTTTCTGGTGGCAGATCACATTAATGTGAATCTTTGTAGAAGCCAAGATTCAATTTTAGCGAGACGTGTGTCGAGTCATTAAAATTATGTTTAGATGATTTAAAGGATGAATGATATTTTTCTTTTTTAAGTGACTTAAACGGGTTCAAATTGCTGACCAAAATAAGTTTAGCCTGCGAGCTGCCCTGCATGATGAGTCACAGGCACTACCCTGTGCTGACAACTACAAGGGGTATTCATTGTTATTTGTGTGCGGATTATTGCTCTACCTGCACTGTGTATAATGCTGGCGGAGCGCTGCTGACGTCGACTGAGAAAATGGTCAGGTGGTGGAAGGAATACTTCGAGGACCTCCTTAATCCCACTGACACGTCTTCCGAGGAGGAAGCAGAGTCTGGGGATGAGGGGAATGACCCGCCAATTTCCGGGGGCGAGGTCACTGAGGCAGTTAAACAACTCCTTGGTGGCAGAGCCCCTGGTGTTGGTGAGGTCTGCCCTGAGTTCCTGAAGGCTCTGGACGTTGTAGGGCTGTCCTGGTTGACACGCCTCTACAATGTTGCATGGAGATCAGGGGCAGTACCCACTGGACTGGCAGACCGGGGTGGTGGTCCCCATCTTTAAGAAGGAAGACCGGAGGGTGTGTTCCAACTACAGGGGGATCACACTCCTCAGCCTCCCTGGGAAAGTCTATGCCAGGGTGCTGGAAAGAAAGGAGAGTTCGTCCGCTAGTCGATTCCTCGGATACAGGAGGAACAATGCGGTTTTCGTCCTGGTCGCGGAACACTGGACCAGCTCTTTATCCTCTCAAGGATAATTGAGGGTGCATGGGAGTTTGCCCAACCAGTCTACATGTGTTTTGTGGACTTGGAGAAGCCATTCAACTGTGTCCCTCGGGGTGTCCTGTGGGAGGTGTTGCGGGAGTATGGGGTGTCTGGCCCATTGCTACGGGCCATTAATTCCCTATACAACCGTTGCAAGAGCTTGGTTCGCATTGCCGGCAATAAGTCGGACTCCTTCCCGGTGGGTGATGGGCTCTGCCAGGGCTGCCCTTTGTCACCGGTTCTGTTCATAGTTTTTATGGACAGGATTTCTAGGCGCAGCCAAGTGGCGGAGGGCTTTCACTTTGGTGGCCTCAGAATCTCATGTCTGCTTTTTGCGGATGATGTGGTTCTGTTGGCTTCATCGGGTGAAGGCCTCCAGCTCGCACTGGAACGGTTCGCAGCCGAGTGTGAAGCAGCGGGAATGAGGATCAGCACCTCCAAATCTGAGGCCATGGTTCTCAGCCGGAAAAGGGTGGAGTGCTCAGTCCGGGTCGGGGATGAGTTCCTGCCCCAAGTGGAGGAGTTCAAGTATCTCGGGGTCTTGTTCGCGAGTGATGGGAGAAGGGAGCCAGAGATCGACAGACGGATTGGTGCTGCGGCTGCAGTGATGCGGACGCTGCACCAGTCCGTCGTGGTGAAGAGGGAGCTGAGTGTGAAAGTGAAGCTCTCAATTTACCGGTCGATCTACGTCCCTACCCTCATCTATGGCCACGAGCTGTGGGTAGTGACCGAAAGAACGAGATCGCGGATACAAGCGGCAGAAATGAGCTTCCTCCGAAGGGTGGCTGGCCTCTCCCTTAGAGATAGGGTAAGAAGTTCGGCCATCCGGGAGGGGCTCAGAGTAGAGCCGCTGCTCCTCCACATCGAAAGGAGCCAGCTGAGGTGGTTCGGGCATCTGACAAGGATGCCTCCTGGGCGCCTCCTGGGTGAGGTGCTCCGGGCATGTCCCACTGGGAGGAGGCCCTGGGGCAGACTCAGGACACGCTGGAGAGATTATATCTCTCAGCTGGCCTGGGAACGCCTTGGTGTTCCCCAAGGTGGTGTGAAATCCTCCTTGGTGTGGGGTGAGGAGGGGGGTGTTGTAGGTGAAGTGTTTGATGGTGGTGATGGCTCTATGGAGGGGGAGAGGCGGGGGAATGAGTGTCCAAAGTGTTTCTATTGTTGGGGCCGTTGGAGGTGTGAAGGCTGCTTGATGGCTGTCAAAACGGCAGTAAAAGTCGTTAAGGGTGTTGGCCAAGAGCAAGTCATCAGTGGAGTGGGGGGTTTTAGGCTTGTAGTTGGTGATGTTCCTAAAACTTTTCCACACAGAGGCCGAGTCATTCTCTGAGATCTGCTGCTGCATCTTCTCAGAGTGCTGATGTTTAGCAATGTCCACTTCTTTAGTGAACCTGTACTTGGCCTCACTGTAGCAGTCCCTGTCTCCGCTTCTGAACGCCTTTCTCTTTTCCAGCCACAGCTTTTTGAGTTTAGGAGTAAACCAGGGTTTGTCATTGTTATAACTCACCCTGATGCGTGATGGCACAATGCTGTCCTCACAGAAGTGGTTATAGGAGGTGACAGTGTCTGTAAACTCATCCAAGCTGTTAGAAGCAGCCTTCATTGTGTCCCAGTCTGTAGACTCCAAACACGTGCAAAGCTCCTCCACAGCCTCGTTGCTCCACAGTTTTTTAGTCTTCACGACAGGTTTGGAGAGCTTCAGCCTCTGTCTGTACGCGGGGATCAAGTGGATCATGACGTGATCAGAAAGGCCGAGTGAAGCGCGGGGCACCGCTCGATAGGCCCCGCTGATCGTGCTGTAACAGTGGTCCAATATCCTCTCCTCTCTGGTCGGGCATTTAATATACTGCTTGTATTTGGGAAGCTCTTGGCTCAGATTGGCTTTGTTAAAGTCCCCAAGAGCAATAATGAGAGAGTCCGGGAATGTCCGCTCCATGTGCAGTATCTGCTCCACGAGGGCGCACTGAGCTGCCTGCACATCCGCATCTGGCGGGATGTAAACAGCGGCCAAGATGAATGAAGCAAACTCCCGTGGAGAATAAAACGGTTTGCAGTGAATAAAAAGGTATTCCAGAGAGGAAGAGCAGTGCTGAGCAATCACTGTTACATCTGTGCACCAGCCACTATTAATGTAGAAGCAGACACCTCCACCTGTGGTCTTACCAGAGAGAGAGGCCTGCCAGTCCGCGCGCAGCAGATGAAAACCCTCCAGTTTGAGCGCGCAGTCCGGGATGTCCTCACAGAGCCACGACTCCGTAAAACATAAGACACAGGAGGAGGCAAAGTCTCTGTTCATGCTTCTCATCAGGGCCAGCTCGTCCATCTTGGACGAGCTGCCGGTGCCCTGCAGGTTTTAGATCTCACCCTGGGTCACCACACCTGAATCAAATGATTAGTTCATTATCAGGCCTCTGGAGAACTTCAAGACATTTTGAGGAGCTAATTTAACCATTTAAATCAGCTGTGTTGGATCAAGGACACATCTAAAACCTGCAGGACACCGGCTCTCGAGGCCTGGAGTTCCCTACCCCTGCTCTAGCAGATCGTTACATGGAGAAACCTTTTGAACACAAGCGCGCCCATCCACACAGGTGTTCACACAAACTACACCTATCTTGGCTGCTACCTCAAAGCACAATGTGCGCTGTCGGTCCTGTGTGTTATTCAATATTTAGTATTTACTGTTACTTACACTTAGCTAGACTAAAGCAATGGTGTTGTGTTTATTATGTTGGTCTCTCTCCCTTTTTTTTTTTATTGCTTGTTTTCTCTTTTCTTTTCTTTTTTTTTCTCAACAGGTGATCCGGGTGATTTTTTTTTCCTTTTAAGTGCGCTTTCTCACTGTCCCTCTTCCCCTCTGTTTTTCTTTTCCCTCCTCTCTTTCTTTCTCCCTTTCCTATCCCCCAGCCATGTCTGTCCCATCTGTAACAACTGAAAATAAAATAAATAATAAAAACAAAGGTTGATCAAATGGACCAATACTGCAAGGCTGTGATGATTCACTTGGATAAATCCGTTGGGCATTTTCGTTTGCCTTTAGACAACAATTCTGTTAGCTAAAGAACCAAATGGGACAGGCAAAAGGAAAAAAACCAAAAAGCACTAATAAGATTCTGTCCATTTACCGTTTTAAAATCAGTTTTGTCAAAAGCATCTGGAGGCAGAGGGTGGGGGGAGTGGTTCCCTATTTTTTTTTTCCTTTTTTACTGGGACTTGGTAACACTATTAGGTATATGTAATTACAAATTAGGTTGTTTTATATTTTTGCTAAGTACTGTTTAGGATAGGGAGGACAATGTAGTTTTAAATTTATTATATAGGCTTTATGGCTTTTCCTATGATACCATGGTGGGCCGGTCACTAGTCAAAATGCCCGGGCTGTCTTTTTTTGCCCCAGTCCAGCCCTTGTACCAGTGCATCATAGAGTTAAGGGAAATGATTATGGCAGACAGAACAGCAAAGGAAGCTACAAAGAGACCATTATGGACATGGAAATCAGTGTTAGTAGGACAGCAATCAAGAGTAGAATATGTGACAAAATAAAAGAAAGGTGGCAAAAACAATGGGAGGAAGAGAGGAAAGGGCGATGGTTTTATAAAATACAAAGGGAAATAGAAAAAATGAGGAACAGGAGAGAGGAGACAGTTACATCTCGGTGGTGATAATGCACCATTTGGCTGTTTGCCAGCCGCCACTAAACAGTATAAAGAGGAAGAAAAAGAAAATGAAACCTGTCAGGATATACACGTCTGTTTTCTACAGTCATTGGTCTGTCCATAGAAGTAAGCTTCTATTGCACATCATTCTTCACTAGCGGTCTCCTGCGCCACATTTTCATCTATCACAGGTTTGTTTTAACCATTCCGTTCTTTATGAGTTAGTTCATTCCTAATGTCACATCATCGGGTTTTATTTCTGGATTCATTATTGTCTTTAAAAAAAAAAACGTTTTCGGATAACAGTCAAAACATGCAGTATAACCTATGCAGTTTCACAAAACGGAACGATTGAAGTGTCACATATAATCGGGTGGGTGCACAGTCACTCTATCACAAGAGCAAAGAGATGCCATTTATCGTCGGGACAGGAAAGTCCTCTGACTTGAAGTTATCAGAGGGTCGGAGAAGTCCCGGTGCTGCCACTTAACTGATTTTTGTGTTTACTGGTGGCGTTTTCCAACGTGTAAGATGATCCGTGGCAACATAATCCAGATGCTTCTGGTCACAGAGTCGCCATATTAATGTGAATCTTTGTAGAAGAGAAGACTCAATTTTAGTAGACGTGTGTCAAGTCATTAAAATTATGTTTAGACGATTTAAATGGTTAATAAGACGTCAAGTTAGGAGTAAACAGCAGCACTGAGAGCGCACTCCGCGTTAAAATGGTGACATTGCAAATTTTCTGCAGCAAGAAATGTTTTCTTATTTCCAACGGTGCTCTTTTTACTATGATATACTGTTTTTTTTTTATAGATTTTTAATTATCGTTTTATCATCATCACTTCATAAAGTCTCTGACTGGATTGCGCTGGACGCGTAAGAAGCGTCACGTGACTAGTTAAACGCCGTTTCTGTCGTGAGTGCTCGCAGACCTTCCTGCAGAAAGACCGACTTAAAAAAAAAAAAAGGTTCATAACTACATTCATGATACCTGTTATCTCCAACGAGGGTTTTAGTTTTTTTTTTTTTCTTGTCCAGCTTGTGCACAGAAAGCAGTGTTGAGTTGAACTTCGTATCTGTTCCTGGAGACACAGCAACGCACGACACAGACCACAACAAACCAAAACTAAAGGCCGAGTTGCCATTACCTTAGAAACACGCACCGTGTTTGTCAGGTGAACATCTAACTACAAGAGATTCTCTTTTTTCAGATGTGTGAAACCTGCACTTCCAAAGTGTTATTTTTGTTGTCACGTGACTTACTCTGTCATTGGATTACGGGGTTCTGAGCAGCTAGTTTGCGCTGTTCCTGATCATTCTTGAAACGAACTGGCTGGTTGTGTGAGTATTTCACTTGTTTACTAATGGCATCAAAATGGCCCTAAATGAGTTTGTCATTAACGCAACATAAATAATGTGTACTGATATATTTTGATTACCTAAAAAGTCTGTATAGCTGCAACGAACAGTTGCATTCATTCTGAGTTATTTGTGCTGTTTTTAATGTCAGTAAGGCTGATCACAAGAAAAAAGATAACTAGAGAATGGAAGTAATGGTTAGTCTTAACTTGGATGTTGACGATAGATTCTGCTGCCATTCCTTGTCAGAGGAAAACTAGGTGAACATTTTAACTCTCGAGCATTAATTATAAAAAACAATTACACTACTGCAAGTCAGCTCATCAGTTTGTTATTATTCATTGATTTAATCATAACTACAACATTATATGACCAGATTAACCTGGAAATATTTTTTAACATCTACATAGGTAAGGAATGCCTGGAATGCACAGCCACTATAAATTTTATTTCACAGTCCTTAAATGTTTCTGATTCACAGATACGATGATAAACCGCTGTGGTCTGCTAACTCTCCAGAAGGAACCAGGTACTGACGGAAAATAAAGAATCTTCTGTTTTCTCTGCAGCCTCTTTTCATTCATCTAATATTCAAATGTAAAGACTTCTATCATTTGTATTATTATATACATTTATTATTTACTAATTCCACACTTGCCCTGTGGACAGTCTTTATCCTTCAACCTTGGGTCCTCTATTAGAGGCCTGGGAGCTTGAGGGTCCTGTGCAATATCTTTGCAGTTCCAGGACTGCACACTTCTGGTCAGATGTTGTTTTCTGGGATCTGCTGGAGCCACTCGCCCGGCTTGGGGATCGCTGCATTGTGTGCTCCAATTACCACTGGGACCACTGTTGCCTTCATCCTCCACATCTTCTCAAGCTCTTCTCTGAGCCCTTGGTACTTCACCAGCTTCTTGTGTTCCTTCTTCCTGATGTTGCTGTCAGTCAGTATAGCTATGTCTATAACTATGGCTGTCTTGTGCTTGTCCACCACTACTATGTCCTGTTGGTTAGCCATCAGTCTGTCTGTGTCTGGAAATCCCACTAGGATCTTAGCTCAGTCATTCTCAACCATCCTAGTGAGAATCTCCCATTTTGACCACAGGACTTCCAGGCCACACTGTGCACAGATGTTCTGTATACTATGCTGACCACTTTGTTATGGCGTTCCATGTATGCCTTGCCTGCTAGCAATTTGCACCCTGCTGTTATGTGCTGGATTTTTTTTCAGGGGCATATTTACACAGCCTGCACCTGGGGTCATGACTGGTGTGACAGACCCCTGCTTTCATGGATCTTGTACTTAGAACTTGTTCCTGTGCTGCCATGATTCGTGCCTCTGCGTTCTCTTTCAGTCCAGCTTTGTCAAGTCACTGGTAGGATGTGTGGATGTCAGCTACTTCTACCTGTCGGTGGTAAATACCGTGCAGAGGCCTGTCCTTCCATGATGGTTCTTCTCTTTGCTCCCCTTCTTTCTCAGGTTTCTGCTGCCTGAGGTATCCAGTGAAACGATGTCTTGCTCATTCCTGGCACACAGCTTCATGTTATCCATGTAGAGGAGATGGCTGATGATTGGTCCCACACTTGATGGTGACTTGTGCAGTTGGTTGAAGTTGACCTCTAGTGTTGTTTGCCACATCCTCATGGAATTCCTGTTGATCGGTGGGGATCAGGACTGTCTGGTCAGCTAGCCATTCTGGGTGTCTCTCATCCATTAGCAGCTGGTTTATTTGTGCTGAGAGACGCTCATTGAGTACAGTCAGTTTTTTAAGCTTTTTTAAGATCCTATTCAGGGAGGTTGTTGTGGTCTGTAGTTACTGGGCATTACCGTTATGAGTTGCTTCCTTCTCCCAGATCCTCTTCCAGTTTTGCTCTGTATCTGGCCTTGGTGGGGCAGTTCTCATTTTGTTCAGCTGCTACTGAGAGTACACCTTGGATCATTCTGTGGAGAACAGCTGGTTTATTCTCCTGCCTTCTGTTTCTCTGGTATACCTCTTCAAGGCTATTAGTCTTTGCCTGACAGTTTCAATGGCCTCAGCCTAATCACCAACATGCTCACTATCATATACATATTCCAATGACTTGACAGACTTGATACAAACATCCACAAAGTATGAAACAGAGGTTAACAATATTATCCCATTCCTTCTTCTGAATTTCAAAGAAATTACAAATTTAAATCCAACATGTGTGAAACAACCATTTGTAAAGCATATATGGTTTATGTATAACCTGATTCTGTTTCTTTTAGTTCCTCTGAAGAGCACTGAGGTGCAGCTGGAGGTGAGGGACCATGTGGCTACAGTGGTCTCCACTCTGAACTACGAGAATAAGGAGGACAAACCATTAGAGGCTGTTTTTGTCTTCCCTCTGCCTGGAGATGCTGCTGTCTGTCATTTCAGTGCTAAGATCGGACAGACACAGATTGTAGCTGAGGTGAAGGAGAAACAGAAGGTGAGCTGGACAGTAAATATAACCTGATTATAAGTAAGATTTAAAATAACAATAAACACAGTGAATGTCACTGACATGTGTCACCTGTCCTCCAGGCTCGTGAGGAGTATGATGATGCTGTGAGCTCTGGTCAGCAGGCCTTCCTATTGGAGGAGAGTGATCAGAGTCCAGATATATTCTCTCTGAGTGTGGGCAGTCTGCCTCCAGGAGAGAGCGCCTCCATCAGGTTGGAGTACGTGACTGAGCTGGCTGTGCAGGCTGATGATGGTCTGAGGTTCTGTCTGCCTGCTGTGCTCAACCCTCGATACCAGCCTCAGGGTAGGAACACTTTAAAATACTTGGACCAGAAATGGTTAAACCATATTAGGTCTTGAACCAACCTCACAATACAGACAGAACACAATATATGGCAGAAACAGTCAAGCTTCTAATTCATTTTCTAGCAGAAAAAGTGATTTTTCTTTCAAATATATTTGTCAGAATATAAACATTTTTGGTTTTTTAGAAAGCAGAGGAAGATGCATTGAGTAAACAGACGGTCACTGTGTAGAATTTCTATCAGCTTTAAAGGTTGTAACTGAAATGAGAATATGTAAATTTTTTAATGGATATTTAATTATTTCACCAACATTGTTATAAATTAAGACTGGAGCATGTCCCAGTTTGCAGTGGTGTCTGTTTACATTCATCAAATATGTAAATCATTTGCAGAACACATGGATAAGCACCTTGTTGTTGTGATTTGGTGCTATATAAATAACATTGTATTGAATGGAATTAAACTAAATTGTCAGTAACTTAAGCTTTGATGTTCTGTTTATTCATGAACACCTTGGCAGCTTTAAACTAGTGTACATACTACTGTCCATAGTTTATTTAAAACATGGGAATATTTAGTGAAACAAAAACACTTTGAAACAAAAATAAATATGGCATCTAAGAACAGGTTTACATTGTTTTGCATGTAAAAAAAACTTGTAGCTAATTAAAGCCTTAATATTTAGAGCATTTCTAACCTGATGTTGTGTACAGGTAGTGAAGATGCAGGAGTCCAGGTGACTTCTCTGGTGCCCTACAGCCTGTCTTTCTCTGCCCGAGTGTCCTCTCCTCGTCCAATCTCTAAAGTAGAGTCCAACTGTTCCCTGGACCCTCTCCAGTACCTCAACACTGATCAAACCCAGGCCACGGTAGGTAGAGTGCTGCTGTTTCTGTTGTGTGTGGTTATTGCATATTACTGAGAACTAAATATGAATGTGTTTGTGGTGTGCAGGTCAAGCTGGCTGCAGGACACAAGTTTGACAGAGATGTTGAACTGCTGATTTATTACAAAGACGCCCACCAGCCCACTGCTGTGGTGGAGGCAGGACAGGCCTCTGCTGAGCCGGGTGAGTGAAAATGAGTGAAGTAGTTAATTAACTTTTTATTTGCATATTATCGTTACTCTTCAAGTCAGGAGTTTGAATAAACATTGAAATGTTTTAAATTGTTTCTGTCTTACTTCTCAGGCTCTCTGATGGGTGATTCAGTGGTGATGGTGAGTCTGTACCCTGGGTTCCCCCAGTCTGTGATGTCTTCAATGGCTTCATGTGGGGAGTTTGTGTTCTTAATGGATCGATCTGGAAGTATGGACGATCATGTCACAAACAGCATGCAGCAGGAAACTTGCATCAGCAGTGCCAGGGTATCTTTATTAAGTTATTACAGTCAGAAAATCTTTCCTAGTGTTCCTCTCACACAGAGGCCTCACTATATTTTCCTTGTTCTCTTAAGGATACTCTGCTGCTCCTGTTGAAGAGCTTACCAGTGGGCTGCTATTTCAACATCTACAGTTTTGGGTCTGGATATGAACACATCTTCCTGTGAGTCTCTCTGTCATTTCAGTCAGCCCAAGAAAAGTCCTGCTGTCTTTGTTAAGTATCTGAATGGATGTTTTGGTGCATGTGTTTCTGTGATGGCAGTAAGAGTGTGGAGTACAGCCAGCAGACCATGGACGAGGCTCTGAAGACAGTTCAGCAGATGGAGGCTGATCTTGGAGGAACAGAGATCCTGCAGCCCCTCAAACATATTTACAGCCAGCCCTGCATTCCCAATCAGCCTCGACAGGTAACACAAACACATTTACATTAATTTCCTGGGAACTTTTGAAAACCTAAGCTGGAAATAGAGCACTTAGATTTGGGAAAAGTGCTTGTATTCACTGATTTTGTCTTTTCCTTTCTTTGTGAATGGTTGAATGATACATATTGTATAAAGAGGTTTGAGTGCTCAAGCAAAGTAAGAAAGTGCTATATAAGAAACATTTACTATTTCTGAAACCTAACTCAGATCTCAGAACAAGCTGTGTGTTTGTGGGTCTGATGTTATGTCCTTTTGTGCCAACTCTCCTCTCTAGCTGTTTGTCTTTACTGATGGAGAGGTGAAGAACACCAAAGAAGTGATAGATCTGGTGAAGAAGAATTCAGGTTCCCACAGGTGAAACCACAAAACAACAACTATATCTACACAATATCCAGAATGTCTAACATGTACTTAAAGAAAACTGCTGTATTGCAGGTGTTTTTCTTTTGGGATTGGGGAAGGGGCCAGCTCTGCTCTCATCAATGGGATGGCCAAAGAAGGAGGAGGTCATGCTCAGTTCATCACAGGGACTGACAGGATGCAAGCAAAAGTAAGACATTAAACACAATTAGAAGTCAAGTTAAACAGCAGCAGCAGCAGATACATATTTGAGATCAGACCTGCAGTGAGTAAAATCTCTGTTCCAGCTGTTTGTGTATATTTGGAGAGTTTTTCCTTATTTTTCAGGTGATGCAGTCGCTGCGATTTGCTCTGCAGCCGACTGTGGTCGACATCTCAGTCACATGGGATTTACCAAAGGAAGTGTCTGTCACTGTCCTCTCTCCACCAGTCACAGCCCTTTTCCAGGGTCAAAGGTCACTGATTTATGCCCAGCTCACTGGACAGGTAGGAGCAGCACCTTCTCATGTTGTTGTTTAGGTATTTGATGACAGTAATTAACTTGACTTCTAACCCTGTGATTCTGTGTCAGGGTGCAGAGGCAGCAGAGGGCTGTGTGACGGTGAAGTACAGCCTGGCAGGTCATCCCTCTGAGAACCAGCTGCACTTCAGTCTCAGACCTGCAGAGGACACTGGGTAAAACAGCTTAACACAAACAGCACACTGACTCTATGTACTAGAAAACAGTTAATAATACACAGACCTAATGCTATTTGTCTACTTTTAAACATGCTTCACTTCTTCCTGATCTTATTTTCTTGGACTATGGGGTAATATAATATCCAATTTTCTGTAATTAATCATCACAAGCATTGAGACACAACAGAGTAATCTCAGTCTGCAGTTTGTGTGAAATCAAGGAGCCATTGTTTGAAGTCCAGAAACTATTGTGCAATAATCTGCCACTTTTACTGTAAAATTCATGAAGAACAAACAGCTTGACACACACAGAGGTACCTCACCAACAACAACTAATTTGTGTCCCCATTACATGTTTTGGTAAAGCATTACAGAATTGTCTGTGCATTCAACATTGTAACAGTGTTGTATTCGTTCGGAGAAAAAAACATAGTCTGTCTGGGCTTTAGTTGCAAATCGTTCAGCATCAGTAAGGAATCTGTGCAACATACTGTCAGGACTACTTAACTGGGGTTAAGCAGAGACCGGTACGGCATATCTGTGTGACTATAGGTCACCATCCTCTGTCAGTATGAGTGATAGAAGTGTAACATGAAGGTAACTGATAACTTTTTTGGTTCATTTTTAAATCTTGTAAATGCAATTGCTAGAAATGATGAATTATTTTCTAAAAATACTTTTGGACTTCACAATCAAAAACACCTACCTTTTACAGGAAGTTCAAATTATTGTTATCTATGGCGCCTTGAGGCGACTTTCAGAGGTGGGACCAAGTCATTGTTTTGCAAGTCTCAAGTAAGTCCCAAGTCTTTATCCTCAAGTCACAAGTCAAGTCTCAAGTAAAGTCAAGCAAGTCAGAGTCAAGTCGCAAGTCAAGACAGACAACTTTCAAGTCAAGTCCCAAGTCCGAAACTTTGAATTTCAAGTCCTTTCAAGTCTTTTTTTTAACCCTCTGGGGTCCCGGGTATAATTGGCCGTTCTTGACTACTTTTGATTTTACTTCTATATTTCACTTTTAAAATATGTTTTTCTTGCCTTGTTTGGTATCATTATTTACAGCACAACCTCAAATATCTGAAATTTGAGTTATTTTTTTCATTTTGGTATACTATATTAGCACAGTTGATCTAAATTCAGACAAAAAATTCAGAATCCGAGTAGAAAAAAGTTATATTTTTTTACATGTTTAACGAATCATTTTCATAACTTGAAATGCAAATAGAAATTGTACATTTCTAAAAATTATGCACAAGTTTTGCAAACAACAAAGTTATATGGTACTATTTACCTAAAAATGCAGCCAAGGCCTCAGGCGTTCTTTATATAACCATTTAAATCTATTTACAGAACAATCAGGTGTGCTGCATCAAATAAGAAGGCACACAAATTATTTGTGCCAGTCCAAAAAATGTAGTTTGTGTTCAGTATAAGACAGAGGAGAACACCACAGGCCTAAACCCTGCAGGTCTGACAACTGGACGTGCAACAGTCCAGTTTTCTATGTGGAGACAGCGTTTACACTGGAATCTGCCTTTGACAGCTTTTTTAGATCAAATATGAAATTCAGCAGTCTAACCGACACACAGTACAAAACAATAGCTACACAACAAACTAACTATAGCCTCCAAACACGCTAAACGTCACTAATGTCTCACATATGAAAACTCTCTCTCTCTCTTTCTTTCGCTCGCCCGCTTTCCGTCGCGGGTGTCACTCCTAAAAACTTCCCCTTCTCCCTAAACAACCAAATGTCACATGTTGCCTTATCATTTTTTTGATTGGCTGACATGGTAAACTCTAACACCAATAGGGAAGGGGTGTTTTTCTTTTCTTTTTTCACTCGCAAGTGGAGAGCGTATGCTAGGCTGTCTGTAGAAAACGCCGTTTTTGTCTAGCATCCCTGTTGAGAATAACCTTTGCAAATAAACAACAGCTAATAATATAAGATCAAAGTATTTTATTTGATGTATTGACATAAATGACAGAAGAAAAAGGCCATGTATAGCAGGACTACTCAATTACACACTAAAGTGGGCCAGATTTTCTAACCAAAAAAATTTTTTTTCCCTGGCTCAGACATGCAAAAGTTAAACACGACCATACACTAATTGCAAATTAAACACAGTGATTTTGAATTGTGATGTGATGGTAAAATAAATATTTGTCAGTCTAAACTGGGTTAAATCTACGGGGTTAATGATGGGGAGGAGACGGAGAGAGACTGAGTACAGCTACAGAACCCACTTTCTGAAACGGACCCTGCTCACCATTCACCGACAATTCTGAGCTAACAAGTTGCATGTTATTCTTGGATGTGCTTGCAGAACCGGATTTAAAATAGCATGACAAACATATCATACCTGTTAAAGCCAAACAGTATCATCAACGTAGCCCGAAGAACATTTGCTAATAAGATGAAGTTAGCTAAGTCAGCTGTCTCATCGTAGCAAGAAAAAAAAAAAAAAGCACCACCTACCGTTCTTTATGCAACTTCAAATGTCGGACAAAGTTGTTCCATCTCCGTCTGTGATTCTCTTCTTGCATGTTTTGCATATTGCATTTCGTTTTTTGTTGACTACTTCGTAGTTTATGTACCTGAAAGAAATTACTCTTGGGAGCATTTTTGGCTCGAGCGTTTTTGTTCTTGTTTTTTTCAAATCTGGTTAATTTGATTGGCTGTGCTACAGCCCACGCTCACATACATACGGAGTGTGGTAAGAATGAATGAATGAATAAAGTGAATTAATGGTCCGCACTTTTTATATAATATGTATGTTAAATTTTAGATTTGGGTAAAATATCAAGTCTTTTCAAGTAAACAGGTTCAAGTCCAATTCAAGTCCCAAGTCACTGGTGTAAAAGTCCAAGTCAAGTCACAAGTCTTACAACCTTTTTTCAAGTCAAGTCTAAAGTCATAAAATTAATGACTTGAGTCTGACTCGAGTCCAAGTCATGTGACTCGAGTCCACACCTCTGGCGACTTTTGTTGTGATTTGGCGCTATATAAATAAAATTGAATTGAATTGAATTATGATTACCAGATTTTCTTTAAAAATGTTTACATTTCTAGTTGCCTTCTTAACTAGGTCTCCATGATGCCCTACCTTTTTGAAGAAGTAACTAGTAACTATAAATAATTACTTTTTCAAAGTAACTTGTCCAACATTGATCAAGACCTGGATGAACTCAGATTTTTTTGCCCCTAAATTGTGAAAAAGCAGAGGTTATTTTACTGGGCCTTAAAAATCTTAGAAACATTGTGCCTAACCAGATACATGTTGGATTTACTCTGATGTGGATTTAATAATTTTAAGTAAGTAAAATTTTTATTTACCGGATTTTCCGCACTATAAGGCGCACTTAAAATCCTTTAATTTTCTCAAAAATCTGCAGTGTGCTTTATAATCTGGCGCACCTTATCTATGAATTCTCAAAAGCACTCAAAAGTCTGTCAAAAAATATTTTAGTAGGACTTTGCTAAGCTACGAAGCTGCACCGTTTGATGAATTGTCTGAGCGTTATGGCTACTGTAGTCAGGAGCCTCACGGCCAATGTTCCCTCTAAGCTGCTGTTAAGGTTCAAATATTGAGGAGGAATCCAAAAATAATAACCACTGATCCTCCGGGTGCAATTAGACGACATTTTAATGAATACACATGCGGAGTCCAACACTGTGCAGATTTCAGTGTTGAACTATCTTACAATAGTCAGAACAAAGACTTTATAGGGGTGAAAATAGTACAGCCCCCTCTTCCGTTGCCAGGCAGATCCAGCACAGCATACGTCAATCCAAAACCACAAACGTTCAGTTAACTTTGAACACAGTTTTAAAAAAGAACATTGTCTTCGGCTCGAACCCAGGTGCTTCCCCTCACCATCCTGCCCAGGCTTATCTTCTGGAACATCAGGCCCACGTTCTGCACAAACTGTCACATAGGCAGGCACAACTTTGCAGTCGCATGATTAAACTCTTACCTATATAAAATGAGTCTACCTATGTGTGTGTGTGGGTGTGTGTGTGCTGTGTACGTGTCATGACCTCTCCTGCACCCCGGCTCACCTTACACCTCTAGTCATCTTCAGACGTAAGGCCTGCGCACGTACACAGCTGAAATTATATGTATCTGTATGTGTGTGTATGTGTGTCTCGTCCTTAAATGCTCTCTCATCTTACCCTCTGCACTTCTGACCTTTCACCAGAACAGAGGCTCATCCTTACATGTAATAACCTAACTGGAACTATATATGTAATCTACTGAATAAATGTTTTAATCAAAAGCCTCTACTAAAAGCTTAACCCAAAGATATAAATGCATAATAAAATACTACAGTTTCATAACCTACTCCCAGTACTTGCACTCAGACTCTGCTTTCGGTTTCACTTCCTGCAAAGCATGCAACTTCAAAAACATGTAACTTCCTGTCTTTACACAGAGTATATTTCCTGTCCCTGCAGTCTACACAGAAACATTTAAGATTATAAGAGCATTGAAAAGCGTTTAAAATTATAGATTCAACTCAACAGTTTAAAGTGGTTCTTACTGGACTTGTAATAAAAGCTTAATTGGGTGCCAATATGTTTAAACATCTAAATGCACTATCAATATTAATAATTAATGGAATAGTAATAATGATCATAAAAATAGCAGCAAATAATAGCAGCATAATATTTCTACTCTTCTCACTGCGCATGTGCGCAATTGCGCAGTGCTGCCACGGTCTCTGCGCACAGAAAATCTGCGTTGCGCACAAAAAAATCTAACCTGAATTGAAATTAAAATTAATACTTTAACAATCCTGTTTTGCAGTGTTAGTCAGTAAGTGACTGGCTGCTCCCATATGGGATTAGAACGATGCCACCTTATCCCATAGTCCAGCCAATAATGCGATTTACATTCGTATATATGCAGCCAATCAACGTCGTTGACAGGCTATGACAGCGTCCTTATGTGCCGACACCGGTGTTTTAGCTAGCAAATCGGCGTGGCTGATGTGGAGTGAAGCCACGTTAATGACAACGTGCACAATCATTGGAGATGTGAGCAGGACAGACGGAAGAATTAACGGGAAAAGTGTGGACTTTATACCAGTTTTTAAGTTGTGTTGATAGGCCACGTAAAACCAGAGTTATGGTAAAATATATGCAATGTTTGGTTTTCTTCCTGAATACTGTCGTCGTTTATATTTACTGCGGGAAGAAACAGTAAAAACTGCGTTTTATAAGAAAAAAGGCTCGAAAGCACTCTCCGCCTGTGAGCAAAAACAAACCCCACCGCCCTCTCGCTTTCCTATTCGTCCAAAAAAGTACCATGTCGACCAATCAAAAAATGATATGGCAAGGTGGCATCTAGTTGTTAAGAAACGGGGGGGGAAGTTTTAGGAGTTACGGCGGTGTTATGCGATGTGAGAGATTTGAGACGTTTGGCGCAAATCTTGTGTAGTTAGTGTGTAGTGTAGTTTTGTTGTGTGTGTCAGAACAATGAGGCGACTGCTGAATGTTACAGGTGTTAGAGGAGTGATACATCTCCTGTTGTCAGGCCTGCAGGTATCAGGCTGTTGTTCTCCTTTATCTCATAGTGGACAGAAATGATTTTTTGGAGTGGCACAAATGATTTGTGTGGCATCAGATTTGATGCAGAACAGCTGATTGTTCTGTAAATAGTTTGTTTATTTTAAAAAAACGCCTTGGCTGCATTTAAAAAAAATAGCTGCAAAAAACTGTTTGCCAAACTGAGTTACTTTTATGAAGAAGTAACTATATAATTAATTGCCCAGCATTGGTCATTATATACTATATTTTGCAGACAGAGAGTTACAGGACTCTCTCCCAGACTAGAGACTCATACTCATAATACAATTCAGAGGTTTATAAAACAAAAAGAAAGTTGTGTTTTCGAAATTGGAGTTCAAGTTATTGTTACTTCCAATAGTGTTAACATACTCCATACATACATACATCCTTCTTTGCCATGAAAATTAACTTCATCCCAGAAAAACCTTTCCACTGCATTTCATTAAAGGACCTGCTGAGATCATTTCAGTAATCGTCTTGTTAACTCAGGTGAGAATGTTGCCGAGCACAAGGCTGGAGATCATTATGTCAGGCTGATTGGGTTAGAATGGCAGACCTGACATGTTAAAAGGAGGGTGATGCTTGAAATCATTGCTCTACCACTGTTAACCATGGTGACCTGCAAAGAAACATGTGCAGCCATCATTGCGTTGCATAAAAATGGCTTCACAGGCAAGGATATTGTGGCTACTAAGATTACACCTAAATCAACAACTTACAGGATCATCAAGAACTTCAAGGAAAGAGGTTCAATTCTTCTTAGGAAGGCTTCAGGGCGTCCAAGAAAGTCCAGCAAGTGCCAGGATTGCCTCCTAAAGAGGACTCATTTGCGGGGTCGGAGTGCCGCCAGTGCAGAGCTTGCTCAGGAATGGCAGCAGGCAGGTGTGAGTGCATCTGCACGCACAGTGAGGCAAAGACTTTTGGAAGATGGCCTGGTGTCAAGAAGGGCAGCAAAGAAGCCACTTCTCTCGAAAAAAAACAAACAAACAAACATCAGGGACAGATTGATCTTCTGCAGAAAGTATGGTGAATGGACTGCTGAGTACTGGGGCAAAGTCATATTCTCCGATGAAGCCTCTTTCCGATTGTTTGGGGCATCTGGAAAAAGGCTTGTCCGGAGAAGAAAAGGTGAGCGCTACCATCAGTCCTGTATCATTGCCTCTGTCAGTGCGCCCCAGGGCACCTGTGGCTACAATGTAGCTTGCCATCGCCTGTGTGTGTGTGTGTGTGTGTGTGCGTGTGCGCGTGTGTGTGTGTGTGTGTGAGTGAATGGATGGATGACTGAACGTGTAAAGCGCTTTGGGGTCCTTAGGGACTAGTAAAGCGCTATACAAATACAGGCCATTTACCATTTACCATGCCAACAGTAAAGCATCCTGAGACCATTCATGTGTGGGATTGCTTCTCATCCAAGGGAGTGGGCTCACTCACAATTTTGCCCAAAAACACAGCCGTAAATAAAGAATGGTACCAAAACAATCCAACAACAGTTTGGTGAAGAACAATGGATTTTCCAGCACGATGGAGCACCTTGCCATAAGGCAAAAGTGATAACTAAGTGGCTCGGGGACCAAAACATTGAAATTTTGGGTCTGCCTGGAAACTCCCCAGATCTTAATCCCATTGAGAACTTGTGGTCAATCCTCAAGAGGCGGGTGGACAAACAAAAACCCACTAATTCTGACAAACTCCAAGAAGCGATCATGAAAGAATGAGTTGCTATCTGTCAGTATTTGGCCCAGAAGTTGACTGAGAGCATGCCCAGTCGGATTACACTGCAAATACTGAGTCTTTGCATAAATGTCATGTAATTGTCGATAAAAGCCTTTGAAACGTATGAAGTGCTTGTAATAATATTTAGTACATCCCAGAAACAACTGAAACAAAGACCTAAAAGCAGTTTAGCAGCAAAAGTTGTGAAAATTAAAAATTAATATTTTGGTTTCTCAAAATCTTTGGCCACGACTGTACTCTGTGCCATCTAAGTTCTTTCACACCAAACTTTCTCATCCATGTTTTCATGGACCTTTGTGCACTAGTGCACAAAATTAGGAAAAGGAAAGGACCATCCTCAAACTGTTCCCAACTTTGTGGGAACAAAGCACAAAAAGATCTAAAATGTCCAAGGGTCAACCCTTGAACTCCTGAAAAACAACCCTACACCATAAACACACCAAAATAAAAATGGTACGACCAAGACAAAAACTGTAATATTTTGTAAATATAGTAATAAACATGAATCCACCGTCTAATTGTGTAACTTTATTAGCAGCATCCACCTGAAATGTGCCAAGAACATTGAGAGTAACATCCTCCTCTCTCCCCCTTAATGCTCTCCTGTCGCTATGGTAACACATAAATATAAAAAAAAAAAGATATAGATTACATTTTGGTCTATAAATTGATTCCATGATTACTTTTTAAACTCCACTTGATTATTTATACTACGCTTTCATTTCAGAGTGCAATGAGACAATACACTGCGTAATTATCAGTAAAACAATGCAAAAGTTGGGTTTTTTGATTCTTTGGTGTAAGTCATTTAATACAGAGTCTAGAATTTAAACTTCAAAAGCACTTCACTACATTTTCTTCTTTTCAGTTATTGTGAAAGGAGCAAATTCCACCACATTTGAACATTCAGTCACATATTTAAACATATAATTTTAACATAACCCACTTTCTAAATCTAACACAGAGTGATATTTTGTTTTGAAAGAGATAAGTTGATTCTCCCAAAAAGACAGAATCTAGCTAAAATCAGGTGCTAGTTGAGACTCAGATAAAGAAGGAACATTCAAAGAAGTAAGTCTATTTTGGGGATGCAAAACGATAAAAAAACAATTTGTATTATTCTTATGAAACTTATTCTGAATAGGCAGAACACTTTAACATTCTTTGTTCTAGGTTGCAAGTATTTATTTTAACCAAAGAACTTTCTCATTTTAAGAAAGTGTCTGATCAAAAATTTTAACTTGCGGAATTATTATAGTTTTGTGGAAGAGCATTAAGAAGTATATTTTTATGCATTTTCCTTTCTGTTGGGGATGCCAGAGTCTATACAGTGGTATTTGAAATAAATACAAGTTATTGATAAACTAATGAAAGAAAAATGCAAAACATGATAAAATGTAGTAAAATGATAACCATTAGAACTGCAGTTGTTTTCCTTCTTGTCTGCAGACTAACAGTCCACAGGTTGGGTGCTCGGACTCTGATTCGCTCCCTGGAGATGGATGCGAGAGACAGCAGAGGACAGCAATATGGAGGAGTGAAGGAGAAGGTGGTGAAGCTCAGTGTCCAATCAGGAGTGAGCAGTTCTTTCACCGCCTTCATTGCTGTCAATAAAGACAACAGCGAAGTGATTCAGGGACCTCTTGTGCGCAGAAATATTCCAATGCCCTGTGAGTTTATTTCAAAAGAAAAAACTAAAACTCTGTCGGTCAGTTTGAAGATAAAGATAGCTGAATGTGAATGAAAGGAGTAAAATTATAAGTTAATGAACAGACTTTTAGAGTCAGTTCACTAGGCTGGACGGCCTGTCCTAACCAAGCGAGATAAATATGAAACCATACCAGCTCAGACGTTGCCTGGCTTAATAAGGTCCATGTCGGGTGTTGACAAAGCTGATGAGAAGTGGGCTACCAGAACAAGATGACATTGGTGGGTAAGAGATGGAAAATAGGTGGCTGTTGGAATGCTACTACACAAGTAACCCCAGTGGAAGGGGTTACATCAGAGGTGTCAAAATCCAGGCCTTGAGGGCCGGTGTCCTGCAGGTTTTAGATCTCACCCTGGGTCAAAACACCTGAATCAAATGTTTAGTTCATTACCAGGCTTCTGGAGAACTTCAAGACATGTTGAGGAGGTAATTTAGCCATTTAAATCAGCTGTGTTGGATCAAGGACACATCTAAAACCTGCAGGACACCGGCCCTCAAGGCCTGGAGTTCAAGGACCTGCAGTTCAAAAAAGTGCCCCTCCAACAGCCAAACCCATCTGTTCTCTGATTGGATAGTTAAATTTGTGATTTACATGACATTGACCAATCAGATGAAAGGAAGGGTCAAAATTCGTACTTGCAACTTGCACACACGTATTTTTCTTTGGCTAAGTCCACACACAAATCTTTTTTTACACACACACAAATTCTTTTTCCACATACAAATCCTGATTTACAAGTACAAAATATTTATGACCACAATTTGAGCCCATACTTGTCGCCTTACCACTCGGAGAGAAAAACTATAAATAGCAGAGAACAACAAATACTACAAACAGTAGTTGTTTGTTGGGGTTTTTTTTGTATATCACCCTAATAATGTTCTTTCCAAGAAATAAAATGTCTGGACTTTTTAGTTTTGTTTACATAATAGTTTGTAAATCCATTCCAATGTGTGCTCGAGCAAGTTCTGAAATGACAGAGGAGTTAGGACATGATTAGTTAGGACATGATATGATAGCTTGAGTCTTTATGTTATATGTCTACATCACTAAAATGATGCAAAGTTCTTTTTTTCTTTCTTCTTTTTTGCATTCTAGTTGCTTGCAGGGGGGCAGGTAGTTCACTATGTAAGTAAAAGCTGAATATTAGTATAACACACTTCTGCACATCTATGATTTTCTTTTTTTTTTTCTTTGTTTTTTTAAATATTTGTAGTTTTTATTGATTGTCTTGCACAAAGAATTTACATTAGGGGCAGTACAACATTCCTGGAAACAGAAACCTGACATTTATATGCATAGATTTTGTCTATACACAATTTTGCTAGACAATGGAGATCAACATGTATGACAAACAATTTCAATTCCTCAGAATTGTAGCAAAATGTAAGTGGCAGCTCCCAGTTGTATTTAATAAATTAAATAATAATGTATTATTAATTTTATTTTTAGAGTGTTTATTTGGAATATATGACTGGTTGATATTTTAATTACAGGCAAAGAGAAAAGCAGGCAACCAACCACCAACACCAACAAAAAAACAAAACAAAACAACCCCCCACCCCCATTACAAACAATATTTTGTACTGTTTGTGTTGTATATCAGCCTATTAATGTTAAAAAGTAAGAAATTAAATGTCTTGACTTCTTTTAGTGTGTAAATCCATTCCAATGTGTGCTCGAGCAGCCGTGAGTACTAATAGCAGGCAGTCTGGCATGAAAAGGATAATGAAGGAGTGAGTAGAGAAAGATGGTTAGGTTAGGTAACTTTATTGGCAGACACATCAGGGAGGTGAGAGTAGTAAGTTCTGAAATGGCAGAGGAGTTTATACATGATATGATAGCTTGTAGTGTTTATGTTAATATGTCTACATCACTAAAATGATATCAAGTTCTTTTTTTCTTTCTTCTGTTTTTTGCATTCTAGTAGATCGGGTGAGGAATGGTTGTTCACTAAAATGTAAGTAAAAGCTGAATATCAGTATACTTCTGCACATCTATGATTTTCTTTTCCTAATATTTGTAGTTTTTATTGATTGTCTTGCACAAAGAATTTACATTAGGATCAGTACAACATTCCTGGAAACAGAAACCTGACATTTATATGCATAGATTTTGTCTATACACAATTTTGCTAGACAATGGAGATCAACATGTATGACAAACAATTTCAATTCCTCAGAATTGTAGCAAAATGTAAGTGGCAGCTCCCAGTTGTATTTAATAAATTAAATAATAATTTATTATTATTATCCATCCATCCGTCCATCTTCATCCGCTTTATCCTAGGCCGGGTCATGGGGGCAGCAGCCTAAGCAGAGAAGCCCAGACCTCCCTCTCCCCAGCCACCTCCTCCAGCTTATCCGGAGGATATTATTATTATTATCATTATTATTATTATTATTATTATTATTATTATTATTGGTTTTAGAATGTTTATTTGGAATATATATCTGTATCTTAATATTGGACAAAGAGAAAAGCAGGCAAACAAACAACACCAACAAAAAAACAAAACAACCCCCTCTATATTACAAACAATAGATTGTACTCTTTGTGTTGTATATCAGCCTATGAATGACAAAAAGTAAGAAATTAAATGTCTGGACATGTTTTTGTTTATGAGAAGTGGGCTATCAGAACAAGATGGCATTGGTGGGTAAGAGACGGAAAATAGGTGGCTGTTGGAATGCTACTACACAAGTAACCCCAGCGGAAGGGGTTACATGAATGGGATGAGGGACTTATGGAATCTTTGTTACCCAGCATCCAAATTGACAGCAGAACTTATGAAGGCTGAAGAAGATGTAGAGGGTGGAGTTAACAGCGGTCCCAGTGGTAATCGGAGCACTAGGTGCAGTGACTCCCAGGCTGGGCTATTGGCTCCAGCAGATCCCAGGAACAACATCCGAGATCTCTGTCCAGAAGAGCGCAGTCCTAGGAATAGCTGAGCATTACCGTTATGAGTTGTGTCCTCCTCCCAAATGCTCTTCAATTATTGCTCTGTCTCCAGCCTCAGTGGTGCTGTTCTCATATTCTTCCCCTGCCACTGAGAGTACACCTTGGCTGGTTTATTCTCCTGCCTTCTATCTCTCTGGCGTATCTCTTCAAGCCGCTGCCCAAGGCTGTGAGTCGTTGTTTGGCAGTTTCTAAGGCCTCAGGTATGGACAGCTTGCTATACTTCTTAGGCACGTCTTCATTGCACTTTTCTGCAACTCTGATAGTTGGCTAACTTCCCTCCGTGCTACCTTGATCTTGACCAGTAGTCTCCTTCTCCATGAAGGGTACTGCTCCTTGTGGCTGTTCTTCTTGTAGGCAAGCGTCTCACTGATCACTTGTGCTGTGGTGTAGATCAGCTGATCAGTCACAGTGATGGTTGCAGTAGGAATTGCCCATAGTGCTGCATTCAGATCATCTTGTAGATCTTCAGAGGGTATTTCATGTAATCTTGGTAACTGGCTACAGAGGGTCCAGGTTTCAAGCTTTGCCATGATCCTATCACTCAGGTCAGTTCCTCTCGCACTCTACCCCGCTGGGGTTTCTCGCATAGTAGCAATCCAACAGCCGTGTTCTCATGTCTTGCCCACTTGTGCCTTCTCGTTCCATTAGCCCACTTCTCATTAGTGTGTCCTAGTTCCTCAACACCTGATGCAGATCTTGTTAATCCGGGTGACGTTCAAGACAAAATGGCTTCAGTTTTCTGACTCTTGGTCATATCCAAGGTGGGCTTGGTTAGCACGGACCTGAAGTTCCAAAGGCTTGTCTATGGGCTCAAATTATGGTCATAAATATTTTGTACTTGTAAATCAGTTTTGTACTTGTAAATCAGGATTTGTATGTGTAAAAAGAATTTGTGTGTGTGTGTGTGTGTGTGTGTGTGTGTGTGTGTGTGTGTGTGTGTGTGTGTGTGTGTAAAAAAAGATTTGTGTGTGGACTTAGCCAAAAAAATACGTGTGAAACTCTGCAAGTTGCAAGTACGAATTTTGACCCTACTTTTCTTCCTTTCATCTGATTGGCCAATCTAATGTGAATCACAAATTTAACTATCCAATCAGAGAAGAGAGAGGTTTGGCTGTCGGAGGGGCGCTTTATGGAGCTTCAGGTCCTTGAAGGGAATAATTGCCCTTTTACATGCCAGCTCAGCATTTTCCTTCATCACTACAAAGGAAAACAGTCTGTGGTGGTCTGAGTTTGGTGATATTTGTGTCACAGGTTTACGTGCTTAATACAGGGACTTTCACAGCCTTTTCAACAGCGCTGCAGACCACGGGGGGCAATGTTTTGGAAATGACAGTCTTCACTATTGGGGATAGTTAGAAAGGTTTCTTCATTATGAATTAGCGATACATGTTTTTATTGAACATTTGAAGAACCAGCAAAAAACCCAGAAACTCTTGTAGAGGACATAAAGTCCGAGATAGAAACGACAAGCAGGGGCGGATCTAGAGAAATTTTCTTAGGGTGGCATGAGGGTGGCAAAGAAATCAAATGGGGTGGCAAAATCAAATAAATAATCAAATCATAATTACACACTTTAGTTACATAAAACGTGAGTTTTGATGTTATGTACTGTATAGCCTGTATAATAAATAAACATGTAGCCCAATAAGTATAAAATCCAGAAAGCTACACAACATGGGGCGGTTCATTTACAAACACAAGTCTAACTTAAGTTTCACATTGTTTTTTGTTAGAAAACAATCACACTGTTACAGCTTAAATTACACAAAATGTCAGAAATCTGCACTGTCTGAAATACAACCGGCCATTTTTGACTCCTTTTGAGTTTACGTTTGTATTTCACCCTCAGATTGTTTCATTTTATTTTTTCCCCTTGTCTTGTTTGGTATCATTCTTTTCAGCTCAACTGAATTTTGTTGTTTTTTTCACTGACATACTGCATTAGTACTGCTATTACTATTAACAGTACTATTACTAATCTGAAATCACACAAAGAACCTAAAATTCTAGTAGTATATTTTTACTGTTAAAAAAAACCACAGGCATGTTGACTAAATTTTTATAACTTGAAATGCAAATATAAAATGTACATTTTGTAAACATATACAACTATTTATCTAAAAATGCAGCCAACACACCTGCCGTTTTTTTCATTTTGTACAACCATTTAAAAATATTACTAAAACTAAAATGAGAGAACAATCAGGTTTCGCAATAAGATGCCCCACAAATGATGTGTGCCAGTAAAAAAAAAAGAAAAAAAAAAAGTTTGTCCACCAAAAGACAGAGGAGAACAGCACAGGGATAAACCTGCAGGCCTGACAGCAGGAGGTGTATCACTCCGCTGGTTTTCTACTTAGTGACAGTGTTTAAGTTGCAAATGTGCCTTAGTGACATTCATTAGTGCCCTCACTGACACACAAAACAAAACGACTACACAACAGAACAGCTACACAAGACAGCACAATACACTAAGTATACACTCCACACTAAACGTCACAAATCTACCACATCTAAAAATGCTCGCTCTCTCACTCGCTTGCTCTGTCTCGCTGCCGTTACCGTCACTCCCAGAACTTCCCTCTTCCTAAACAACCAAATCCCACATGTTGACTTTTTTTTAATTGGTCGACATGGTGCATTTTTCCACCAATAGGAAAGAGGTGGCTTTTTCCCCCCTTTCTTTACAGTTTTCGCGCTGTCCTTAGAAAACGCTTAAAACACACACACACAAAAACGTGACGACAGTATTTAGTAAAAAGCGTGGCTTATATATATTATCATAACTCTGGATTTACTGGCCTGTAATTAAAATTTTAAAACTTTGAAGACCGAACTTTCAATGTGGGCTGAAATAGAGACTCAGCGTGGCTGCAGCTTTTTGCTATGTCAGCTTAAAATAGTCATGTGATTTGGAGGTGCAGCGTGTCCGTGGACCACAGAGGGTTAATAACACTCACCTTCCTTCCATTTCCAGAGTGTAACATCCAACCACCTGTGTAAAATCCAAAATTCCCATGGTGTTGTTCAAAATGTGCTCTGGGACAATCATAAACATCGCTTGCTACTGAAAACAAGAAAAAGGCCGGTCCTGCTATGGGCTGAACCATTTGTTAATGGTGGACGGGGGGAACACTATGCAATATATTCAGTTTTAGCATTTATATTCACTGTTGACTGTAACTACGCTCAAACTGTTAATGCTATCTTATCTTAATAAACAACACTGTCTTATGCAAAACTGGGGTGGCACTTGGGGTGGCAAGGGGTTATTTTAGGGTGGCACTTGCCACCCCATGCCACCCTTCTAGATCCGCCCCTGGATGACAAGGAGCAGGTGCATCTAGTACAGGTAGAGCTGCTGCAAAAACCCACAGAGCTCAGCAGCCAGCACAACAAATTCTGGATCCTTTGCTTTTAGTTAGCATTAACAGCACATCCTGTATCGATGTGAAAAGACCTTCATGCTGTGCACTGTGACTCACGGCAATGGTCCCGGGACAGCCCTGACTTGGTGTTAAACTAATAATAGTAATAATGGTTTTTCTAACCACTGACATACCACAACTTTATCCTTTCAACAGCTGCTGAAAGTTAGGGGACCTAGCTGCTATCGGATATTTATATAGAGATCCTCCAGCTTCAAACTGTATTACCCTTCAAGGACCTGCAGTTCAAAAAAGTGCCCCTCCAACAGCCAAACCCATCTGTTCTCTGATTGGATAGTTAAATTTGTGATTGACATGACATTGACCAATCAGATGAAAGGAAGAAAAATAGGGTCAAAATTCGTACTTGCAACTTGCACACACGTATTTTTCTTTGGCTAAGTCCACACACAAATCTTTTTTTACACACACACAAATTCTTTTTACACATACAAATCCTGATTTACAAGTACAAAATATTTATGACCACAATTTGAGCCCATACTTGTCGCCTTACCACTCGGAGAGAAAAACTATAAATAGCAGAGAACAACAAATACTACAAACAGTAGTTGTTTGTTGGGTTTTTTTGTATATCACCCTAATAATGTTCTTTCCAAGAAATAAAATGTCTGGACTTTTTAGTTTTGTTTACATAATAGTTTGTAAATCCATTCCAATGTGTGCTCAAGCAAGTTCTGAAATGACAGAGGAGTTAGGACATGATTAGTTAGGACATGATATGATAGCTTGTAGTGTTTATGTTAATATGTCTACATCACTAAAATGATATCAAGTTCTTTTTTTCTTTCTTCTGTTTTTTGCATTCTAGTTGCTCGGAACTGGGCAGGTAGTTCACGAAAATGTAAGTAAAAGCTGAATATCAGTATACTTCTGCACATCTATGATTTTCTTTTCCTAATATTTGTAGTTTTTATTAATTGTCTTACACAGAGAATTTACATTAGGATCAGTACAACATTCCTGGAAACAGAAACCTGACATTTATATGCATAGATTTTGTCTATACACAATCTTGCTAGACAATGGAGATCAACATGTATGACAAACAATTTCAATTCCTCAGAATTGTAGCAAAATGTAAGTGGCAGCTCCCAGTTGTATTTAATAAATTAAATAATAATTTATTATTATTATTATTATTACTATTATTATTATTTTTAGAATGTTTATTTGGAATATATATCTGTATTTTAATATTAGACAAAGAGAAAAGCAGGCAAACAAACAACACCAACAAAAAAACAAAACAACCCCCTCTATATTACAAACAATAGTTTGTACTCTTTGTGTTGTATATCAGCCTATGAATGACAAAAAGTAAGAAATTAAATGTCTGGACATGTTTTTGTTTATGTAATAGTGGGCCGGTCAATGCGTGGTCCACCGCCACCACCACCGGGTAAGTAAAAACTGAATGACAGTACATCACACATATACACATGTACTATTTAATCCCGCGCAGCAGATGTGGAGCACCCAAAATACATATACAATGAAAGGTGTAGTTTATTCTATAGGCTTGTGGATTTCTGAAAAAAAAAAATAGAAACAAACCAACGCGTGTCTGTTTAAAGATATTCAAATTGTTAAATAATAAATACTGTATGCACAGTTGCTGTAGTATTTGCTTTGGTAGTAATTATAATGGGCCTGAGTCAGCAAGCAACAAAAGTTGGATTGAGTTGCTAAAACATTTTTGTTTTATTCGGAATATTAGTGAACATCTTTTATCATTACTCCAATGCCTTGCAGGTAGTATTATAAATAATATCAGAATTCAGTTATTCAGCTAGTTTATTTATTTTATTGATTTATTTTTGTTAGTTAACTTGAAGTGAGGCTGAGTGATTTTGTGGCAGACAGTGCTTGATACAGAATAAACACTAAACACCAGAGAACAAATATGTTAAACCAGGATGTTGGGCAAGAGGTATAAATACTGCAGGGACCAATTGAAGAACAGGATGCAGATGAGGAAAACTTACTTTCAGACATGTCAGGAACGTTACGCCATGAAAACAGAGCAACCAGACTGAACAGATAAACACTGGACAGATAGATTTTAAACACTGTTTGTACTCTTTGTGTTAGTAAGAGATTAAATGTCTGGACATTTTTTTTTGTTAAGTTTTTTCTTTTTGTTTACATAACAATAGGGCAGCAGTTGCAAATGTGTGCGCCACCGCCACCGGGTAAGTAAAAACTGAATGACAGTACATCACACATAAACAAATCTTCTATTTATTCATGCACAGTTGGTCTGGAACACCCACAATTTTATTGTACATGTACAGTGAAAGGGCTAGTCTATTCCATAGGTCTGTGGATTTCTGGAAAAAAGAGAAGTAAAAACAAACCAACACATTTCTGTTTAAACATATTCAAATTGTTAAATAATAAATACTGTATGGACAGTTGCTGTAGGATTTGCTTTGGTAGTAATTATAATAGGCCTGAGTCAGCAAGCGACAAACTTTGGGTTGAGTTGCTAAAACATTTTGTTTTATTTGTAATATTAGTGAACATCTTTTATCATTACTCCAATGCCTCGCAGGTAGTATTATAAATAATATCAGAATTCAGTTATTCAGCTAGTTTATTTATTTTATTGATTTATTTTTGTTAGTTAACTTGAAGTGAGGCTGAGTGATTTTGTGGCAGACAGTGCTTGATACAGAATAAACACTAAACACTAGAGAACAAATATGTTAAACCAGGATGTTGGGCAAGAGGTATAAATACTGCAGGGACCAATTGGAGAACAGGATGCAGATGAGGAAAACTTACTTTCAGACATGTCAGGAACGTTACGCCATGAAAACAGAGCATCCAGACTGAACAGATAAACACTGGATAGATAGATTTTAAACACTGTTTGTACTCTTTGTGTTAGTAAGAGATTAAATGTCTGGACATTTTTTTTTTTTGAGTTTTTTCTTTTTGTTTACATAACAATAGGGCAGCAGTTGCAAATGTGTGCTCCACCGCCACCGCCACCGCCACCGGGTAAGTAAAAACTGAATGACAATACATCACACATAAACAAATCTACTATTTATTCATGCACAGTTGGTCTGGAACACCCACAATTTTATTGTACGTGTACAGTGAAAGGGCTAGTCTATTCCATAGGTCTGTGGATTTCTGGAAAAAAGAGAAGTAAAAACAAACCAACACGTTTCTGTTGAAATGGTAAATGTGCAATACTGTATTTGTGTTGATGGTGAACAAATGTATCCTTAGATAGAAGGTAAACACTTTTGCCTTTATTTATACATTTTAAAGCTGGAGGGTGTGGTGTTGCTCATTTTTATTTTCTTCTAACATGTTCAGCCTGTTGTCAACATTCGACCTGTTTTTTTTCTTTTTTCTTTTGGTAAACATAGTGTCTGTGTCAAGGCCTGTTGTGTACGGTGCTCAAACATGATTTATTAAGTAAAAGCTGAGTGACATCACACATCTATACATTTCTATACATTCTGCGCATTTCTGCAAATAAAAAAAGAGAAACCAACACATTTGTACACATCAGTATTTGACATTGACTGCACAGGTACAATCAAGTTTTTTTTTTTTATAGTTGCTGTAATCGGCTGTATTCTTAGTCACAAAGTGAAGTTGTTTGAGTTTCTATTTATAATACTATTTATGTCAAGTTGCAAGTCACAATAATGACCCCAGAAACCATAAACTTACTGATCTAAACAGCAAATGAAATGTTAAATTTTTCCAACATTTTCATATCAGCATCAAAATCTAGCTGCAATTCCTTTGATGTGAAACCAATTTTTTAGGGGATCTAGTAAATAATTAGAAATTTAAAATATTAAATATGCGATCCTGTTAAAGTCTTTGTGAGATTCAGAGAAGGTCGTACGTGTACGTGTTGCTCTTTTCATAGAGCACTGAACAGGAGGAGGTGGTACTGTGTTATTTCATGGTTTTTATCCTTTCGGTTTTCTTCTACACTGCACAAAAGAGTAAAAACAATGAAAAAGACCCTGTAGTGAGTCAGTGTGTCCAAACTTAAATGATTAAATGGAGGTGGTATTTACCAACATACAGATTTAAATACAGTTTAAATATTGTAGTAATATTTAAACTTGCTGTAATACTCTCAGAAACTTGGTTAATCTGGCATGTTAACATGAACTGTTTCCTTGAAGATTCAATTCAGTTTTAATTATAGAGCATCAAATCACAACAGTCGCCTCAAGTTACTTTATATTGTAAGGTAGACCCTACAAAAAATACATACAGAGAAAAACCCCAAAATCATATGACCCCCTATAAGCAAGCACTCTGGTGACAGTGGGAAGGAAAGCTTCCTTTTAACTAGAGATGGCACGATACCACTTTTTTATGTCCGATACCGATACCGATATCATAAATTTGGATATCTGCCGATACCGATATGAATCCGATATAGTGTGTTTTTTAATCAATAAAACTGTTTTTTTAATATCTTGCTGCTTTTTGTATAAGTTCATACTCAAGTTTAAATAAACAACAACACTAAAGCTATTCTGTTATACCTGTATGTAAAAAATACACTGCACCCAAAATATTTTATAGTTCAGCAACACTGATCAATCTAATAAACTTAAACCTACTCCATCCTCCCTATTCTGGTATTTTAAAGAGTTCTTAGCAGACATATTAAGCAACCTAATTAATAGGGTTGCAAACTCCCAGCAAAAGAAAATAGGGAACCACCCCCCACCCTCCACCTCATGATGCTTAATCGATGTAATCAACTTTAATTTGAAGCAGGGTGAAAAAAAAATGCACAGAATTAAATTATTTTTCAAGAATAATTAAATAGATTCAACATCTTTCTTCAACAGAATTGCAGACTGCACAGATGGTACCTTCCCAAAGGAAAAAGTACTATAGCTTACTAGGGTATATTAGACTTAACAGTTACTATATACAGTAATGGACTTCTATACATTTTACATCAGATTAAAACTTTGGGTGTAAGATTCAGTTAATTATTTATTAAAAGCTAGACATTTTAAATGAGAATAAGAAAGAAAAGTATGTCTTTGTGCCCCCTTTTCCCTGTTCATGCCCTATCGGCCCCCCTGGCTAAACTTTGCTAGATCCGCCCCTGCACAGTTACCAGCCGTCAGCTACGTAGAAAAGGATCCTGGTGTAGAAAGTAATATTAAATAAATTCTAACAACAGCTTATCAAGCTTAAACGTGCTGCTGTTGTTCAGCCGCTGGGTTCCTCTTTCTGGTGCAAAGTGGGCCAAAAACAAAGAAGAGAGACGGACTCGCGACAGAAAAGCCGATCAGCTGATCATTGATCAGTTTCACGATAGAAGTAGCAGCAGGAGAGGGAGAGGCAGTCGCTCCATATATCGGTTGTTAAGCTTAACATGGGAACGCTTTACAAACATTCAGAGATGAACTTACACACTTGCTTTACTTCTCTCTGGGATAACTTCCTCGGAGATGAAATGCTGGATTGGTAGCGAGGCTACAAATACACACAGCCGCTCTATCACGTGAGCACACTGCTCCGACGTGCTACGGTTATGAGCCGAGTTACGCCGTGTCGCAAGTTTTGTGAGGTGTTTTTGGTTTTTTTTATACTTAATGTATCGGATTACATTTTTAATTTCTCACCGATATCCGATCCAGTAATTTACGTCAGTATCGGACCGATACCGATACGCAATATCGGATCGGTCCATCTCTACTTTTAACAGGAAAAAACTCCGGCAGAACCAGGCTCAGGGAGGGGCGGCCGTCTGCAGCGACCAGTTGGGGTGAGAGAAGGAAGACAGGATAAAAGACATGCTGTGGAAGAGAGACAGACATTAATAACAAGTATGATTCAATGCAGAGAGGTCTATTAACACATGTTGAGTGAGAAAGGTGACTGAAAAGGAAATGTTCAATGCACCACGGTAGCATACACCTGTTGCAGCATAACTAAAGGAGGATTCAGGGTCACCTGGTCCAGTCCTAACTATATGCTTTAGCAAAAAGAGGAGTTTAAAAACTAATCTTAAAAGTAGAGATAGTGTCTGTTTCCCAAATCCAAATTGGAAGCTGGTTCCACAGAAGAGGGGCCTGAAAACCGAAGGCTCTCCCTCCCATTCTACTTTTAAATACTCTAGGAACAACAAGTAGGCCTGCAGTGCTATGGTATTATAAGTTTATTAAGATAAGATGGGGTCTGATTGTTTAGACCTTGTATGTGAGGAGCAGGATTTTGAATTGAATTCTGGATATTTATAATTTTAGAGATATTGCGTAAATGGAAGAAAGCAGTCCTACATGTGCATTGAAGGATGTATCCTGGTCAAAAATGACTCCAACGTTCCTCACAGTGTTACTGGGGGCCAAGCTAATGCCATCCAGAGTAAGAAGCTGCTTAGATACCACATTTCTAAGATTTTCAGGGCCGAGTAAAATAACCTCAGAAAATTAGAGGCCATCCAGGTCTTTGTCTTTAAGACATTCCTGCAGTTTAAACTAATTGGTGTTTGTTATCTGGCTTCATGGATCGAGATGAGTTGGGTGTCATCTGCATAGCAGTGAAAATGTACACTATGCCTTCTGATAGTACTGCCTAAGTTACGCATGTATAAAGTAAACAGAATTGGTCCTAGCACTGAACCCTGTGGAATAATTAACCTTAGTGTGTGAAGAGGACTCTCCATTTATATGAACAAATTAGAGTCTATTAGATAGATATGATACAAAGCACTGCAGTGCAGTACCTGCAATAACTACAGCCCACATTGCAAAATTGGTACATCTTGGATCTATGGGCTCAAACTGTGGTCATAAATATTTTGTACTTGTAAATCAGGATTTGTATGTGTAAAAAAGATTTGTGTGTGGACATAGCTAAAAAATACGTGTGAAACTGCACTCAGGTTTCAACTTACAAGTACAGATTTTGACCCTATTTTTTTCTTTTCAGCTGATTGGTCAATGTCATGTCATTCACAAATTAAACTATCGAATCAGAGAACAGACGGGTTTGGCTGTCGGAAAAGCAGACAAACAAACAACACCAACAAAAAAACAAAACAACCCCCTCTCTATATTACAAACAATAGTTTGAACTATTTGTGTTGTATATCAGTCTATGAATGTTAAAATTGGAGAACAGGATGCATAGATTTTAAACACTGTACTCTTTGTGTTAGTAAGAAATTAAATGTCTGGACATTTTTCATTTGTTTGAGTTTTTTCCTTTTTGTTTACATAACAATAGTGCCAGCGTGCTACGCTTATACTCCACAGCCTTGCATGAGTAAGTAAAAACTGAATGACAGTACATCACACACATACACATGTACTATTTAATCCTGCACAGTTGATGTGGAGCACCCACAATTTGATTGTACATATACAATGAAAGGTGTAGTTTAGTCTATAGGTCTGTGGATTTCTGAAAAATAGAAATAAACCAACATGTTTCTGTTTCAACTTTTTAAAATGCTTTCTGTGCAATACTGTATTTGTGTCGATTGTAAACAACTGTATTCTTAGACAGAAGGTGATTACTTTTACCATTATTTATACATTTTAAAGTTGGAACATTGTGCCATCATTGCCTGACCTGGCCCACATCTGGTTGACATACACTCTGCCATGACACCAGTCAGTCAGAAGTGCCAGCTTCTCGGCCAGACCCGTTTTCTATGAGCCTGGGCCAAATAAACCAAACCACAATCGAGCCAGATATGGCATGCCATCACGTAAACAGTGCCATCTGGCAAGGCCTGGCCCATATCTGGATGACATACCACTTGCCACATACCACAGATATTTTCCTGAGGAATGGTCTGTAATTAACCTCAGAAGCTTTTTTTGTGTTTACTAATTCAGGTGCAGAAGCAAAGAGAATGAAAAGAGAGCACATTCAGTCAAAGTAAAAAACCCCAAAATGAGAGCATGTATTTAGTATTAATTAACACGTGTTTTGTCAACTGATCGAAATTCTTATTTTCTTAATGTGTGTAAAACCACTAGTTAGAATTTACTGGGTTAGAATAAAATAGTACATGCTTATTTTTTTTTCTGTTTTTCTCATCTTGGTAGAAATGAATGGAATTTAAAGCTAAGTGGAGGTGGCTGTACAATGTTTAGTTCAGTTGCTTAGATAATGAAATCCAGTTTTCTCCTGTTGAATAATCTATTAGTCTTATATTCCAATAAATCAAATAAAAATTGAAACACTGTTTAAGCTCCTGAATTCAATATATTGGCCACAAATTTTCACTGTTAAAAATATGACCAACCATACAGTTTTTTCTTTTTTTTCTTCAATATTTCTTAGTTTACAATGTGGTGGTTAATGCACTGATTTATCATATAGATTTCTGTCTTCTCATTTAGCACCATAATCAGGTCCAGTTGCTATTTCATCTTTGTTTTCCCAGCTGCTGCACCCGAGCAGCCACCCAGAGACCCTTTGCTGCACTTAGTCTCCCTGCAGGGGGCGTCTGGCTGCTGGCTGCTTGATCCAGCTCTGGCTACTGCACTGGGAAAGACCAACGAGGAGGTGGAAACGTCAAAGCCTGAAAAGGTGGATTTTTTTTCAGTTTGAATAATAACCAGTGTTGGGCAAGTTACTTTGAATAAGTAATTAATTATAGTTACTAGTTACTTCTTCAAAAAAGTAACTGAGTTAGTAACTGAGTTACAATATTCTAAAAGTAATTAATTACTTGAAAAGTAACTATTGCGTTACTTTAAAAAAAAAAAACATTTAACCCTCTGGGGTCCAGGTTATAATTGGCCATTTTTAACTACTTTTGATTTTCTCTCCACATTTTACCTTTAAAAACTATTTACTTTGCCTTGTTTGGTATCATCCTTTTCAGCACAACCTCACGTGTCTGAATTTACAGTTATGTTTTCATTTTGACATACTGTTTTAACACAATTGATCTATAATCAGACAAAAAACATAAAATCAGAGTAGAAAAAGTTATATTTTTTACTGTAGCAACCACAAACATGTTTAATGAATCATATTTCATAACTTTAAATGCAAATATAAAGAGTCAATTTTAAAATCCTATGCACAAGTTTTGCAAACAAATTTATTTGCATCCATTTACCTTTTACCTTGATTTTTTAAATAACCATTTCAAACTATTTACAGAACAATCAGCTGTTCTGCATTCAATAAGATATTTGTGCCACTCCAAAAAAATAATTTCTGTCCACTATAAAGGAGAACATCACAGCCTGAAACCAAGCACACCATTGTTTTTCTTGTGACATTACCAATAAGTTTGATGTGTCACATGGCCCTCTTCCTATTGAAAAAACAAAAGTTGTATCCAAGATGGCCGACTTCTAAATGGCCACCATGGTTACCACCCATCTTGAGGAGTTTGCCCCCTCACATATACTAATGTGCCACAAACAGGACTTTAATATCACCAACCATTCCCATTTTATTACGGTGTATCCATATAAATGGCCCACCCTGTACAACGAATTTGATTCTATGGTCTGAACAACAAAAACAGGATAAAATAAATGAAAAAGATGTCAAAATAAACGTAGGCGTGCCTCACAGCATGAAAGTAAACATCTGTATATCAGAAGATAAAACACAGTAACCACACACAGCAACAATTATTTTCTAATCATCAGTTCTTGACAAAATATTTCAGCACATTATTTTAGAGCTTCACAGTTTGGGATTACATCAGGAACAGTATCCAGTGTAATAATCTGCCAAATCAAATATGCAGAGCTACACATCTTGGTGACACCTTGTGACAAAGAAGCAGCCAAAAATATTTAATACTACTGGTTGTAGAAAGTAAAATCATGTAGGATGTTTTTATGTGTTTTATTTTATTGTCTTTGATTTGTTGAATTAGGCCAACAGTGAAGTGTGGGCCACCATTCTGGCTCTGCTCTGGCTTCATGCTTTCAAGATGAATGCAAAGGACGAGTGGGAGCTTCTGGCTATGAAGGCTGCCTCATGGCTCCATGCTCAGAATGGTAGTAACATGATAATTAAAGAATAAAATGTTTTAAAAATTGTTTCATGCTACAGTCAGCTTTTCTCCAACATTCATTATTTTAATATCTGTGTTGTGCTTTCAGCGCCGTGTGTGACAGAGTGTGTGGATGCTGGAAATGTCCTGTTGGGTTGCAGCATGAGGAAAGAAGCTCTGGGCCTCTGAGGGGTTTCTTATTGCGGCTTCACCTTCAGGGTGATCAGAAGCAGATCTGCATACACCATACTGCCTTTGATTCAGTGCTGTTTTATGTTACATACCCTGCTGCTGTTATGCAGTCAGAATTTCTATATATTCTTTTTCATGCTTAGTTCTTAGTGTTAAGAGGCATTTTGTATTTTGTGAATCACTCCCTGTAAACCAGTGTGGGGAACTCCAGGCCTTAAATGATTAGTTCATTACCAGGCCTCTGGAGAACTTCAAGACAAGTTGAGGATGTAATTTGGCCATTTAAATCAGCTGTGTTGGATCAAGGACACATCTAAAACCTGCAGGACACCGGGCCTTGAGGCCTGGAGTTGCCCACCCCTGCTGTAAACCAATGCCCCTTTCGAGGTCCTCCTTCTTAGTTACATTGAGGATTTTGTGCACGCTTCTCATGACAGAGAGGATAAAAGAGGCACAAAACTGTGCCCAGTCTGTGACATCAAACAAATTGGTTGTGAATCAAAACTCTTTATTCCTACTTTTCTAAGTAATCTTTAAATTTCAAGTAAACCTTTTCTGAGTAATCTGTTTCTCCCGTTGCAGTTGTGCTCACCAATCAAAACACAACGTCTATACACCACTAAACATTCAACACTTCTATAACAAAGTCCGTGAGCTGAACACATACAGGGTGCCTGAACATAACTGACGAATTATAATTTGTCACTCCAAGTTAACATGTTTGTTTTTTATTTTTAAAAAGCAAACTTTGTCAACCACCAGTGGTTTATTATTCTTTTTGTTCAGTTTGTTCTTGTCTTAATGTGTCTACTCAGACAAAAACTGTGTGCATTTCTTTTCTTTGCTCGGTCACAGAACGCTAATGCAGAAAGCAGTGCAGGGTTGGGTCAAACATCGATATCATCAGGGGCTGGAGGCATGGTTCCATGTTTCATGACAAAGAAGGATACTGTTCAAAATTATACATGATGATGTGCTCCCAATAATATTTGGAAGACCTACACACTTTTTTTAAATACTGGATTCTTTGTGTGCAAACAGTTCTTGAAAGATAAGAAATTGGTACGATTGACTGGGGCCAGTCTCTTTCTGTCATGGTCCTGGGTCTGGTGACACAGTGTTCATGTGTTTTCGAGTTTCGTTAATATTCTTTGATTTAGTGTCATTTGTGGTTTTGGTTTTCTTAATTGTTTTGTGCTCATGTTATAGTTTTTAGCCTTTAGGTTTTCATCCTTTGTGTCTTGCCTGTCTTTCACGTTTCTTGTTTAGTTCAAATTTGTTCTTGGTTTACTTATATTTTGGGATTATCAAAAAAGTTTTTTTGTAGGTTAATAAATGTTAGGTTTATATTGTTGAATTGTCATTTATGCTTAGAAATATATAACCATATATTCTTAGAGGTGTATAATCGATTGTGTAGTGATAGGATGTGTGATCCTTAGTAGTCTGCAAAGACTTTGTGTGCATTCCAGAGTGCTCTGGCATATACACAAACATCGTAAGGAGATGAGAGAGGTTGTACCTTCTCTTACTGTTTTATGGTATGGTAAACACATCTATGTCCATTTAGGTGTAAGTGCCTTTTGTTTAGATGAACTGCTGGACTTCCAGGCCCAGCAGATTTTGGGGAGTCATTCACGGGGTCACATCTTGACCCACACACACCCATACCTACACGTATACACAGACTGGTACTCTTTGTTCACATGTATGCCTATGTAAGATGCCATATGTTAATGAACTAATGCATATTCATACAACCTCAATAAAGAGCAGTGCTACGGGGGAGCTAACTGAGAGTGACTGGGGTTTGAGCGTCAGGAACAGCGCTCATCACAGTTCTCTCCCTCGTGCATGTGATTACCAAAGAACTTTGGTGACTTGCGTCTTGTTTTTGCTGGTGTAGTAGAATTGTCTCATTTCAGCAACAGGTCTGTGCTAGACAAACCTATCAATAATTGCTTAATTTTTTGTTTTGTTTTTGTTCTTTATCTTTATAAGTAAGCCAGGAAGAACTGTAAGGCCATTTTAGATAAGGGTTTGTATTGGACCAGCATGAACTGGAGTGGGCCTATGGGACAGAGCAGGAGAAGCAGCAGGTAACAATACAAATTGATCTTTGGTTATCGCTTGCCGAAATGGATAAATAAACCATAAAACGCAACTTTCAAATATTGGACTGCTTTTGCCTGTGTACAAAATATCACCACAGTGCAGCAGTGGCTCGTTGATTTGAAATTGTTGGATGTTTGGTTGGACAAACAGTGGAATCACCACTACACTCTTGGTCTCACCCAGTAGCGGTTTAAGATACGGGCGACACGGGCGGTTGCGCGGGGCGGCATCGTGATGGGGGGCGGCATCACGAGCATCGGCAAAAAAAAAAAAAAAAAATACTCGTACTCATGCTGCCCCGACGGCAGCCAGCGCATATTGGGAATGGCATAGGTATTGATCGGTTTTCTATCGCCCATTTGCTGGGAGTAAGGGCGCCCTCCGTTTGTGAGGTGCGCCTGCTGCTTGCGGCGCAGAGAGCAGAGGGCGGGGCGGCGGGGGATTCTCTGGCTGACTGGAGCAGCATCTAATAACCAACTCGCAAAATAAAACAAAATAAAAACAAACCAACAAACACGAAAACACCAGACGTCATGATACAGACTTATAATTTGCACCAATGTTTTTTCGAAATTCTGTACGCGAAAAGTGAGCGCGAGAGCCCTCGGTGCGCCTGCGCGCTGCTGAAGTCAAATTAAACTTTATTGTCATCTCCGCTGCATACAGTCCAGTATATAGAGAGACGAGACGACGTGGCTCCAGTTACAGCAGTGCAAGTAAACAAACAATAAATATAAGAAGAGTAAGAAAATAAATATACTCTTTTGGACCAGGGGTAAAGGGATCAATGACAATTTAAAATTTACAGTTTGATGATTTAAAGTCTCACACACAACCCGTCGAAAGGGGAGGCAGACCTGCTGCTTCCAAATAGAGCACATTTCATTTATAATGTTGTAAACCCAAGTCTATTATGTATTCATGATTTGAATCCTGGGTTGTGTGAAATCCCAGAAATAAACCTTAGACAAAGTGAATCTGTGAACTAAGGTGTAGGTCTGTTAGATCATGTTGTGGTGATCCTCGGGTTGGGGGATTTGTGTTCATACTGGAGTGCAAAATTAAAACCAATGGAAGATGGACAAGAAAAGTTCAAAGCCATCAGGTGCTCACTTTAGAAAAAAGAGAAAAGAAGAGGAGGAGAAACGAGCAAAAGATACATGTAAGCAGATGTGTCATTGGATAATGGCAGGTCATCCTGAAACAGTCAGAATCAGAATACTTTATTAATCGCTAAGGAAATAATGTGGGTTACAGTTGCTCCAAGAAGAAATGGTAAAGATAGCAACACTAACAGACTAAACTCCTAACAATACATTATGTTACAGATTTTAATATTGATTAGTCAGTGTCAATTGTTGATTTGTCCTGTTCTCATTGTATGACGAATTATGATGGCTGTTTGGTAGCTGTTTGCATACTATGCATACTCTCTCTCTCTTCATATGTGTGTGTGGACACCAGTTTTATGTTAATGTACAATCCTTCATATGTTTTGTGTGTGTGGGGGTGGGGGGGGGGGCGCCAGAGGGAGTGTTCGCCCAGGGCGCCAAACAGGCTAGGACCGCCACTGGTCTCACCAGTAAGTCATGTCCCGATGCTCCCTTTGTTCCCAGTGTTAAGCTTGTGTGTCTTTCTCCGCTTCTCCGTATTCATTGTGCTTCCTGTTTTATTTTGATAGTCCTTGTCCTGTGTTTAGTGTATTTAGTTTTGCTTCCTCCCTGTGTCATCATGTCTGATGTATCCCAGCTGTCTCCCTCTGTTCATTGTCACGTTTGCTGTGGTTCTCTTCTCGTCACGGTTCCAGGTCTAGGTTCTTACTTTTTGTTTATCTTTTGTTTGGTTCTTTAGTGTTCATTAGTGATGGCCAAATGAAGCTTTCTGAAGCATTGAAGCTCATTTTGAAAAACGTTTCATTACTCAAAGCTTTTCAACACAGTCATCTTTGGTGACATCTGCTGGTCAAAAGCAGCTTGAATTTAAAACTTCTAATGAACGGTTTCATTATGATTGCCCACTGTACAGCTGAATTGACAGCGTCTGTTTAACATCATGTGACAGTTCTGTTAGATATTGCACTGATGTGGTCCTTTGAATTTTTTTTTTTTTTGGGGGGGATTATGTCTATTTTGATAATAAATCAAAGATGAATAAACCTTCCTTGTTTAAACATCTGCCATGGTGTGTTCTCCTTTTGCTTGTGACTTCTTGTTAGTTTTTTACTAATAAAAAAGCCAGGAAGAGCATCCACTTTTCCTGTACACATGTCTCTAATGATGTTTATATTGCTTACAGTAAGTATAGACACTGCTGCTTCATTTTACTTAGCAAAAACTTAAAAACAATGATTCTGATCTAGAAATTTGGTATTTAGATTGTGAGACACACACCTGACTGGTATATCACAGGAAGGTGGTGTGTGTCTGTTTAAACACGGATGAGATCGGTCACAGGTAGGTGATTACATCAGGTGTGTAGGGCTGGAGGTGGAAACCCAGAGAGGGACCCACCCGGGAGCACAGACCACAATAAACAAACACCGATCGCCAACAGGAGAGAGAGAAAGTGAGAAGACCATAGGGGACCATAAAAGTCTGATATTCATATTAGCATAGAGCAGCAGAGAGTGTTTCTCCTCATCAGTCAAAACAGCTTTATTTTGGTTTATTTGTGTTTGCACATTTCTAGACAGAAGATCGTGATTCCGGTCTGCTCTGTTTCATTTAATTGTTGTTGATTTAATGAATTAGGCCAACAGTGAAGTGTGGGCCACCATTCTGGCACTGATCTGGCTTCATTCTTTCAAGATGGATGCAAAGGACGAGTGGGAGCTTCTGGCTATGAAGGCTGCCTCATGGCTCTGTGCTCAGAATGGTAGTAGCAATGATAATAACAGATAAATGATTTAAAAAATGCTTTATGCTACAGTGTAATTTTGTGTTGGACAAGTGAAAACATTTGTTTAGACTTTTTACTTTATTCAAAATTGTAATCATAGTTAATTAGCTTAATACTGAACAAGTTGTGTGACAAAAATACATTTACATTACCTTAAATAATTAAAAACAACATGTAGAATGGGACATTTCAGAATCATATACAATACTACATACTTTTTATTGGATCATAATTATCCATTGATACGTATACTCTAGATGATGATTTGTATGACGAGTTTAATAACTCTATACTCCTGATTAGCCAGTCCACCTCTGACTGTTTTAGCCATGGGCGATGTGTGACCTGAACAAATTCAGAAGCCAAACTAAACTAATCAAATTAAGTTTGCTTACTTGCTTTTTTTATGGAAATTAATGCCATGTGTTACCTTATCCTGTGTAGGAAATGTCCTGTGTTAAGGTGTGACTATTGTGTTAAAAAAAATCTCAGTTGAATGTCTGATTTACTCTTTAAACTATATTTTAAAATAATTTGTACCTGTTGTTGACCACCGGTGATGCAACTTAATGAAGTATCTTTTACAGCTTTTGTTGCTTTGGTATAACTGAGGTGTAAACTTTCTCTAATAAAGACACTGATTAATTAATGAATAAGCAGTGATTGCACTTTTTCTACATTTCAAACTGAAATGGGTCAACAGTTTCCATATTCGCAAAATACTCAACGCTATTATCAGTTACTGTTTCCTAAATTTTTCTCTTGTTCACAAGAGGATGCAATAATGCCATATATTATAAACAACGACTTTCACGTGGATCAATGGTGTTTTGAGGAAAGCTTACAGGTTTATGCATTTACTGTGAGCTGGTTATTGTAATGCTTTTTCTTTTATTCACAAAGTCTTTAATCTTCTCAAACTTCAGATGCATTGGTAGACCTTTCAGCTCAGTTGAGCGACTGGCCCTCAGCATGAAAAGGAACCATACTGTGCATACCCTTCAAGTGAAGGAAGCTGAAGGCAAACCCCGTATATGTTGGAGAGATTACATCTCTGGGCTGGCATTTATTTTATACTGAATGAAGGATTTTGTTGTGTAAAAGATACAAGTTTTATTATAGAAAAATATTAAGTTTTGTTTTATAAAATATGTAAATTAATTGTAATGTTGCAAACTTAGTAATGATTGTTGTTTTTCTTTGGATAAAATTAATTAGATAAGTAAAATGATTTGTAAAGAAACATGTTTTGCTGCTATAATAAACTTTCTTCTTCCAATAAATTATTGTTGGGGTCTCCGGGGCCTCAGATCAGTCATCTATGTGTTAAATATGTTGTTTGGAACGAGGGTTACATAGTGTGATGTAGATATCTATTTATCAGACACCAAAAACAGTGGCAATACCTATTTTAAATAAATTGTGTTTGCACAGTTGTTTCATTTGATTGTCTTTGATTTGTTGAATTAGGCCAACATTGAAGTGTGGGCCACCATTCCATCTCTCTATGGCTATGCCATATTATCAGAATTTCTTTGAATTTTCTTTGTAACGATTTCTATAATCAATGAGCCAACTAACTGGAGAAAACCTATTTGTGCTGATTAATGAAAGCTTGCACCGTAAAATAGAGAACAAGGAGGAGGAAGAACAATTATTTTTAGTGTAAGAGTGTGAGCGTGAGATTTTTCAGGACTTCAGAGCTATTGGAAAGTAAAAATGTAAACCATAGAAGGAATTCTAAAAAAAAAAACAAACCAAAAGAAAAATGTTTTGCAATTTGAAGCTCCGCCCACCCAGTACATACCGGTTGGTGGAGACAACAAGGAAATGGGACGTACCCGGCAGCAGTGACTTGTTTCTATAAAGTCTGCTGTTTGTGGCGTAAACATTGCTACAAGAACAGAGAAGTGTAGTAAACCTATCAGGATACACCCGTCCATAGAGGTAAGCTTCTGTTGCGCATCATTCTTCACTTGCGGCCATATTTTCATATCTCACGGGTTGATTTTAACCATTCCATTCTTTATGAGTTTGTTGGTCAGTTCATTCCTAATGTCACGTCATTGGTTGCTATTTCAGTTTTCATTACTGCCTTTTAAAAAATGTTTTCGGGTCCCAGACAAAACAGTTTCACAACTATTCAGTGCCACAAAACTGTATAATTTTGGGTGTAGTGAAAAAGAACTATTGCCTTGGATTCTGAAAGCGTCACATACTAGCAGGTAGGTGCACAGTCACTCTGTCACAATAACAAAGAGATGCCATTAATTGTCTGCACAGAAAACGCCTCCGACTGGAAGTTATCAGAGCGTGGAAGAAGTCCCCGGTGTTCCTGCTTAACTGGTTTTCGTGTTTTCTGTTGGCGTTTTCCAACATTTCACTGCTTGGTAACATAATCCAGATGTTTCTAGTGGCAGATCACATTAATGCGAATCTTTGTAGAAGCCAAGATTCAGTTTTAGCGAGACGTGTGTCGAGTCATTAAAATTATGTTTAGATGGTTTAAAGGATGAATGATATTTTTCTTTTTTTAAGTAACTTAAACTGGTTGGACCAAAATAAGCTTAGCCTGCGAGCTGCCCTGCATGATGAGTCACAGGCACTACCCTGTGCTGACAACTAAAAGGGGTATTCATTGTTATTTGTGTGCGGATTATCGCTGAATAAATGCAGATAAACTAGTAATGCAGTGTTTTCTTCTTTAAAATGCTGAGCTCATACAGGACGATAGAAACAAAAGAGAACCACTCCCTAAAGCATGCACTCTTTATAACGCACTCTGTTGCGTTGGTCAGAAGCAGGTTATGTTCAGAGTTGAAGTTTTAACTTCAGCTGCTAACACGGAACGCACTCAAGAATACAAATTTAATCAATAAAATCATCAATTCGGTCGATTTTATTTATTGAATTAATTATTTCATTGATCTATTTTAAAAATGTTATTGATTTGAGTTGTTAACAAATCCGAGGGTCAAATGTTAAAATGTTTAGTCCTAATGTGCAGATGTCACGTTAGAAATAAACAGCAGCACTGAGAGCGCATTCAGCGTCTATCATACTCTGTTCGCTATAGATTTTTCAATCATCGTCACCTGATAAAATCTCTTTATGGTTTGCGCAGTATCGATTAGAAGCGTCATGTGACCAGTAAAGCGTCCCCCACCCCCCTGGCCCTGCGCACAGAGCCTAGAGCGGAGAGCCACCGCAGTCAAGTGAGCCCTGTGAGTCGGGGTGAAATCAGCCGCCTCCAAAGCTTAAAGTTTCATGTGCTTTTTCAGTAAGGTTTACAGTAGGGTATCTTCTTGCTCGCTAATCCAGACACGCACACACAAACACACACAGTTTGTTTTTCATTTTCATTTCTCAAGTTTTCATCTATTTTTCTTTTCACTTTTGCTGGTAATGTGCTTCTTCATTCACGATTCAATGGAATCTTAAATGTGACCTGCACCCAAACTATATTTGTGCCGAATTTCAACTCAATCAACTGCAGAATTCCTGAGAAGTGAAAAGACAGTTATACTCAAATTCAACTAGGGCTGCAGCTATAGATTAATCTATCGATTATTCCATTGAGTAATCGGATAAGAAAGACTTTGTCTTATTAATGAGCAATAATAAATATTGAAAAGAAAAAAAATCCAGATCTATCACAATGAACTGCTCATTGGTTTCTATTTTAGAAATTGCAATGTTTTTTTTTTTGTTTTGTTTCGTCCATCATGTTTCATTTGTCAGGAAAAAACAACAACAAAACAAATCCTTTGTATTTACATGCCATATGAAGTTGTATTTTCTTAAATGCAAAATTATATAGAGAGTGAAAGTCTCTGTCTCCCCCACCTAGTTTGCTCTGCTCCTGGGGAATTTCTGATCATCCTTGAAATGATCTGGTGTTGTTTATAAACTCAACTTTCCCACAATTTGAGGCATTCAGAAAATACTGGTTGAGGCTGTGTAGGTGAATATTCATACAGGCCAAACAGGGCAGTTTCCTGGACTTTTAGAACCGAGAACAAAGCACTGATGTTCACAGGAAGATAGAACAGACTGTTTAATCAGAAAAAATATCAGTGTGAAAAACTGGTGAAGAAAATATGATACATTGTTTCAGGATGCATAGAGGAGGTCTTTCCTGCATGTCCTACCAGGACAAGTCTTAGGGCAAACCCCATAGATGCTGGACAGATAGCATTTTTGGGTTGGATGGTTGTGTGTATATTTGAGTTCTTTTATAGTGGCATCAAAATAACAAATGGTATTTATGAAAAAAAAGATTTTGTCATAAATACAATATAATTAATATGTACTTGATATTGTTGAAAACTGATATTGTGTTCAGAGGATAGTAAATAAGCTTTTGAGTAAACTACATGGAATAAAAGTGCAAGCAACAGAAAAATAAACATTTTGTTTTACAGTTAATTAACATATTTTATAACTTTGCAAATTGAATGATATTTTGTGCATTATATGTTACATCAGATTTCTGTTTGCTTGCATGAAAACCTTAGTATAGTAATATATATCATTGTGAAAGCATCTATATGTATATGCCGTGATTCCATAAGCAAAGTCTTTACGGCTACAATTAACAATTAAATCTGAGATATTCGTGCTGTTTTTAAACTCGGTGAGGTCGATCACAGGAAGAAGATAACGAGAGTGAAAGTAATGGTTGGGTCCAACTTGGATTTTTGAGAGGAGGTCCTGCTGTCATTGTTTATTATTCTCATCAGAGGAACACTAGGTGAACATTTTAACCCTCAACCAATTATTAACAACAATTATAATACTGGAAGTCAGATCTTCAAAATTTGTCATATTCATTGATTCAGTCATAACCACAACTTTATCTGATGAGATTAATTTGGAAATATTTCTTTTTTTTTATCTATATTAATATCGCTTAGGAATGTCTGGAATGTAGAGCAGCTATGAATGTTATTTCAACACTAAGTCCTCAAATGTTTTTGTTTCACAGGTACAATGATGAACCGCTGTGGTCTGCTAACTCTCCAGAAGGAACCAGGTACTGACAGAAAATACAGGGGCTTCTGTTTTCTCTGCAGCCTCTTTTCATCCATCTAAAATTCAAATGTAAAGACTTTTATCATTTGTAGTGGAAGATAATAATATATGATTGTTTTACCATGACTGAGGCTGTACTCAACAAACAACAAACCCTCAACAGACCCTGGATGGTCATTTGCTCTTTAGGTTATCAACAAGAGAATTGCATTGAGGTTCATGGCCATTTTCACCTTCTACTCACCAAAGTATACATAAGAAAAACTTCTGCTCCTCCCATGCTGACTGGTGAAAAGTTCAAGCTTACTCGGTGAAGTTGACCAGTGGGGTGCTTCTGCATATGGCTACAAGTCATGCAGACTATATCCTTGTGCTACAAAAGCACAGAAGAAAATCGATGGATTAAAAAAAAAAAAAATAATAAAATAAAATAAATCAATCATAATATTAAAAAAAAAATTAAACATTGCAACACTGTTGGACACTCATATTTAAGTACCAGCTTGGTTTAATGGTTAACTTTTGTGTGGCTGAAATGTAACAAAAGAAACAACCATTTGTAAAACATCTGTATCGTTTATGTATTTATAATTGTTCTGTATCTATGTCAGTTCCTCTGAAGAGCATTGAGGTGGAGCTGGAGGTGAGGGACCATGTGGCTACAGTGGTCTCCACTCTGAACTACGAGAATAAGGAGGACAAACCATTAGAGGCTGTTTTTGTCTTCCCTCTGCCTGGAGATGCTGCTGTCTGTCATTTCAGTGCTAAGATCGGACAGACACAGATTGTAGCTGAGGTGAAGGAGAAACAGAAGGTGAGCTGGACAGTAAATATAACCTGATTATAAGTAAGATTCAAAATAACAATAAACACAGTGAATGTCACTGACATGTGTCACCTGTCCTTCAGGCTCGTGAGGAGTATGATGATGCTCTGAGCTCTGGTCAGCAGGCCTTCCTATTGGAGGAGAGTGATCAGAGTCCAGATATATTCTCTCTGAGTGTGGGCAGTCTGCCTCCAGGAGAGAGCGCCTCCATCAGGTTGGAGTACGTGACTGAGCTGGCTGTGCAGGCTGATGGTGGTCTGAGGTTCTGTCTGCCTGGTGTGCTCAACCCTCGATACCAACCTCCGGGTAGGAAAATCATCCAACACTTAATAATTAAGTTTAATATTTATCACAAAACAATGTGATGTGATAACAAGTCCCAATTAAAATGCTCCACAGTGATTTGCAACTATCTCTCATGTCAAGTACAGGTAGTGAAGGTGCAGGAGTCCAGGTGACTTCTGTTCCAGCCTCTCTGGTGCCCTACAGCCTGTCTTTCTCTGCCCGAGTGTCCTCTCCTCGTCCAATCTCTAAAGTAGAGTCCAACTGTTCCCTGGACCCTCTCCAGTACCTCAACACTGATCAAACCCAGGCCACGGTAGGTAGAGTGCTGATGTGTCTGCTCTGTACTTATTACTGAGAACTAAATATGGATGTGTTTGTGGTGTGCAGGTCAAGCTGGCTGCAGGACACAAGTTTGACAGAGATGTTGAACTGCTGATTTATTACAAAGACGCCCATCAGCCCACTGCTGTGGTGGAGGCAGGACAGGCCTCTGCTGAGCCGGGTGAGTGAAAATGAGTGAAGTAGTTGGTCTGCAAATACACATTTTACTATCCATATTCTTTAACTCTGAAGATTTTGATAGTGAAAAGCAAATTTAAGTAATTTTTTTTTTTTTATCTGTTATTTCTCAGGCTCTCTGATGGGTGATGCAGTGGTGATGGTGAGTCTGTACCCTGAGTTTCCCCAGTCTGTGATGTCTTCAATGGCTTCATGTGGAGAGTTTGTGTTCTTAATGGATCGATCTGGAAGTATGGGCTGTCCTATGACAAACAGCAAGCAGCAAGAAACTCGCATCAGCAGTGCCAGGGTACCTTTATTAAGTTATTAGAGTCAGAAAATATTTCATAGTGTTCCTCTCACACAGTGGGCTCACCATATTTTCCCTGTTCTCTTAAGGATACTCTGCTGCTCCTGTTGAAGAGCTTACCAATGGGCTGCTATTTCAACATTTACAGTTTTGGGTCTGGATATGAACACATCTTCCCGTGAGTCTCTCCGTCATTTCAGTCAGCCCAAGAAAGGCCCTTCAGTCTTGGTTAAGTATCTGAATGGATGTTTTGGTGCATGTGTTTCTGTGATGGCAGTAAGAGTGTGGAGTACAGCCAGCAGACCATGGAGGAGGCTCTGAAGACAGTTGAGCAGATGCAGGCTAATCTTGGAGGAACCGAGATCCTGCAGCCCCTCAAACATATTTACAGCCAGCCCTGCATTCCCAGTCAGCCTCGACAGGTAACACACACAGTCTGACACTTTCTTCGTTATGGCTCAGGTGGGGGATGATCTGCTCATCAAAACATTGGTGGTTCAATCCCTGGCTGCATACCAATGTGTTCCTGAGCCCCAATGCACATGATGCAGAGTGAGTATGTGTGTGCGTAAATGCTTGACAGAATCCTGCAGCCCTTAAAACGTACTTACAACCAGCCCTGCATTCCCAGTCAGCCTAGACATGCAACACACACACTGGCTTACATTAATTTACTGGAGACTTTAGAAACATTAGCTAGATAAAAGCACTTCAGCGTGGAAAAAAGTGCTTGTATTCACCCATTTTTGTTAATAGGTGAATGAGACATGTTGTATAAAGAGATTTAGGTTCTCAAGCAGAGTAGGAAAAAGCACTACTAAGATTCAATACAATCACCATTTCTGAAACCTAACTCAGCTCTCAGAACAAGTTGTGTGTTTGTGGATCTGATGTTATGTCCTTTTGTGCCAACTCTCCTCTCTAGCTGTTTGTCTTTACTGATGGAGAGGTGGGGAACACCAAAGAAGTGATAGATTTGGTGAAGACTAATTCAGGTTCTCACAGGTGAAACCACAAACACACAACTATATCTACACAGTTTCCAGAATGTCCAACATGTTCTCTATTTAGAAAACTGTTGTATTGCAGGTGTTTCTCTTTTGGGATTGGGGAAGGGGCCAGCTCTGCTCTCATCAGTGGGATGGCCAAAGAAGGAGGTGGTCATGCTCAGTTCATCACAGGGACTGACAGGATGCAACCAAAAGTAAGACATTGAACACAATTATGAAGGAGGATAATAACACCATATGAAGGACTTATTAACCATACTTCACCAACTTGTAAAAGATATTACATCATCTTATTTTGCTGGTTTGACTAATGGTAATAAACTTAATCCAATGTTTTTGTTTGACACCATCAGCAGATTCCTTAATCTGCCTCAATCTGGTTTCCCTGCCATGTATTCCAGTGACTGCATCAAGTCTGTGTGTCTTCAACTGACTCAAGTCTCTTGATCAGTTCTCTTCTCTGAGTTTAAACTAATTTTCTCAACAGATCTCCTTGACATTATTTCACACACTTTTGTCCCATACGTCCCATTATTGCACACGTTTTCCTGCCCAGTGGACATTGTCTCTCCTAAAATCGTTAGGAGGTTCTGCTTGTCATCTGTCCTTGGCTTTTCTCTATTATAAATCATTCCTTTCATCTTTAAAATACCCAGCGTCTTTCCTCCAGGGAAAACATCCATCCTTAGATTCCACTGTTTTAGGTCATTATGGGCCAATTTCCAAACTCTTCGAGAAAGTTGTTGCTCCACAATCTGGTTACTGACAAAACCACAGCACTGAAACAACTTGGTGGCAATATTAATTTTATCAGAACAAATATATAGGTTTGTATAGGTTTTTTTCCCCTCTGACTTTGAGGTGATCATGCTTTTGAGGTTGTGGTGCCCAAACCCTGGAATAGTTTTCAGCTTATCAGGTCAGGTGATTTTTTTTTTTGTATTTGTTTTAAACGGCTGCTGAAAACACATTTTTATTGGTTAGCTTTCCCTTAATCTTTTCCCCTGTATTTTGGGCCATAGTTTGTATGTCGGAATAAATGTCTGACTGTAAGGTTGATTATGTGTCTGTTTATGTATATGTTCAAACATGCATACTAATATTTAATATGTGGTTGTTAATCAAAAAGTGAAGTGCTATACATATACAGGGTGGGTGTATATGTATAGCAAGTGTCTGTCTCATTATCATCTTCATCATTCTGTGATAGGGTGATGTAAGCATGAATTGAAGCAGTTACCATTTTTGATACCATGTTCTTCAAACAAGGTATGACACATGAAGTGAAAAGACACAATAACAGTATTATAACACCAACAAAACAAGTCCTTTAATCAGCAGGGACTTCCAAGAGCCGCTTAAAAGCCACGTAAGCCAGTCTTCTGTGTTTGTGGCATAGTCTCGTTGTTGTGTATTGTTAGGGTTCAATGTTGAGAGAAGAATCCATAAATAACCACAGATCCAGGCGTGTGCAATTAGACAGCATTTTAATGAACACATGTGTGAGTTCAACAACCCAATCAGTGTTGAACTGTCTTTCTCATATTCAGACAACTGTTTTATGGGGTTAAGAATTGTACAGCCCCCTTTTCTGTTACTAGGCAGAAATACGTCACACCAAAACCACAATGACTTTTAACATAGAACATCATCTTCGTGTCTACGGCTGATGCTTCCTGTCAGCCCGCCTTCGCTGTCGCTCGTCTGGTGCACTTCCTCTAAGTACGTCGGCACACTTCTGCATTTCTGCCCTACCAAAATAGATCTACCATGGTGTGTATGTGTGTGTGCGTACACGTGCAAGGGCGCGTGCATGCTGTGTACTGCGTACGTGTCATGACCTCTCACTATTGGTGTCTGTATGTATATGTCTCGCCCTTAAATGCTCTCACATCTCACCCGTTACACTTCTGACCTTCACGTGACCAGAGGCTCCCCTTTACATATAATAACCTAACTGGAACTATATATGTAATCTACTGAATAAACACCCTACTCTTTCAGCTTACGCTCACTCTGCTTTCGGTTTCACTTCTACAAAAGCTGCAACTTCAAAGACATAACTTCCTGTCTCATTTTGGCACAAAATGTATTTTCCTGTCTCTGCCCTCTACACAGAGATCATAAAAGCATTAATACCATTTAAATTATAGATTCAACTCAACCATTTAAAATGGTTCTTCTTTGGACCTGTAATAAAGGCTAATATAATACCAATATGTTTGAACATCTGAATGCATCTAGGAAAGCAACATCACTATTAACACTGAAATGTTAATGATGATTATAAAAATAGCAGCAACTAATAGCAGGACAATATTTCTATTCCTGACACTCCCTCTCTTGGTGACCCTTAAAAAGGGTCACCATACACTTATAACATTACTCTGACCCTCTCTAGCAATGCCAGCTCCCCCTAAGAACACTCCATGGGTAAAGTCAGGTTCGTCCTTGGTCCCTCTCTCGTGGAAATCTCCTCCTGTAAAGGATAGAAAACACTTTCTCCCTACTTTATTCAAACCTGATTCCAGCTAATATTACTCAAAACATGAACCTAATTTTGTATTTGGTTTTTGACTTTTATTTTTATATCTCATTCAACCGTACTCAGCATTTGTAAAACTCTCACAGCACTGCCTTTAAGAGAATCTAAGGAAGCACGTCTCTGCATGTGCTTCCTCTTTGCTCCTTATCTGATCATCAACATCCTGTGCACAAAACTGTCACTGCTGCAAGGGCCTGCCTCTCATCTAAAGTCACCTCTCACAAGCAAAATCATCATAAAATCATTATAAGGGCTTATTCTACTAAAAGGATCAAAGAAAAAACAACCACTTTAATCACTAAGTGTAAGCACCTAGTTAATTGCTCCTAGATAAACTTCATCATAGCTAAAAGCTGAACTCTAACTGTATTTTGAACTCCCATTTCCTGGGTGATAACCTGTTTGAATCTATCATTTTATTTCATTTTGCTGCTTTTAATGTAATGACTCCTTCTAACTTAAACTTTATCAGACTTAACCAACATATATAAGCTTTCTCCCTTTGCTTCTGTTTTGCTTCAACAAGTATTTGTTATTCTGTAACTGCTTTTTATATAAGAGGACTAAGTTAGAGCTGCATGTGTTATCTCAATATTTTATATGTCACTCAGTTTAGTTACAAGCAAAACTCCTATTCAGTTCCTCTTTCTGTCATTTGTTATTGGGCCAACTCAAATTCAGTTAAAAGCTAAAGGAATTTCAGGCCCTAGGCCTCACCTATGTTTAAACCATATGTGTTTGTAAGCGTGAATGCTGTTTATCCTTCTGTTGCTCCAAGTCCCCTACAATATATCGACTGAGACATAACGCTCATCGAAGCTTATGACCTTCAAATGGACCGAACCTCAACTCTGTTAATGAGCACGATTGCAATGTGTAAGAAAAAATCATTTCTACATATATAATCTCCAATATTATTCATTTGAGTCCATACCACTTTTAACATCCTCATAAAAAGCTCTCCTCTACCCTAGAAATAAATCTATTTACTATCTGTTTCTAAAGCCTACATTATAACAACATTCTAACATTATGTCACTGTGACAACTTATCCTAAAAATCAAAAAGAAATCACACATTTTCTACTCATAAAATCTTCACTATTTTCCCCAAAGCATATCCTTTATTCCCACAGTTTCCCCCTAAGTTTGGTGTACAACTTCTTATTAACCCCAGCAATTTATCTCCTAAACCTAATTCAGTTCATTTTAATCCTTTCTTTTAACAAATCCTCAGTTTTACTATATCTAGCTTATCAAACAACCCCAATCATTATAGAATCCTAGTAAAACCCATTTCAAATTAAACAAATTAAATCTTAAATCCCTCTCTTTTTTGACACATCTCATGTGGCAAAAAACTCAACATGCTTCACCCCAGCTTAACAAATTAAAAGGAAAAAAGGTTAGTCATTTCATTTCTCAGAACAGCTCAGCAATTCTCCTCTCCGGTGTTTTGCTTCAGCCCTGAAAACCTGTGTTTAAGGAACAAAATCAATTTAATCATCATGTCAAATCTCCTTCAACCCGTTGCTCCATGCAAAGTCTGGATCCTTGGAATTTCCTGCAAACAAAACCTTTACTCAACTCTCCCCCTATATGATCCAATCTGTGTCATAACCCCAAAATAAACTTACACAGAACAGTTATTAATCATGTGTTACCTCAGTTAATGGTAACTTGAGTTACATCAATGTTTCCCTTTTAGCATTTAGCATTCTCCCAACAATATAATGTAATCCCATAATCTAACCCCAGTAAAAAAGAAATTTTCTCCAAACATACATCAGCAACCCAAAATCAGCATCCCCAGATTTAAGTCTCCCACTTGTCCTGTTTGTCAACCTTTTATTTATTTCCCCTCTTGGTCCCATCACTCACATTCACTCCCATGCATTCACACATGATATTTTTTGCTGATACTGCAGCCTTCTGCGCATGTCATCAGATGCTCCACATCAGCAAAATGAGCTCAATCATTTGTTTTATTTCGTTTTCCTTTTTAGGAAAATAGTTCTCTATATTTTTGACTGGATTGACACGCTGCAATCATTTTTTAGACAGAGACTTGCCGCCAATCAGTCTCTGATTGTAATCAATTATAATCTGTAAAGCCCACCTGATTTCGTACTTGGTAATTTTGTCAGCGCCGTCCGTTCACTCTCTTCCAGGCCTGCTTAGAACAAAAATGAAAAAAGAGAGCTGATTATTAGCTCATCAAAGTACCAAACAAAATCACCTGACAGGTTTTTCTCTAAGTGCACTGTTACAAAAACTATGGGCCCCTTTAGACATGTCCATGTTTATCAAAACTCCCTCTCTTGAAATAGAAACAACAGCCTCAAAAATCTAAAACAATCTTAAATTTCACCCATTCAACACACCGAAAACCTCGCCAAAAGCTACACCGTTTCGTACACAACAATAACCCCGGTTAAGCACATTACCATACTCAGATTCAGCCTAACACCTTACAACAATGTGTCAACACTAATTTATAGACCTCCTAATCAAATTTGCACCTCTGAACAATCTACCCCTCCTTTAAGGCCTCAATCACACACACACAGCAAGCTCCTCTGTCCACATTCACACGAGCTCTCAAACTTTTGCATACTCAGCCATATCTCAACAATTTAACTTGGCAAAAGAAATACATGTTTAAACTTTATCACATTATTGAATTATTTTCATTTTCTTTCTATACTAATCACTTACTTTGATAAATCAGTGCAAGAGCACTCCTAAGTAATCACTCCTCTTTTGTTTTTTTTTGTTTTTTTCCATAACTCACTCCCTTGTCATACAGCTTCGTTTGAGTTATTCCACAACAACTCTATTTTATCCAAGTGTGTTTTAAGTGTATTTTCTTCAACATTCACACCATTTTAACCCTCATGAAATTAGCAGGCTGATTTAATTACGTATGTTTGTGTTCTTAGCCAAGTTTTAATCACTATCTATGCATTACTCTTCATGAGCTTATCTCTGTAAGGTTAGTGCATTTTCCGTTTGTATGTGTGATTTCTATAAATGTTTCTTTTGCAGTGTTTCAAACTCCTTTGACAGGGTGTATTTTCTCTCTCTGGTTCATCACTGGTCATTGTTAATGACATTTCCCCTTCGTCTGTGCCCAGTGGCCTTACCTGTTAAATCCCGTCTCCTCCAGTGACTCCAAGGTCACTCCGGGACTTAGGTTCGAGCAATCGTGACTGCGCCTTGCCTTAGGTTGTCCCAGGGTTTCGAGGTGGGATCTTACCCGTCATGGGCTGTCCAGCCTTCCATGCCCGCCTACTACAGGAGCCAACTGGGCAAGGGTGTTATCAGACCTAGGGGACACACTGGTTCTGGAAATTAAAGGAGTGTAAACTGCTTTCTTTATTAAACTTTCCAACCATAATTTCACATGTAACAGTTTGTGTACGTGCGTTTTCAATTCATTAATGTAATTGTTAGTTCATGTATTTATTTCTCTCGGTCTGTCTCTTTTCTAAACCCTGTAATTAATATAATTTTATTACTTTATTACTTTTTCTTAAAACATGCATTCGCTTCATCTTCTTAGAATTTAACTCTGTCTATTTCTCTGGGTGCTCCCCTGACATCATCAGTCACACACACACACCTTCCTCTCCCACACTTTTAAATAGAGCTCTTCCAAACATCAGGACAACTAACACTTCTCCACGCACAGGACCATTCTTTAGGTCAGTTTTATAGCATCAGTCACCCAATAATCTCTTAACTGGGCTTCCCAAGTGTATATACTTATGTGTTTTCAATCGGAAAAAATACACTCAACCTGTCATAACATCTGTCATGGATTTCTTGAATTAAAAGCACTTTCAAACTTTAAAACATCCTACTTTTCCTCACAAAAGAAATATATTTCCCACTCCTTTATTTCATACACACGTTTAAAGGTTCTAACCTCTTTAGTCATTCAGTAATCGTCTCACACACTGCCTTTTCTCTCTCAAACTTCCATTTTCCACTCACTCAGACAAATCATGCAGAGTCACTCAAATCAAATACTGACAGCATTCACACAGTTAAAATCACACACAATACGCTTTCATATGAGTATTTTGGACATGCCTTCCATGATCAGAAAGAGCAAGTCAAAAGAAAAAGAAAAAGAAAACTGAAACCTCTCATCGTCTCACACCCCGCTTCTCCCCACACACACATAACTGAAAATAAAACACACCAACATTTATGGCTCACGAAATATACATCTATCCATATTCAGTCATTTACTATACATCCACACTAATATATTCAAACTGTATTTACACTCTCATAATAAACAACACCAACCTCTTATATACAGGCATTTAGCAAAAAGCTCAGTCCTCTCGAAAACTGAAACCACCCTCTCTGCGCGTCACTGCTGCTCATTTGCATTTACACACCATCCGTGCACATCCGGCTGTGCATCACTGACACAGAGACTGATCCTACTCATAGATCTCATATTTTATATTACAGACGTCTTATTAATTACAACTGCACAGATTTTTTAGGCCTTTTCAACTCCTATGTAATTTCGATAATAGAACATAACGGCTCCAACCGATCAGTCCCAGACTTTTTGTGCTCAATTCACCAGGGCGGTCCCAGACTGTCCTGTCCAGATCTCTAAACCTAACTTAATTTGCCAGCATACCCAATAAGCGCAAAAATAGGAGACTCTAACTCCTAGCAATTTTGAAGATTCCCCAGTCCTTCCCGGCTCGTCGTGCCGTACTAACCCTACTCTTCAGGGTAGGTCAAGGATAAACGTCTTTATCCAGGAGGGAGCGTTACCTCCGAGAAAATGCGCTTCTTAACAGACGCCGCTGTCGTCCTAGAAAAATTTATAATAATTTGAAACAACAATCTACACCCGAAGCAGGATTAAGATTGAGGACAACCCTCAACAGTTTTAGAGATTCCCCAGTCCTCTTCGGATGTTGCCCGAAACTATCCCTACTCTTCAGGGTAGGTGAAGGATAAACGTCTTTACCCAGCAGGGAGCGTCACCTCCGAGAAACTTCTTCAGGGTTGCATAACCAATGGGACTTGAACCCACACAATGACCAAATTCCCTATCATTCTAAGAGTTCACTTAGCAGCTCCAACTGCTTTCTCTTTTCATTCCTTTATTCTCATTACTCAGTACTGTCACTTATACTTCCTTATCATTACTTCAACCGGTAAACTTCATCAAAACTTCACCAAAATTAAAAACAGACATTCACCAGTAATTTTCAGTGAGTAGACTTTAATTTGACATGTCCAATCTAGCACATTTTGGAAAATTCAACAGGTATGTGCCTTACCTTTGTTTAAGCCGGCTTGTCTCTCACTTCAGACCACTGACTCCTATCTGCCCATCTAATCACCACAGACCCTGGATCTCTCCAAAACCCCAACATTATTCCCTCTCTCTCACCGGAACGAGCCCCCAAATGTTAGGGTTCAATGTTGAGAGAAGAATCCATAAATAACCACAGATCCAGGCGTGTGCAATTAGACAGCATTTTAATGAACACATGTGTGAGTTCAACAACCCAATCAGTGTTGAACTGTCTTTCTCATATTCAGACAACTGTTTTATGGGGTTAAGAATTGTACAGCCCCCTTTTCTGTTACTAGGCAGAAATACGTCACACCAAAACCACAATGACTTTTAACATAGAACATCATCTTCGTGTCTACGGCTGATGCTTCCTGTCAGCCCGCCTTCGCTGTCGCTCGTCTGGTGCACTTCCTCTAAGTACGTCGGCACACTTCTGCATTTCTGCCCTACCAAAATAGATCTACCATGGTGTGTATGTGTGTGTGCGTACACGTGCAAGGGCGCGTGCATGCTGTGTACTGCGTACGTGTCATGACCTCTCACTATTGGTGTCTGTATGTATATGTCTCGCCCTTAAATGCTCTCACATCTCACCCGTTACACTTCTGACCTTCACGTGACCAGAGGCTCCCCTTTACATATAATAACCTAACTGGAACTATATATGTAATCTACTGAATAAACACCCTACTCTTTCAGCTTACGCTCACTCTGCTTTCGGTTTCACTTCTACAAAAGCTGCAACTTCAAAGACATAACTTCCTGTCTCATTTTGGCACAAAATGTATTTTCCTGTCTCTGCCCTCTACACAGAGATCATAAAAGCATTAATACCATTTAAATTATAGATTCAACTCAACCATTTAAAATGGTTCTTCTTTGGACCTGTAATAAAGGCTAATATAATACCAATATGTTTGAACATCTGAATGCATCTAGGAAAGCAACATCACTATTAACACTGAAATGTTAATGATGATTATAAAAATAGCAGCAACTAATAGCAGGACAATATTTCTATTCCTGACAGTATCCCGAAGTTGTCTGAGTGTTTCCAGAGCATCAGTCATGTTCGGTGAGTGCACATTATCTGGAATGTATGTGCAACATGTGTTGTTAAAGAGGACACCTTTCTCCTTTCACGGCGAGAATCATGTCCAATGTGTTGCATTACTGCAATGCGCAGAGCGTCAATTTCCTGACCCCGTTCGTCGTTGAATTTACATGAAGCAGTCAGAACCTTTTGTCTTTCAGTCCAAAGTTCAAATTCCTCTGGGACATCTGAACCCCATATGGAATCATGCTGCTTGAGGTCTGGGGTGCTTCATCTATTCCTTGTTGTTGACGTTGATGTTGACGTGGCGTCCATGGTTATCTTGAAAGTGTGGTCAGATATGAAAATGGGAGTGCACTGACCTGTCCAATTCCCAGGAAGGATATCCCAGGCCATCCCTTGCACCCAGAAGGTGCCATTTGAGATGTTGTTGCTTTTCACGGGCCCTCCAGGAGCGTGTGTCTGTACTGCTTTGCAGTTGGTGGTGGTGTTTCCCATCGGCGTGGATCCGTTCTCTTGGCGGTAGCATAGGCTGTGGCTCAAATTCCCATTGTTTCCAAGAAAGACTGGGAATGATTTAGCCTTACGTCTGTAAGGCGTAGCTTGCGGCACACTTTGCTTGAATTATGTCCACTCCCTTCGCATACAAGGTGGCGTATTGTGTCATTGGGGGCATATAGGAGCAAACATAGCAGTCTTTTCTGGGTGTGCTGTCATGTATATATCGAAACCATGCGTTGTTCATCTTCTTTCTTTCGGGTGAGTGTTAAGAAACTCACCAGGAGTGCACTAGGAGGACAAGTGTCTTCATGATGACCAGACACACCTGTGACCTCTGATGAGTAGACTACTGGCAAGAAGAAGAAGGCGGGGTATACCCGATCAGCCCTCCCTCCACCAATAGATCACCATACAGGAGTTAGGGGTGCCGGCGTCTAAACGTTTAGGTTGTCACTCACTTTTTTGCAGTGGCTTTGATGAATCCAGGACGGTCTTTCTGCTATTTTGCAGGCAGTTGGTGTGGTGAGTAGCTTTGATAAGGACCTTCCCACCTCGGTGAACTCCAGTTTTTCCTTTGGAGCACTTTGATCAGGATCCAATCACCTGGTTTCAACCTGCAAGATACTGGAGAGTTGTCTAGAACAATCTCTTTAGTTGTGAGTTTCTGAGAACTTTGTGTCAGTCTCATCCACATTTTTACCAGGCCTATACACTCAGGCCATGGTCTCCCTGTTTCTTCCATGCATTTTCTCAGTCTCTGTTTTATTTCCTAGTGCTTCAGAGACCTTACTGATTACTTCATTAACAATATGTGTCCCATTGTCTGATCTTATCAGAGTGGGGATGCCATATATTAAAATAAAATGGTTGCACAAACATTTTTCTACTGGCATCTGCCTCTTTTTTACTGGATAGATTTCTGGCCATTTTGAGATCACGTCTATGATCACTAGAGCGTATTCTGAGCCTTGGCATTCATTTAGCTCAATAAAACTCATGTGGATTGTATGAAAAGGATGAGGTGGTGTGCATTATGTGCATTATGTTTTTGGCAAATCATGCATGTTCCGATAAATTTCCGAAATTTTATCTACCACTCCTACCCCCCCTCCTGTTGACAATAGTGCTGCTGATATGTGTAGGGACTTTGGTAGTATTGGTTTGCTATTACAGGTCATCAAATCATTTTCTGGCTGTGCTCCACCTTTTAACCACCTCTTTTGTTCTCTAGTTGGTGCGGCTTTCTGTTCGTTTATAAGCACATCAAGTGGCATTTGCACTTGAGGAGTCAGACATTAATGTGTCTATAGTTTGTTGTGCTGCTGCTTTTGCGGCTCTGGTCTGCCAAGTTATTGCCTTTAGTGACCTCTTTAGTGACCTCTGAGCAGCCTTTCTGGTGTGCAGCACATTTACAAAATGCTAACCGTTTTGGCAATAAAATTACTTCTAATAGTGTCTTTAGAAGATCTCAAAGTGTTGCACAGCTGAAAAAACATGCTGTCTGTCAGTGTATATATTTATATCTTGGCCTGCGTGTGTGAGGATGTCAACGGTTTCGCTTCTACAACTCTATCTGCTGTGTAGATGCAACACTACATTTTGACTTAAGGCATTTTAGGCAATTCCTATTTCTCAAAGAATTCATACATCTTACATATTTCAAACTTTTAAGTTAGGAAAAACTTTGCATTGCTTATAGCTCATAGCTCACAGCTCTAAAACTCGTCATTGTTAAATCATATGCCTAATCATGATATGTCACTGTGATCCACAAGTATGATCACAAATTTGTTTTCCAAACTTACAAAACAAACAAACAAAAACAAAAACAAATTGCCTATGGCATCAAGGCTTTGCGTTCATATTAATTGAGTGTAAGCTGCTTTCTTCTTTGCAAGTGTTTGAGTATGTGTTGTCTATTCATTCTATTCATAGAGTCTATTCATAGAGTTCTGTTTCTCTCTGCGAGCTGTCTTGACACACCACAGGCACACATATATATTTATATACCTATTTCCTGTTTCTGCAGACTAATCGAACTCTTTTGTTTCTCTTTGTATTCATAGTCTATAAACCCTCTTTAATTCTGCTAAATCTTGATCTAAAACCAATACACCTTTATGTCACGCTCACACTCCTGAATGGAGCCCTTTCAGACATCAGGTATCATCACACACACTGCCTTTTCACTATGAACCTTTGTAGTGTTATTATTACTTATGTTTTATTATTTTTGTACAAATCACACCCAATCACTCAAAACCTACTACTCACAGCATTCACACAGTTAGAATCACTCAAAATATGCTTTCATACGAGTATTTCAGACATGCTTTTCAAGGTATATAGAGGTCACTCACTGTACATCCACAGTACTGAATTCAAACTCTATTTATACAATTGTAGTGAGCAAAACCAGCATCTCCATGCGCGTCACCGCTCCTCATTAGCTTGGTAGTGTCCACATATTTAATTCAGCTTCTCATTAGTTGTTAGTATAGGTCTTCATCTTAACAAAGTCTCATCTAAGATGACAGGTTTACAAGCAGGTCAAGTGTCTCCATGCACCTGATTAGTGTAGTTAATTCCTTATTTTCTTCATCTCATATATCATTGTACTGAGTTTGAGCAAACCTTAAGCTTGAATCAGACTACTTTTAACAATCTTCCACCTCACATCATAACTGACTGAGGTGCCCCTTCTTATTAATAGTATGTCATTGTTAATGTTATCATTGTATTGTTTTTCCTTTTTTATAACAGCAATAGTATATCACAATACACTACTTTACTACTAATATACAATAGTATATTAGCTTATATTTTATTATGTATCCATCACGGGTCTGTGCGAATCTGCAGCTTCACACCTTCCCAAGCTGGAGACATTCTCCTTGGCTGAACAATGACACAGCCTTAATATACCTTGTGCATCTCTCTTTTTCATTTGATATATTTCGTGTGAATTATCTGGTTTCATGCATTCTATTCATTCTAGGCACGGTCGTCATGCCAACTATGTTTCATTGTTAATACCAGTTTACAGGTTGTTAACCTTCCTATTATCTCCTATTATCATGATTATCATTAGATAAGCTCTGCTTTAATTTAAGTTAACCTTAATTTAACCTTTTGTTTATTCCACTTCATTCCTCTTTCCATGCTTTAAAATATTACAACTCTTGTGTACTCTTTGTTTTCTTTTTAGCTTCCTTTTCAGTATTTATTTCTGCTTGGAGGGTTTCTTATAATTTAGTTAATGCATTTTCCCTCCCACGTGGGACATTTAGGTTTTCTTTGGATTTCTCCATCTATATGCACTAATTTGTCCAGCTCCTGGACATTTCTTTTCTAACCACTGCTCGTCAGCAGTGAGTTTTGAAGCTTCATTACCCATTTTAATCCTTTTAATTTTAATACTTTACAACTACACAACTGCGGCACCTTCACTGGCACGAGAATCGAGAGAGGTAGTTGACACGGCCTTCTACTTTCAAGCTATTCTTGAAAGCGGTGTCAACACAACCTGTTTCTCTCTTTTCACCAGTACTTGGGTAGCCAACAGCAAACAAAATCGTGGAATAGTTCAGCCTCCTTATTGTGCTGTAAAATCAACTTATTCCACCAACAAAAATGAAACAACAACAACACCTTTTCAACGCGTACTACGTTTTATGGACGAGGTTTATCTAAAAATGCTTCCAGCCCTTTTTCAGGCGAGCCATTACTTTTAGAAACCCTTCTAAAAATGCTTCCAGCCCTTTTTCAGGCGAGCCATTACTTTTAGAAACCCTTCTAAAAATGCTTCCAGCCCTTTTTCAGGCGAGCCTTTACTTTTAGGAATGCTACCAGCCCCTCTGGGCGAGCCTAAACGTTTTACGCGAGGTGTCTGAGTGTTAATATTCACCTGGTTGCTGCCGGTCTCTCAGGTCAACCTCATCGACCCCCACCGCCGTGGACCACTTATAAAAACGCTGGCCAGAACCCGAATTCACGTCTCTGGACTTTATCCTGTACCTGGACAGGAGCTGTCGACAGACTTCAGCGCGGGCTTCTCACGACGTCGGGGCTCGATGAGGCTTTCCTGTGGGGTCACACAAAGGTCGCTGTGTCCCATCCGGCTCGAAGGACCAAGAAATGTCAGGAGTTTTCCTGTATTGCAACCCAGGTTGGAATAAAAAGGCTCAGACAGGTTTACGTGTACACGGTCGAGGGAGACTCGGACCGCTGCAGTAAAAAGGAAGAGTCTTTATTCAGAGAGCACATACAGGAAGAGAGAAAATAGAACTGCAGGCTTCCTGTGTAACTTCCCCATTTAGGAGTCTGCACAGAGTTGCAGAGGTTAAGCTGAATAAGAAAGAGCAAACACATTTAGATAATGAAATGTACTTTTAAGCATAACATAATAAAAATCCTAAAATCCTAAGAAATCCCTTAACAGTGGGCCATTTATATGGATACACCATAATAAAATGGGAATGGTTGGTGATATTAAAGTCCTGTTTGTGGCACATTAGTATATGTGAGGGGGCAAACTCCTCAAGATGGGTGGTGACCATAGTGGCCATTTAGAAGTCGGCCATCTTGGATACAACTTTTGTTTTTTCAATAGGAAGAGGGCCATGTGACACATCAAACTTATTGGTAATGTCACAAGAAAAACAATGGTGTGCTTGGTTTCAACGTAACTTTATTCTTTCATGAGTTATTTACAAGTTTCTCTTTGTTCACAGCCATTGACATGTTGAAGAGTTTAACACGTGAGGAGCGGATCGAAATTGTGTTGATATCTGGTGAACGCAGTAATCGGGTCATTGCAGCAGATTTCAATGCAAGACACCCTACACCCATGCTACAGTTAGCAAACTGCTTGTTAAGTTTCGTGAAACTGGTTCAGTGTTGGATTTGCCAAAATGTGGATGCAAGAAAACTTTCATTAATGAAGAAACATCAGTGGCTGTCCTAGCTTCATTCAGCAAGAGCCCACAGCGTAGCACTCGCCGCATGTCACTGGAGAGTGGCATTAGTCGAACATCCCTCTGGCGGATATTAGCTACTCACAAATGGCACCCTTACAAACTCCAGCTACTGCAGCATCTCAACGAGGATGACCCAGATCGGCGCACAGAATTTGCAGAATGGGCAAAACAAAAATTGGAACAGGACCCTCAGTTCACACAGAAGATTTTGTTCAGTGATGAGGCAAACTTTTATGTGAATGGTGAAGTTAACAAACAAAACCACCGCTAGTGGTCTGACACTAACCCACATTGGATGGATCCCTCCAAGACTGTTGGAACAACAAAAGTGATGGTTTGGTGTGGTATATGGGGTACAACAATAGTGGGTCCATTCTTCATCAATGGAAACCTCAAGGCCACTGGATATTTGAAATTGCTACATGATGATGTGTTTCCCTCTTTATGCACTGAAGCTGGCACGTTCCCTGAGTTTTTCCAGCAAGATGGTGCACCACCACATTATGGGTGCCAGGTCCGAGCATTCCTAGATGAAGTTTCCTGGAAAGTGGATTGGTCGTCGTGGGCCAGTTGAATGGCCCCCAAGGTCTCCCGATCTGACCCCCTTAGACTTTTATCTTTGGGGTCATCTGAAGGCAATTGTCTATGGTGTGAAGATACGAGATGTGCAGCACCTGAAACTACGGATACTGGATGGCTGTGCTGGCATTTCTCCTGCGGTGTTGCTATCAGTGTGTGAAGAGTGGGAGAAGAGGGTTGCATTGACAATCCAACACAATGGGCAGCACATTGAACACATTTTATAAGTGGTCAGAAACGTGTAAATAACTCATGAAAGAATAAAGTTACGTTGAAACCAAGCACACCATTGTTTTTCTTGTGACATTACCAATAAGTTTGATGTGTCACATGGCCCTCTTCCTATTGAAAAAACAAAAGTTGTATCCAAGATGGCCGACTTCTAAATGGCCACCATGGTCACCACCCATCTTGAGGAGTTTCCCCCCTCACATATACTAATGTGCCACAAACAGGACTTAAATATCACCAACCATTCCCATTTTATTATGGTGTATCCATATAAATGGCCCACCCTGTAGAATAAAAGTAATAATGATGTCAAGTTAAACACTGAAGCAGCAAATTTGGAGAGTTTTTCATTGTTTTTCAGGTGATGCAGTCGCTGCGATTTGCTCTGCAGCCGGCTGTGGTCGACATCTCAGTCACATGGGATTTACCAAAGGAAGTGTCTGTCACTGTCCTCTCTCCACCAATCACAGCACTTTTCCAGGGTCAGAGGTCGCTGATTTATGCCCAGCTCACTGGACAGGTAGGAGCAGCACCTTCTCATGCTGTTGTTTAGATATTTGATGACAGTAAATAACGTGACTTCTAACCCTGTGATTCTGTGTCAGAGCTCAGAGGCAGCAGAGGGCTGTGTGACAGTGAAGTACAGCCTGGCAGGTCATCCCTCTGAGAACCAGCTGCACTTCAGTCTCAGACCTGCAGAGGACACTGGGTAAAACAGTTTAACACAAACGGCACACTTCTGTTTTGAAATGCGAGTCTTGAATTTAAAACAATATTTTCAGAAACATAACTCTACTTACCTCTGCTTACTAGAAAACAGTTAATAATACACAGACATAATGGTGTTTGTCTAGTTTTAAACATGTTTCACTTTTTCTAATCTTATTTTCTTGAATTAGGGGTATCATAATATCTAATAGTATATGATTACTGATCACAAACATTTAGACATGACAGAGTAATCTCAGTCCGCAGTTTGTGGGAAATCAAGGAGCCATTTTTTGACCTTAAGTCAAAACACTACTGTGCAACAATCTGACACTTTTACTGTAAAATGCATGAAGAGCAAACCGCTTGACCCACACAGGTACCTCTCCAACAGCAACTAATTTGTGCCCTCAGTGCCTCTTTTTGTAAAGCGTGACTGTCATAGTGTTTGCTTAGAGAAGAAAACATAGTCTGTCTGACCTTTAGAGGCAAATCTGTCAGAAGCAAAGAGAAATCTATACAGGATACTGTTAGGACTCCTTTAGCCTGATAACTGGGGTTAAGTAGAGAAAGACGAAGTACATCTGTCTGGACTATTGGTCACCATCCTCTGTCAATGTGAGTGATAGAAACAGAAACTATAGCACAAAGGTAACTGGTAACTTTATTCCATAAATCTTGAAAATATAGTCACTGGCAATACTTTTTCATCATCTTTTAAATGCATTTTTGGACTTTAATAACAAAATAACACCTACATTTTACAGTAAGATCAGTGCACTGTTATCTATGTTTATCAGATTCTCTTTAAAAATCTTTACATTTCGTTTTGCTTTCTTAACAATGTCTCCATGAAGCCCAGTGACACAAATCAATAGATCAAACTACAGTCATGTCTTAAAGACATCAATACCTTGGTAAACTCTAATTTCCTGCTTCTAAATTCAAACCAAACTGATGTTATTGTCTTTGATGCTAAAAAATCTTCAAAACATGGTGTCTGACCAGATATTTAATAGCCTTACTTTGAACTACAGCAACACTGTGAAGAATCCTGGAGTCAGTTTTGATCAGAATATCTCCTTTAATTGACATGTCAACCAAATATTTAGTACTATTTTCATTTATTTGTGCAATATGTCTAAAATTAGAAACATCCCATCTCAAAGTGATGATTAGTTAGTGAAAAAATTAGACCATTTATTGCTTAAGGTTGGACTATTGTAATTCATTATTATCAGGTCACTGGAAAAGCTCCACAATAAACCTTCAGTTAATCGAAAACACTGCAGCGAGAGTACTAACAGTACTAACAGTACTAACTCTCACTCTCTCTCTCATACTTTCTAAAGCGCACTCACACACACTCACACTCACACTGACTCCGTCTGCCTCCTTCTCACCCCCAAACAGTCTCAACAGATGATCGTCTCTCTGTGACCCTGGTTCTGCCAGAGGTTTATTCTTGTTTAAAGAGAACTTTTCCTTTCTCCGGTTGCCAAGTGTTTGCTCATGGGGAGCATCTGGTCATTATTTTTCTTTTCTCTAATATTATAGGGTTTTAAGCTTATATCCAAATTGAATTAAATTAACTGGCTAATTGCAAATGATAATAATTTATACTGCCTAGTGCCTATCAAAGTGACCTTGGTGATTTTTGCTGAGCTGCAGCCTTTCTTTACTATAACTCCTGTTAAAACTATTTTACTTATGTCTATATCCAAAACAAATACCACAACACTGAAGTCTAGGAAATGGGTCCAGCTTTCGTTTTAACTGAAGCACAGCTCAGGGATTTCTTAAGCTGATTTATTTTTTTTGTACTTCTCAAAGTCCAAAAAAAAAAAAAAAATGTTTCCAAAGTAACTTCAAATTTCAAACAGCCAGAAAAACCAAGCCCAGCTCAGTGAATACATGGGTTATTCCATTCAAAGTCAACATGGGACTTCTGCCTATCCGTCTACGATTTTCATAAAAATGTTCTGGTACAAAGTGTGGGCACATATGAGTGCTGTGAAATTTTCACTTCAAAAATGAAATACTACTCAAGATATGTTTCTTTGAAAAATGCTCTGTCAACCCTCTTTGGGGCTTTTTTTTTTTTTTTTTCTGACTCGCTTAACCTCAAAATGAATCAGGATCCGTTAATCTTGGATTCAGACATTAAAAATGTTTGAGTATGCTCTTTAATTTTACTTTCAAATTGGATCGAGCAAATACGACAGGTTGTACTACTAAAACAAAAATATCACCAGATTGTCCTGCCCAAATAGAATATGTGCATATTTTTCATTTGTGAGACCTGAGGGACTCCACTTCAAATCATCAAAGCTTTTTTCAGTGTTTTCCACTCGACCATCTGGAGACTCCGATATTCATGTTGTATTTTGAAGAGACAACCTACTGATTGTTTTTGTGCCATTACTTATCATCTTTGCTCAACATAACATAAAATTGAAAAGAAATAGCATTTTCTTCTATTTTGTTATTAAGAATATCATGTTAAAAAGTATTCATGCTTTATTTTGCAATATTGCCAGCACTCAAGACCTTTACTATTCATGTTTTCAATACTAAAGGTCTTTAGTGCTGGCATTTTTTTTTTTATGTATCTGTCTCAAATTACAGATCCTGATTTATTCCAATGGTATGAAAGTCCATTGAAAATTTCAGAAATTTCTCTTTGATAATTTTTGATTCATGCTCAAATATTACCTCAGATTTAAATGTGTGGGGAAATACGTCTGAAAGTAGGTTGATTTACCATTTAAAATAAACAGAAATGATTTGTGATGGACACTGATTTGATTTTGTATTTGTGCCAAAGTAATAGGGTCATGAAATGGTTGATGAATGAGAGAGCTCAATGTGTTATGACCGGAACCTTGCACATAAAAAAAAATTGAATTTCTTTATAAACTTCTGATAACAACTGTACAAAGCTCTTTGTTTTCTGCAAAAATTCTTTCAAAACAAGTGGACTTTAACCCCATGAGTCAGTGCTCCTGAAAACATGCATACAATAATATTGTTAATAATCAACTACCAATGTAATCAACGTTTGACTCACTTCCAGCTTATCGTAGCTTTCCTTGATTTCAGCAACTTCTGTGCTGCAGCCTGAGCTTTTCTAAACTTGTTATGATCAAATTAAGGTTACTGTGTGGAGTATTTTGCTACAGCTACTTATCTGACTCAAAGGTACAGACTCCTTTCCCGCAACAAAGCAGCAAAGTTAGAGTGACACTGAGACTAAGATACACAGATGTGTATCTTAGTCTCAGATACACCCTATTTGTGTGTAAATCTTTTTGTTGTTTTCAAGTGATGAAAAGGAAATGGATGGAAAGGAAATTATTGTGGTTTTGTGCCTTCTTGTCTGCAGGCTAACAGTCCACAGGTTGGGTGCTCGGGCTCTGATTCGCTCCCTGGAGATGCAGGAGAGAGAGAACAGAGGACAGCAAGATGGAGGAGTGAAGGAGAAGGTGGTGAAGCTCAGTGTCCAATCAGGAGTGAGCAGTTCTTTCACTGCCTTCATTGCTGTCAACAAAGACAACAGCGAAATGATTCAAGGACCTCTTGTGCGCAGAAATATTCCAACACCCGGTGAGTTTATTTCAAAAGAAAAAATAAAACTCTGTCAGCCATAGACTGAAGATGAAGATAGACTTGAATTAAGGGGTACAATGATATATTGAAAAGAAGACTATAAGAGTCACAGGATCCAGACATTACAAATATAAAGAAAAGTTGGTTAAGGCAAAAACTAAGATTCAGTAGCAAAAAAATGATGCAAGGAATCAAGATATCAAGATGGATGTTAACACCACGGACCCACACAGCGTTCGAACACAATTAAATTGTCTTTATTGTACAGCTTTTACACACACACACAATATTTCCTCCTCTGCAACTTGACCACCAGTCTTCCTGTTCGGCACCTTATGTTTCCCAAAAGCTTGCAGCTGGCCCTCTCTCTGCTAGTCCCCAGCATAACTAAAAACGTGAGAGTGTTCGTGAGCTTAATTCCCTCCACCTGGACCTCAGTCTCCCTGGGACTGGCCCTGGAGTCCGCTGCACCACCCTTCCACTGCAGCGGAGCCATAGACCACACACCTGCCACACAACCCCAATGCCTGACTGAGGCCTGGGCCGCATCTGGCTCCCCCTGTGTAAACGGAAGAGGAAATTGTCCATGACCATCTCTGGCCTATGGTCCACCTTGAACCTAAAGGGCTGTAAAGTCAGGTACCACCGAGTGATCCAGGCGTTTACATCCTTGATGCAGTGGAGCCACTGTAGCGGGGCGTGGTCTGAGCAGAGTGCGAACGAGTGTCCCAGGAGGTAATAATGAAGGGAATTGACAGCCCACCGGATCACCAGACACTCGTTCTCCACCATGCTGTATTTTGCTTCCGGCTGATGTAGAGGACAAGGCGGTTAACCCGTCTTACCTGCTGGGACAAAGCATCCCCCAGCCTTCTGTTCGAGGCATCTGTCTGCAGGATGAAAGGGATGGAAAAGTTTGTGGAGGAGTGGCTCCCCACAGAGAGCCTTTTTCACCTGCACAAATGCTGCTTGGCACTGCTCCACCCACTGGACCAGATCTGCGGCACCCTTTCAGGTGAGATCTGTCAAAGGGCTGAAACTAGGCATGAACTGGTTATGGTACCCCACCAGGCCCAGGAACTGCCTCACCTCCTTTTAGGTCTTGGGGCGCGGGGAGGATACAATGGCAGTTGTCTTCTCCATCTGTGTACGCGCCTGCCCACTCCCCAAGTGGTAACCCAGATACTGTACTTCCCTCCATCCAAATGCGCATTTCTTAGGGTTTTCCCTGAGCCCTGCCTGCCGCAGAGTCTCCAGGACCGCAACCACCTGCTGCACATGCTCCGCCCAGGTGTTACTGTGGATGATAACATCATATAGGTAGGTGGCAGCAGCGTGAGGCCGCCCCACCCAGTCCATGGGGGACTGGAAAGTGGTTGGGGCTTTGAGCAAGCCGAACAAAAGTGTGAAGAATTGGTACAAACCATACACAGTGGAGAAGGCTGTTTTTTGTTTGTTTTTTTCCCCCTTAAACTCTGCAGACAAGGGAACGTGCCAGTAGCCCTTGGTTAAATCTAGCATCGTGCAAAATTTGGCAGTGCCTAACTCATCCAGAAGCTCGTCGACCCGGGCCATAGGATAGGCCTCAAACCGTGACATTTCGTACGTTATGTGCCGTGCGACTTTTCTATTAACCCCATTTTCAGCATCTCAGTGGCTTTTAAGCACCAACAACTGGGTGTGTTCCTCCTCTGTGTGAGTGTCACAGCTCACTCGTTCAATGATACAAAGTACGGGTAGGGCCACACGGCTTTAGGGCACACCAAGTGACCATCGATTACTATCTTGGTCAAAGGCTGAGCGTAGGGTGTCATCACGAGACTGCTCCAGTGGAAAATCTTCTGTGGGGCGAATGAATCCCTCACTGGGCCTCATGAAAAGGACCCACCACTTCTTCTCCCCAGGAGTCGGTGTTGGACAACCCCGCGTCACCACTTAGCACCACGCAGACACTACAAGCTACTACTGGTCGTGATCACATCCTGACATACTGGCCCAAAAGTTTATTAAATCCCAGCCAATTCATCCCCAAAGTCAAGGATGCGACAGGTGCCAACTAACTGCAGCCTTTATTCTATGTGTGTTCCCCTTAAATTAAATACGCAGCGGCACTATGGGATATTTGTGGATGTCCCCATGCACACATCTAACCTTCACCCGCTCCGCCTCCAACAATGTGCAAGGGCAAACCAGGGTTTGGTGGAGCAGAGTCTGCATGTGGCCCACGTCCACCAAAGCCTGGCGTATACCCCCTTGACACCTTACCGGAATGTTGTATGTCCCTCCTGGACCAGGGGAGGGTGCCAGAACCCCTGCGATGTGAAACGCCTGTTTTGTCAGCATGTGCGCCTCCCCCTCCGATAGCCCAGGCCACCTAGCTGCTTCATCGTGCAGCTTCCGGGCTCACGTGAACGGCTGATCCTCCCCGTCATCCGACTGGCCTGAAACTGCCGGCGGTGATGTCCTCAAAGTTGCCTCTCAAAGCAGGCGGAAGGCTCAGAGCCGCTGTCTGGCCCTGTCGTCACAGTAGTGACTGCCACCACTGTGGCCCAGAAGATTTCCAAGAACATCTGGGGAGTCATCATCACGGATCACAGCATTTGATCACACATGCCTCCTCTTCGGCAACTTGACCACCGAGCTTCCTGTTCAGCACTTTGTTTCCCAGCGTAGCTTGCAGCGGTTTTTAAAATTTTGTTTAGTATGTAAATCAATGCCAATGTGTGCTCAAGCAGCCATGGGTAATTAAAAGCATGAAATCTGGCTTTTAAAGGATAATAAACAAGTGCTATAAATGCTGCAGCGACCAATAAGACTAAGCTTTACTGGCAGACACATTTGGGAGGTGAGAGTAATAAGTTCTGAAACGCCACAGTATCGTATCACATCACAAATACTGTTTGTAGTGTTTGTGTTATATTTCTACTTCCCTAAAATAACATCAAGTTCTTTTTAACAAATTCTTATGAAATATTTGACTTTTTATTTTTTTTAACATCCTAGGTGTCTTCGGCATGGCACAGTGTTCAGCAGGATTTATGAGTAAGTAGAAGTTGAATATCAGTATAACACACATCTGCACATCTATGCATTTCTAACAATAAATAGAAACAAGCCAAAATATTTCTGTTTTTACTTATTCAGAATGTTTTGTTATATTTGGAATATTAGTGAACATCTTTTATACTTACTCCAGTGCCTCACAGGTAGTATTGTAATATTATAATCCAGTAGTAGTTCATTCTATCTCCCATGAAAACAGAAAAACCAGATTAAACACATTAAGATCTTATATACTTTAAATAATGCTAGTATTGTTGAAGTATTTGTATTATTTTTCTGTATAACCAAACAATGTAAATAAGTCAGTACTCAACTTTTTATGCAGTTGTTGACCTAATGTGTTTCATCTCGTCTTCATGGGAGTTTACACTTCAAAATAACGGTGAACATCTTTTACACTTTAAATATGACTTATAATATGAGAAGAGATATTTTACTGTTATTTTATCATTACATCATACCTGTGAGGCACTGCAGTAATATCAGAATTTGATTATTTTACTAGTTCAGTTATTTATTATTGTTGGCTAATCCTCTAGGTTTTTTTTATTATTATAACCTGGTGAGGTGAGGCTGAGTGATTTTTGTGGCACACGGTGCTTGATGCAGAATGACCACAAAATGAGATAAAAATTAACTGGAAAAAAAAATCTAAACGCTAGAGAACAAATTGGAATTAACGAGTTGTATAAACCAAGGTGTTGAGCAAGAGGTATAAATACAGCAGGAATCAATCAGACAACAGGATGCAGGTGAGGAAACTTTACTGGTAAACATGTCAGGAACATTACGACATGAAAACAGAATAACCAGACTGAACAGATAGACATTGTATATATTTTGAACACTGTTTATACTGTTTGTTGCATTGGTATGTCAGCCCATGAATGTTAAAAAGTAAGAAATTAAATGTCTGGACCTATTCGTTTGTTTACATAATAGGGAAGATGGCCAGGCCAATGTGTGCTCCAGTGCCCATGAGTAAGTCAAAAGTGAATGACAATACACCACATATTTGTGCATTTTTTTTTTTTTTTTTTTAAAGACTAAGTTGTTAACTTTTTTGAAATGTTAGATGTGCAAAACTGTATGCAAACAGTTGCAATATTTGCTTGGATAACATTTGTAATGGGCTGTGTCCCAAAGTGAAGGCTTTTATCTGATAACTTCAGTCTGTTTAAGGTTGATTTATACATTTTTAAAGCAGTGTTGTTCAAACTGTTGTAATCATTCACCCTGATTTTTTTTTTTCTTTTTTTTTTTTTTTTGTAAATATAGTGTGCATGGCTGCTGCTCCATCCGCTATTAGTAAGTAAAAGCTAAGTGACCACACACACACACACACACACACACACACACACACACACACACACATATATATATTTCTGAGAATAAAAGCAAAGAAACCAACATATTTGTATTTGAACTTATTTGAAATGTTAAATGTCAAACATTAACTTTACAGTTGCTGCAGTATTTGTTTTGACAGTTGTTGTAATTGGCTGATTCCTTAGTCAGCAATTAAAGACATGCAAGCTTTTACTTGTAGTAGAATTTATGACAAGCTGCAAGTCACTATAATGACCTCAGAAGCTTTACTTAACTTACTGATCTAAACAGCAAATGAAATGTCTAACTTTCACAACATTTTCATGCCAGCATCATAATCTAGCTGTGATTCCTTCCATGTGAAACAGATTTTTCTGAATTAGTAAATAATTAGAAATGTAACTTATTAAAATGTGGCCCTATTAATACTGTGACAGATACCATCACTTTGTGAAATTCAGAGAAGGCCATATGTGTATGTTTGGCTCCTTTAACAAAGCAGTGATTTCTTCTTCACTGCACAAAAGAGTAAAAACAATGAAAAAGATCATGTAATAAGTGAATGTGTCCAAAATTGAATGATTAAATGTAGGTGATGTTTATCGGCATTTAGATTTAAATACAGTTTAAATATTTTAGTAATATTTTAACTTGCTGTGAGACTCTCCGAAGACGAAAACTTAGTATGATGTGGAGACATCACATGTTAACATGAAATATTAACCTGATTTTCTCATGGTAATTTGCTTTCCTTGAAGATAAAGACTGATGAATGTGAATAAAAGACTACAATGATACATTTAAGAGCAGAATATCTGAGTCATGTTCAGATGATCCAAAAGCAAAAAGTGCGATTGACTTTAAAATATTTGTTACAAGAAATCAAGATTCTAATTAGAAAGGTGACGATGATATACACTTAAATACTTTTATACTATTTGTTTTGTATTTGTATATCAACAAGTCAGTAATTTAGTGTTCCTTAGTACATTTCACAAGAATTTGGTGACTCTTTTGTGTGCGTGTGCGTTAAATTCTTTCTTTCTGTTTTACATTATAGTGTGTGACTCCGTGGCAATGTGTGACACAATTACCCAGAGTAAGTAGAACCTAAATGACACATTTAAACATCTATGTAAATGTGTAGATGTGTGTATCTGTACATGTGGGAAAAAATCCCCCATCATGTTCTTTTTTTTTTTTGTCTTTTTTTTTTTAAAAACTTATTTCACATGTGAAATATGCAGTACTGTATGTACAAGGCCATTATTAGTGTCCGTTATAATGGGCTGTATCTTTAAACAGAAAGTGAAGGTTGAGTTAGGTTATGTTAGGTTAGGTTATGTATGTATGTATGTATGTATGTATGTAGTCACTAATAACCTCAGAAGGAAGAAAGTTGATATTTCTTGTTAAATAATTTAAATGTAATGTGTTCGTCTCATGCCATCTACTTTTCTTTTATGATTTTAACCTTGTGATGTAGGGTCTAGCTTTGGAGGAGGAGTTTTACATGACATTGGTAAGTAAAACACAAATATATAGGCATTTCTATTCATACGGTACTAATCACATTGTGTGGTCCTTCATATGTGTATAAGTAACATATGTATGTAGAGAAATATGTCTCAAAAGGGTTGCAAATGCATATCGGATGTACAGATGTATGCGTTTCAAAAATATTTTAGGTGAGGTCAGATTGCTTCGTTTTTCTGTGAGTTCAAGCTGCTGTGAGTCTTCAAAAGTCACACCCAAGTCATTGTACACACTTGTAGAGCTTGGTTTAGGCTTATGGGTCAACCCTTTTGAACACATTTTTCTCCATACATATGCATCAGTTAGAGGAGCAAACAAGCAATAAAAAGAGTAAATACAGAAAAAACAATTTTAATAAATGTAAGAATCCATATTTTGTACTTGTAAATTAGGCATTTCTGTGAATACACAAACAGTTAGACACAGAGGAAATTATGTGAGCTGTTACATGTAGGAGTTGGTTTGGTGGTCCAGAACATCATGTATGTCAGGGTTTGTTTGTCCCTCTGAAAATTATTATTTTCTTAATGTGTGTGAACCCATCAGTTATAATTTGCTGGGTTACAATAAAATAAAAAAACATGGACTTTCTTGGTAGACATGAAGGGAATTAAACATTGAGTGGAAGTGACTGTACAATGTTTAGTTCAGTTGCTTAGATAATGAGATCCAGTTTTCTGCCACTGAGTAATTAGTTTTCTATTCCAATAAATCAGATCAAAACAATTGAATATATGGGCCATATATTTTCTCTGTTAAGCATGTGAACGGCATACTTTACATCATAATTTATCAAGCTTTCAACTCACTTACTTTCAGATGGTATTAATTAAAACCTCGGTAATTGATGGCGTGTTATTGCCAGCTTTTATTTTTCTTTAATAAGTTCACACTGTTGAAAACATTTTATTTGTGATGTCGATCTCAAATAAATGTTTATTTGTTGCATAGTTTACAAGAAGGTGGTTTATGCACTAGTTTATAGAGTTCTGTCTTCTCATTTAGCACCATAATCACGTCCAGTTTGTATTTCATCTTTGGTTTTCCAGCTGCTGCCCCCGAGCAGCCACCCAGAGACCCTTTGCTGCACTTAGTCTCCCTGCAGGGGGCGTCTGGCTGCTGGCTGCTTGATCCAGCTCTGGCTACTGCACTGGGAAAGACCAACGAGGAGGTGGAAAAGTCAAAGCCTGAAAAGGTGGACTGATTTCAGTTTAAATAATAACAAACAAAATGATAATATTAGTTATTGTAAATCGGATGCTTCATGCTTCATGCTCCATGATTTGAACAGAAACACATGATGTAATTAAAAACATAACAAAAAAAAAGACAATGAGGTGAAACTAAATGTAGGCCTGACTCACGGCTTGAAAATAAACATCTGTATATCAGAAGCTAAAACACTGGTGGTAATCACACATCTAGACAGAAATCCCTTTGGGATTACATCAGGAATAGCATCCAGTGTAATAATCTGCCAAATCGAATATGCAGAGGTACACACCTTGGTGACCCCTTGTGACTAGTAAGCAGCCAGAAATATCTAATACTACTGGTTGTAGAAAGTAAAATCATGTAGGATATTTTTTTTTCTTTGTGTGTCCTCTCTGTTTTATTTTATTGTCTATTATTCTGGTGAATTAGGCCAACAGTGAAGTGTGGGCCACCATTCTGGCTCTGCTCTGGCTTCATGGTTTCAAGATGGATGCAAAGGACGAGTGGGAGCTTCTGGCTATGAAGGCTGCCTCATGGCTCCGTGCTCAGAATGGTAGTAGCAATGACAATAACAGAAAAATGCTTTAAAAAATTGTTTCATGCTACAATCTGCTTTCTCTTCCCCCCACATTCATTCCTTTAATGTCTGTTTTGTGTTTTCAGCACCGTATGTGACAGAGTGTGTGGATGCTGGGAATGTCCTGTTGGGTTGCAGCGTGAAGAAAGAAGCTCTGGGCCTCTGAGGGTTTTCTGAAAGTGGATTGGTGAACAGAAGCATTTCTACTTACACCATACTGCATTTGACTCTGTGTTGCTTTGTGAAATCTAACATTTTATAATTGTTATAAAAACAGAATTGTTGTTTGGTTATAAAATGTTATTTTACATTTGAGCCCAATTTGACTTTAATGTTCAGAATTATCTGAAAACCCATAATACACAGTAAAGATTAGACATCTACTGTGTGTGTAGGTGTGTGTGTGTGTGTGTCCATTCTTTTTCTCTCCCACTAGATGGTGATAATGTGCATACTTGGTTACTTTTGACTTGTTTCACAAACCAAAGCCAATTTCAACCATTCCACTTCCTTCAGTTCAGGATGCTCGTGAGATACTTTTAACAACGGGAAAAATTAAGGAAAGTCAGTGAAGATGTAGGAAGGAGAATTTTAGATTTGGATAAACTAAACAACTGCAAACTGTGATTATCAGTTTGAAAAAATGCATGTATGAAAAAGTTATTTGGATGTTCATCCTGATAGGACGTTCAGGAACACCCAAGCATCCCAACTCATCAGCAGTACGTACACTAACGGTGTTTTGATCACATTTAAATTTAATAAGTACTTTTTAATTATTCTGTGGAGTTGAGGATGGCAAACAGATTTTTCTGTGTAAGAAAAAATGTACAGCTGGTGATGAAAAAGCAGGCATCACAAGCAATTCTTAAAAAAAAATACTGCTGCAATGTTAATTAACGGAGTACAACTAAGACATATTTACTGTTGTGCAACATTGATAAACTGGTTGTTGACAAAGACTTGCAATGGTTTGGAGCTGGAGCTTCCCTCGCAGTTTTCTTTACCTTCACAAGTCAGGTTAATACTTCCTGATGTATGTAAACAAAATGTAAAATTTAACAAGTTAAAGTGTAGATACATTTAAAATCTTTAAACATGTGTCTGTTTCTCACACTCACTTGATCCTTTTCCTACTGTCAATATGTGTTAAAGTGCTCAGAGCTCAAGTGGGACTTAGCAGTTCACACCAGTTAACCAAATATTCTGTGTGAGGATGCTGGAGTACTCGGAAACAACATGCAAATTTCTTAGTTATTGGTGCGAGGTGACAGTGTTAAACATCACATCAACATGCTGCCCGAAATACAGACAAACGTCTGGAAATCAACTCACAGGAAAGTCCAGATGAGGATCCAGTTTCTCTTACTTGATCTGAAAAGTGATCCCTAATAAAACAGCTCAAGTACCTCATCTCTTTGCAGCTTGTCTAATGTGGCTTGAATACTTTTGAGACATACCTAGACTACTATCACAATAATTAAGTTTTTTCATGACTTATTTGTTACAGAAGTTGTTCTCTATTTGCTTGTTTGTCCTACCAAACACATCATCCAAGAAATAAAGCAGAAGAATATTGACTAATAGATTTCTTATTTAAATATCTACCAACACAAAAAGTATTCACAAGTTTAATTCATTTTTCCTCATTAGCTATATTGTATAATTTCAATTATACAAAGTAAATCTTAAGAATTTACTGCATACATAATCATTCTGTGGTAAAGACTGCTCGTCACATCTGCCTTGGACTTTCTGTCAATCTGTAAAATCTGATAGAAATGAACGCTGGGATGTGCATGGGAGTCACTTTATGGAGCTGTTGACCTCATCCCTTATTTCACTACAGAAACAAACCCGCCTAAACACCCTAAACACACTGTGGATATGCAATGTGAATAACATTTTTAAAATGTAAAAAAATAAGAATAAGTAATAAAGGCTTAAATGCGGGAATACAAACATATTGTGTGACGTGGATCATTATTAATGTCAGTACTATCTATCCATCTGGTTCAACCTAACACAGCACATGAAAAATCTACCAGAAACAGTTAATCCTGTTGATTAAATGTTATTGTTACATCCAATCACCTTTTGGCCTCTTCATGAAAGAGCTGCTCTCTCTGTATTCCATGTTTGCCACACCTGAACAGCTGCTCATTTGTGTACATCCATATCTAGCTCCAGCAGCAACACTGGGCTCTGTGTTTTGTGGTTGCAGGATTAGTGCTGGTCAGTGTGAGCTTGACGTCATCTTGGAAAGTGAAACATGGTTAACCTGTGGAATCTGTCCTACTGTGGTCAGACTTGCTTATATGTTAGTGGAAGATTAGCATAGTTCTTTGCCATTTTACTTATGTGAGTTTGCTCCTGTTTTGTGGACAGCCAGAGAGATTAGGCAATGTGTTTGTGTATCAGCCCTCTGAGATGTCACTAGTTCCTGCCTAACTGGCTTCAGGGGTATTTCGGCAGACACATCTGGGTTACACAAACAAAGTTCAACAGCCTCAAATTTCATTTGAGGCTGGAGGTTAAACTGGCCTTAAAACTTTTTTTTTTTTTTTAGCATTTATTTTTAAGCTATGTCTTTCCAGACATCTTTTTGACGTACTATTTTTATTTTTTTATGTTGACAACAGGAAATTTCATATTAAAATTAAATTATCTGGCTTCCACTCTTTCCTGAAAAAACAGAAAACAAATTCCTGTTTCCGTGTAGCTAATGCAAATATAAATACAGAGACTATTGTGAGATAACATGAAAGTTGTTTTTTCAGTCGAATAGAAAGCAAATATGTGCTTTTCACTTTTTTTAAGAATAGCATGTAAGTTCAACATATCAGGACATAAAAAAAAATCATTTGATCAGTTTTAAATTAAGTAAATACAGCCTAAGATGATAAACAACACATCAGATATTACTCTGTGTTATTATATATTTTATATATATTTATTTTTTTAACTAAACCAAAATGCAGAAGAAAACTAGGTACACAGTTACTGCCTCCATAGGAATTAACAGAGTAAGAAGCAGCCAGGTTCTGCTATTTAATGCACTTGATTATAGCCAGTGTCTTTTCTGATCATCAGATAATCTTAAGGAACATGTTGTTGCTGCCTGTCAGTCTGTGAATGGTTACAAAACAATTTTCAAACAATTTGAAGTCAGTTTTTCTACAGTGAGAAAATATATTGACACGTGGAAAGCAAGACAGCAGCCAATCTCTCTAGGAGTGGACATCCCAAAAATTCACAAAGGAGGCTTAGACTGTCCAAACTGCATTTCACCAAACCAGAAGACTTCTGGATCAGACTGCATCATATGACTAAAATGCATCATTGTTTTCGAAAGCCTCTGTTTTCCCAGTCCTCACTGCTACGCGAAAACGCTTTTTTCAAAATTATCCACTTTGGAGAGCGTTTTCAAAAAGCTCAGTTTTCCTTGACCAAAAACGGCGTCTCGGTGTGGACGGAAGGCCAAAATGGAGAGAAAAAGATGCGTTTTCAAACGAAAACCTATTAGTGTGGACATGGCCACAAACTATTTTCATAGCACTCTGTCTTATATTTCTCAGAGGTGACACCATTTACCACTTGGATGTTAGTACTTTGTACGAACTAGGGTTGTTAGACCCAAGCTCCAACCTGCAGGCCCCAGGTGTCTGACCTCTAACCCTTGCTGCCACATGTCCATTCAAGGCCCTTGTACAGTAGCAGTAACAGTAGTAGTAGCAATGGTAGCTGTACTAGTATTGTGCAACACATATGCAAACAGGCTTCAGACACTGTCATTCTTCTGACCTGCAAATGGTGAAAACATCCCACATATGCATGTGATAGTCGTAATTGCAATTCAGAAATTTTGATACGTAAAATGTCATCATAAAAAGAGTTTAAAGCTCAATTTGGCATAGACACAGACTTTATTAATCACCCAGCAGGGAAATTCACAGTTACAGCAGTACATGGGTCAGGAAGAGAAAGTGAATCAGAAATATAATATAAAAATACAAAAATAAACAAATTACAAAAACAGTGCACAAATTTAAAATTAGCCTAAAAACCTATACGAGAGTAATTACTATGAATCTACAAATGATTGTTATATATAACAAATACACTCCATGTCAGTATAAAGGTGACTGTCATTCCTGATCAGTTGATGCAAGACTTATAAATTAAAGCTGTCTGCAAATAATAAGCAAGCAGTTCATTCAAAAAGTAGCACAAACAAAGAAATGACCCAAAATTTGTAACTTGAACTCAGCTGATATTCCAGCAGACAATAATTGAAAGTTTTTTCTGCCTCCATAGATTAAGCATTTTATGTTTAATTATTTAACAAGACCTGTGACTTCAAAGCATGTGCATTCAAATTTTGGAAGGCCCAACATTGTTGTTGTTTATTGGATTTTACTTTGCTGCTTTACTTTTGAGCTTTACTTTGAGCAGTCTGGTTTTTTGTTTGTTTGTTTGTTTGTTTGTTTGTTTGTTTTAATTTTGTCTTGTGAGTGTGTATTTTTCTAAAGAGATTTGCATCCGTTTGATTTCATTAACACAAACTTTGTATGCAGTTCACAACAGAGGTAAGGAGATTTAAACACACCAGAATCAAACTTTAAAAGAGCTAGGAACAAAACTAAATGTACTAAAGAACCAACCAAAAAATCAAACTTGATATTTAAATAGCACAGCAAGAAAGTCAAAACTATGACCTTGGGTAAACTATCCCAGGTTCATGGCATGTCTAAAATCTGTCACAAATAATTCTATTTTCAGTTCAGTTTAATTATATTGTGCCAAATCACAACAACACTTGCCTCAAGGCGTTTGTAATTTAAGGTAAAGAACCTACAATAATACAAACTATTAAAAATAATGACATCCAAAATAGTTTTCCTGTGAAACACAACAGTGGCTTAAAGAGAGTATTTACACACTGGATATGTTGGGTCATTCATCTGTTTCCTCAGGAATTTCATCTCATTGTGACAAGGGAGATGTAATATATCCTGTTCTTGATTGACTTATTTGCATTTATTGCTGTTGTCATTTCTGATGTCAATGCAAAGCACTGTAACCCAAAACACAAATGTGAATTTAAAATGATGAAAACAAATAACAGAATGATTTTTGTTTTTAGTTTTCATTCTTACATTCTTTCTAAGGAACATAAAATGAACATAAAGTTACAAGTTTCTGCCTTCAAACTGAAAAACAGTTTCAGTAGATTTACCTGGATTCAGACAAGGTGCTTTAGTAGAGTAAGTCTTGTTCTTCTGACCTGGCAATTGAAGAAAGGTGAGATTTAAAAACATTCGGGTGCTTATACCTGACCTAATCTTAATCAAAACAGCCACTTACGTTGACAGATGAATGGCAGTTTTTCATGGCAGTTTGCATCCAGCAACTTGGTTTCTTTGGCCTCGTTAACCAAGATGATCTTTCCACAGTGGTTGTTTAAGGAGTTCACAGGAAAACTGTTGTTCCACTGAGAATATAAAACCTTTAATCCTGAAATCCATTTCCATTCAGGATTTTTGCCAAAAATGGATCGTTCCAGGCCAACCCACACCCCTGTGTGTGACTCTGTTTTATTTTGCAGCAGATTTTTAACTTTAACACCGACTGTGTCATTGTAGATTTCAACCAAGGAGGAATTCTCTTGCCGACAGTGCTCCAATGCATCAATCCAAGTTTTGTTTACTGGGTGGAACTGCAGATCTGAACACAGAAAAGGTGGGTTATGGTGTTTGCAACACAGATTTTAGGATGTGGCGACACAAATCCATCTTCTGCCTCACTGCTGCAAATGCAAAGCTCTGAGGACTCTTCTAAATGTTTTTACAATGAAAAGATAAAATTTTAGTTTTCTACATTGGACATTCATTAAAAAAAATCAGGTGCAATGCAGGTAAATATACATCATTTCACAATGACTATAATTTTATTTTAGCATGTACAAAGTCTCATGTCTGCGTTATTCTTTTATATGGTCATTTGCGGTTTTTCTTCTGACTAGTCTAGCACTGCATTTCTCCTGGATGCTGATCCTATGTTGAGTCATATTTCAACCATAAACAACAGTCAGCAGTGTTTTATTACAGAGTAATATCCTTTTTGTGTGTGTGGTAAAGCTCTAAGTTGAAAAAGTTCTAAAAACTGCTTCAAACGCAGTAAGCTGGTTTCATTATGTTGAATAAAACTTACCCGTGTCATTACAGATACTGCCTGGGTGTTCTTGAGTGCAGTTAAATTCCATCCTTACCTTCTCATTATGTGTCAAGGAGATACATATTTTCTCTCTGTAAGAAAAAATAATAACCTGTGATGTACACTACGTAGGATTCTTAAGATTACACTAACAGTACAATGGATGCAAGACATATTTACCCTGGTGTAAAGTTAATACACATGTCATTAGTGAGATTTTTGTTACAATGATTTCCACTGACAGTTGGAGTGGATATGCTGCTGCAGTTCTGAGCAGGGTCCAGTTTTATGTTGTTGGATCCTTGGACACACACTGTCAGTTATTGACTATTTGCTTAATCAGAATCAAAATGATCAGGTTTGTGGACACAAACAAGGGATTTCATTCTAGTTGACTAGAGTAGAGACACACAAATCCGAAACAATTTGACCACATGTAACACTATTTCACAAATGCATATATCCAAACACTGATCATATACACATAATTTATTAAGGTCAGCTTCACCAGTCTGATAGTTTTCTCTTTCAGAAACCTTTGTGTGCAAGCAACTGTCTAAAACAACTCGCAACTATACAGAAGAGGTCACTAGGGTCACTGGGGAAAAAAAGTGGGGACGTCTTTTTTTTTTTCTAGAATTCTAAGATTAAAGTCAGAATACAGATTTTTTTTTTTCTTTTGGATTCTGAAAGAAAAAACCCACGTCCCCACTTTTTTTCTTTTTCCAGTGTCCCTAATCCTTTTCCATACAACTTCCCTCCTCACTCAAAAAAACCTTACATGTCATGAAGTAATAAAAAGTATTTAATTCTAAGTCACTGATTTTTAAATAAGAAAATGCCAAGAGGAAACCAGCAGCCCTGACCTTGGGACATGTAAAACAGGGAAACCCTGTAGCAGCGATACTTCTTCTTTTATTGGTGCACTTATTCTTTGTTTCATTGTTCCAATGAGTCAAACCCTTAGCAGTCTGTACAGCAGATGTTTCAAAACAGAGAAAATGATTTTCCAGTTTACAATAAAACAAACGATCTACTCAGATATTTACTATTACATCTTATTTCCTCAGTCCACCTACATCTAAAACAAACTTGTACAGGGTACATGGAGGACCTTACCTTAACTGTTAAGCTCACCTTTTTAACATATGATGTCTCCATGAATTTACTGCATAAATCAAATACATAAATCAACATCTCAAGGATTTTATAATGCATCTGTTTTTCTATAACGTGTGGTTACAGCACAATTTCCCCAAATTTGTACTTCTCTTTTTAGTCATTGTACTCATCTCATGGACCTTCTTTCTTGTTTTTATCACACCATTTTTAACATCTTAAGCTTTATTTTTTGTTTTTGTTTTACATCAAAAAATTCAACATTTTATATTTTTAGTTGGCCAAAGGAGGAGATAAAAGCCACTGACATCAAGACAAGAAAGCTCCTTACCATGCATGGAGGGTTTCACCCCAAGTCCAGCACCCTGAGGCTGTACGCTAGGTGGGAGGAAGCAGGCTGGGGACTGGTGAGTGTCAGCACCACGGATGAGACAACAATCATCCATGAATACATCACGAAGATAGCCCCAACCGACCGCATGCTCAGTGAATACCTCAGGCAGCAGAAACCCAAGGAAGAGGAGGAAGGCGAGGAACCATCATGAAAGGACAGGCCCCTGCATGGTATGTGCCACCGGCAGATAGAGGAGGTGGCTGAAATCCTACCAGTAGCTAGACAAAGCCGGACTGAAAGACAGCACAGAGGCACTAATCATGGCAGCACAAGAACAAGCTCCATAGAGGGTGGGGTTTATCACACCAGGCAAGACCCCAGGTGCAGGCTATCTAACGATGCCCCTGAGACAATCCAGCACATAACAGCGGGGTGTAAGATGCTAGCTGGCAGGGCTTACATGGAACGCCATAACCAAGTGGCCAGCATAGTATACAGACACATCTGTGCTAAATACGGCCTGGAAGCCCCGAGATCAAAATGGGAGATGCCCCTAGGGTGGTGGAGAATGACCGAAATAGATCCTGTGGGATTTCCAGATACAGGTGGACAAAATGGTGGTGGCTAACCAACTGGACATAGTGGTGACAGACAAACAGAAGAAGATGGCCGTAGTGATCGATGTAGCGGTTCCCAATGACAGCAATATCAGAAAGAAGGAACACGAGAAGTTTGAGAAATACCAAGGGCTCAGAGAAGAGCTCGAGAAAATGTCGAGGGTGAAGGTAACGGTGGTCCCAGTGGTAATCGGAGCACTAGGTGCGGTGACTCCCAAGCTAGGCGAGTGGCTCCAGCAGATCCCGGGAACAACATCTGAGATCTCTGTCCAGAAGAGCGCAGTCCTAGGAACAGCTAAGATATTGCACAGGACCCTCAAGCTCCCAGGCCTCTGGTAGAGGACCCGAGCTTGAAAGAGAGACCGCCTGCAGGGGCGAGCGGGGAATTTTATATATATATATATTTTTATTTTTGGGGTGGGCTTGCAAATGGGGAAAATATGCCACATAATCATGTCATAGTTTATTGCAATTTAGAAATTTTGATAGGTAAAAGTAAAATGTCACCATGAAAGGAGTTTAAAACTCAGTTTGGCATAGACACAGACTTTATTAATCACCCAGTGGGAATTCACAGTTACAGCAGCACAAGCATTTATAGACAAATTACAAAAACTCAAACTAAATAAATTACAAAAAAAAAACAGTGCACAAATTTAAAACGAGCCAAAAAAACCCCAAACTATATAAGAGTAATTACTATGAATCTACAAATTATTGTTGTATATAGCAAACACTCCATGTCAGTATGAAGCTGACTGTAATTCCTGATCAGTTGATGCAAGACTTATAAATTAAGCTGTCTGCACTTCAGTAAACTCTTTTTGTCTAATTTAAAATTTCATTACCGGTTTATTTTTTAGATCTTCTGATTTAGCCAAAATGCATTACTTGTGTAATGCTGCAGTCTGTCACACCTTACCCTTTCCTCCCCAGTACCACAACAGGGTGATTCATAAAGTATGACTCAATAAATAAATGGGTTGCCATCTTCTATTTACCATCTAGTGGTTCCATTTTTAGGTTATAAATGGCCCATATTTCTAACATTTTGTCATTTAAAAGTGAACCGTGTGGAACACACTTATTATTATTTAATAATTAATAGTTATTTAAACTGTTGAAAAGGTAGACCTTAGTACTTTATATAGGTCAGATATTTTAAGAATCATATTACATTTTGAAAACAGCTACATCAGAACCTACTGAACCAAGCCTATCCTGAACTGTTAGGTGTATGTTTGGTTACTTAATTAATCAAACATATAAATTTACCCTTGCAGATAATAAGCAATCTGATTGTTCATTAAAAAAGTAGCACAAACAAAAAAATGACTCAATGACAGTAGAGCTAGGCTGATATTCCAGCAGACAATAATTTAAAGTTTTTCTGCCTCTATAGATTATGAAATTTATGTTCAATTATTCAACAAGACCTGTGATTTCAATGCATGTCCATGGCTTTTAGCTGCTCTGCTTTTACTTTGAGCAGTCTGTTTTTATTTTGTCTTGTGAGTGTGTTGAGTGTGTATTTTTCTAAAGAGATTTGTATCAGTTTGCTTTTGTTAACACAAATTTTGTATGCAGTTCACAACAGAGGTAAAGAGTTTTAAACAAACCAGAATTAAACTTTAAAACAGTTATTAGCAAAACTAAATGTAGTAAAGAATGCATGTAGTAAAAACAAACCAAAAAATCAAATTTGATATTTAAGTAACACAACTAGAAAGTCAAAACTATGATCTTGGGTAAACTAACCCAGGATCATGACATTTCTAAAATCTATCACAAATAATTCTGTTTTCAGTTTTCAGTTCAATTTGATTATATAGTGCCAAATCACAACAACACTTACCTCAAGGGGCTTTTTAATTTAAGTTAAATAACTACAATAACACAAAGTATTAAAAATAATGACATCCAAAATAGTTTTCCTGTGAAACACAACAGTAGCCTAAAGAGAGTATTTACACACTGGATATGTTGGGTCATTTGTCTGTTTCCTCAGCAATCTCATCTCAGTGTGACAAGGGAGATGCAGTATATCCTGTTTTCGATTCATTTATTAGCAACTATTGTTGTTGTCGATGTCATTGCAAAGCACTGTAACCCAAAATGCAAATGTGAATTTAAAATGATGAAAACAAATAAAAGAATAACTTTTGTTTTTAATTTGCATACATTCTTCTAAGGAACATAAAGTGAACATAAAGTTACAAGTTTCTGCTTTCAAACTGAAAAACAGTTTCAGTAGATTTACCTGGATTCAGACAAGGTGCTTCAGTAGAGCAAGGCTTGTTCTTCTGACCTGGCAATTGAAGAAAGATAAGATTTAAAAACATTCGGGTGCTTATACCTGACCTAATCTTAAGCAAAACAGCCACTTACGTTGACAGATGAATGGCAGTTTTTCATGGCAGTTTGCATCCAGCCACTTGATTTCTTTGGCCTCGTTAACCAAGATGATCTTTCCACAGTGGTTGTTTAAGGAGTTCACAGGAAAACTGTTGTTCCACTGAGAATATGAAACCTTTGACCCTGAAATCCATTTCCATTCAGGATTTTTGCCAAAAATGGATCGTTCCAGGCCAACCCACACCCCTGTGTGTGACTCTGTTTTATTTTGCAGCAGATTTTTAACTTTAACACCGACTGTGTCATTGTAGATTTCAACCAAGGAGGAATTCTCTTGCTGACAGTGCTCCAATGCATCAACCCAAGTTTTGTTTACTGAGTAGAACTGCAGATCTGAACACAGAAAAGGTAAGATTTTAAGATGTTATGACACAAAACTATCTTCTGCCTCACTGTTGCAAATGCAAAGTTCTGACTCTTTTAAAGGTTTTTACAATAAAAAGATCGCATTTTTAGTTTTTTACACTGGACATTCATTAAAAACATCAGGTGTAATGCAGGTATAAATGAATCATGTTAAAATGACTATAATTCTAGTTTACCATGTACAAAGTCTCGTGTCTGCATTATTCTTTAACTGTGGCCATTTACATTTTTTCTTCTGACTAGTCTGGGGCTGTACTTCTCCTGGCTGCACATCTTATGCTGAGTCATATTTCAACTGTAAACAACAGTCAGCATTCATTTTTTAATTACCAAGTAATTGCCTTTTTTTGTTTTTTGTTAGGTAAAGCACTAAGTTGAAAAGTTCTGAAAACTGCTTCAAAAGCAGCAAGATGTTGAATAAAACTTACCCGTGTCATTACAGATACTGACTGGGTTTTCATGAGTGCAGTTAAATTTCATCCTTACTTTCCCATTAGGTCCCAAGAGAGAGAGATACAAGACAGAGATACATATTTTCTCTCTGTAAGAAAAAATAATTACCTGTGATGTACACTATGTAGGATTCTTAGGATTACATTAACAGCAGAATGGATGCAAGACATATTTACCCTGGTGTAAAGCTGACACACATGCCATTAGTAAGATTTTTGTCACAGTGATTTCCACTGACAGCCGAAGGGGGTATCCTCTTGCAGTTCTGAGCACTGACCAGATGTAAGTTGTTGGATCCTTGGAAACATTATGTAAAATCACACAACATGCAGCCATCTTATTGTATGTCAGTTTTTGATATGATAATTTAGTAGAGATAAGAAAAAAGTGTGGTTTGGAGAGTTTACCTCCATTTACGTTCAAAGACAAACAGCTAGTTTTATCAGAGCTGCTCCCAGGCATACAGTGATGCAAGGTCTGACCCCAAATCATCAGTTCATCTGGGTTTGTGCTGTTTTTAAAACACTGAAGTGTCCAGTTCCAATTGTCAACTATGCAGTTAGCAGGCCAATCTATCTGTTGATTTTCTGAGGACCAGCTGAACACCCAGACTGTTGATCACACCAAAACTGTATTTAGTATCCTTGTATATATATTACTTTCATTGTAGGTGGTTTGCTTTTCCTGGATCACTTTTATTTTATCAATAAATTAGAGAAAATAATGTATAGTAATGAAAATAATGTGTAGTAATAAAAAAAACTGTAAAAATAAAGAAATGCAGGAACAAATGAATAAATAGACAAGTACGAACTTTACAAGAAACATGCATTTTAAAGTTTCAGAGGGATTGCACAAAACCAAATAACTTTGCGTTCTTAAAACGAAAATAGTGTATTTACTAGAGCAGAGAATGGATTTTTCTTCTGTGTGAATGGCTACAGTGACTAGATTAGAATTGTAATTCTGATAAAAAAAAAAAAATAACTTTTTAAAGTTTCTAACCATGACCAGTCAGTTAGTAACATACCCAGCAGCAGTGATAGATAGATCAGCCTTGCCATGACCTGTAATCATGACCAGAAAAATATATGAAAGTTATGAAAAAACATACACAGCACATTCACATAGAAAAGTTAAAATATTTCCACCCTTTGCCCAAATGTTAACTTGACTGTTAAAAATACATATCCAAGGTGCAAAACTAGCGTTAGGGTACATTGTCTTTGCTTTGGCATCTAGGCATTCAAATAGAAACACATTATATACCTTAGACTTGTTTTTATGATACAGAACACTTCTGAAAGATTACTTGGATTCTAGTATTTAGTGCAAATGTCGAAACAGTTTGTCCATTAAAGTTTGTCCGTTAATCATAAAATCATTATAGCCAGAAGGTTCAGGTAATGCCTTTCTCTATAAACATAAATAAACTACTGTAACAATGATTCAGTTCTCTTCAGACTTCAGCTGGTATAGAAAAGAAATAGCTCCCAATTAGACGCATTGCTAGGACCTACCAAACTAAATGTTCCTTTTTCTTTGCTAACTAACTGAATAAGGTTATTTTTAAAGATTAATCACATATAAGCAGATTTTTATACTTGTGTTCTTCAGACATGTCTTGAACTTACCCCATTAAGATTTTGTCACTGTTGTGATAAAAACGTAGGCAGAGAAATGTGAAGTTGGTTTATAGAGATCCACAGGTGTACAGATGTCACCTGTTTTGACTAAAGAAACACACCCACAAATGCTTATTTAGCTTTTAAAAAAAAAAAAAAAAAAAAAAATTAAAAATAATCCCCTAAGGCCCTGTGGATGTGAAATGTGGTTAACATTTCTAAAATTGGTCTAATATAGTAAAGGGGGAAAAAAGAACATTCTAATAAAGAATTCAAATAAACTCTGTCAGGTTATTCTGTGCAACTGTTACAACAGATTAGCTATTGTTTGCCCGTCCTTGATCTAAAATTGGAGTCTAATCGCCAAATACCTCCATCTAAATTCTGTACATCAATAAATTATGCTAGTTTCTTTTAATGATCTCTCCTTAATGAAATCAAGGGTGCTTCTGTGAACAGCTGTCTCGATAAAAGTAATTTTAGCTTTCAAAGTAATTCTTGTTTGTTTAACAAATATACTGTATGCTTCACATGACACTTGCAGTGGGTTCCAATGAAATATAGACATTTAGCTCTGATGTTTTCTATTATATATAAAACCATATCATGCCTGTCTGCCTATACCAGCTTTGCAGTGAAATCAATTTCTTAGCTACAGTTTGCAAAATAGTGAAATAGAATGGAACCATTTATGCAGCATGATTTTTTTTCATATATATTTCTTGATAGTGGGTTAGATTTCTTTATATTTGTCTCAGAGTATGCAACAAATCTAAACAAGCATATTTTACTATTGTTTTTGCAGCTGCTGTTTCAAATCATCCTTAAAAACTGATAACAGGAAACTCATTCTGGAATTAGTTCACAGTGTTATGCTTCCCTTTTTTTACCCTATGTAAGTATATATGTAAATCTAGATTCAGAGGCCTTACAGTGAGAAAGTGTGTTCAGTCAAATGGGAAACAAATATGCGGTTATCATTTTTCAAGGCAAGCAAACAAATATATTGAGTCACAGGCATGATACAAAAAAGCTTCAGGTGTATTTTTAGTATAATGTTACAGGAAGTGTTGCTGGATCACTAGTTAATCTGCCACCACCTGCTTGTTTAATTGTAGAATTAATTAAGTGCTTTAAATTTAACATCATGCCATTTTTTTTCACGTTTTCAAATGTGACTTAAAAGGTTCACTTCCCTACTTATCTACATACACTGCAGGCATAAACGTGTATATGGTGGATAGCACACAGTAACCTTATCTCTATGCCACATTATCCCAAGCGAAGTAATATTTGCATTCAGAAAAGTCATCTCCATATTTAGGGTTTGTTTTTTAATTCATATGAGGAAGCATTCCTTTTTAAAAGTTAGTAGCTATATAATTTTCAGTTCATTTCCTTTTAATTTTTGCTGTATAAAGGTACTTTATATTGACCTGCTCTGTCATGGTTACTGCAGTAGAAAGTCAACATTTTCTCTGTTTAAAATTAAAGTCTCCCTTCCTCTAATCTTACTCCATAAGATAATGGGAGGAAGGAGGAAGAGGATGTGATTTATCGATAGTCTACCACTTGAATGAATCACTAACAGTTGATTTGCCACTGTGGTTACACATACACATGGCGACTCTCTAGTCAACCCTGTAAAGGCAAGTGTATCTGATACATGAGTTTTGGGGAGAACTAATATAAATAACTTTTTATTGAAAACAATAAAGGTTTATGTGAAAATGTGCTAAAGACAAATCTAACTGAAGTAGAACAGAGAAAGGTAGATGTGGACATCATATGATTAAATGTCAACAACTTGACTGGATGGCCAAAGTGGGAAGATATGACATCCAGTGAAGGAAGAGGGAGAAAGGATGAGTGGGTATAAAAGTGCAGTGTAAAAGAGATTTGATGTTCTTCTAAATTCTAAATTGTGGACATTCACTTTCTAACCTTTTGGAAAATTGTAAAGGTAGAAGTATGAGTATTGTTCTTTATTAGTGCAAATAGGTCTATATGTTATTCTAGCCATAAAGAAAAAAAATCTTTCCTTGGAGTCTGACAGGGGATTTCTTTAAATCACCCTGCCGTTCTTCAGATGAGACATCTGAGTTAGAAAACACAAACACTGCAGTTCTTTCACTCGCGAGGACGGTCACAGAGCACTCGCACAGGAGACACTCATGGACTCGCACTTTGTCACCGTCTGCGTTTCTTTATTTATACAAGATGTTTCTGTGTGTGCGTGTGTGTGTGTGTGTGTACAAAGATAACAGAGTTATTCTTAGAACTCAGAGCTGAGGTTCCCCTTTTCTAAGTCTGTATGTTCCAAAACAGAAAGAGGAAGCTGTAAGTTGTTTATCACAGAAGAGTTCATGTCAAAAGTTATTAGGTGAAAAGTCACATAGACATGTGCTTAATGATCAATAAAAGAATACATTTCATGTTAGCTGATCACAAAATACACGATTTTCCTTTGACATACCCTCCTGTTGATCACGAAATGAAATGTACAATTCATCAGTGAGTAACTACTTGTCTTTCACATTCTCAGTTACTACATCATTAGTTACACTTCATCTTCATCTGACAAATAGGAAAAGAAGTCTTCATGATCTTCATTGATTTCAGTACATCTGCGTATGCTGTGAATGACAAACTTATCATCTGTGAAATTACAGCTTTTAAACAAGGAATAACTCAAATAAAGAAAACAAAATAAAATCAGGAAAAGTCCAACGACAATCAACAGTCTCTTTAAAATCTGAAGTCATGTCTGAAGAATGTACATTATCTGGTATGTAAGTGCAGCATGTGGTGTTGAATAAGACACACAATCCTCCTTTCTCAGCCAGGATCATGTGCAGTGCTACACGATGTTGCATTACAGCAATTCTGAGAGCGTCTATTTCTTGGTTTTGTCCCTCGTTGACCTTCCAGGATGCTTTGAGAAACAAGCCGAATCTATAGTCCAGTATCTCGCTTCTGAGAGCACGTTTTTCCAACTCCTGCCCACAGGAAGAGTGAGTTGAGTACCTTTTGTCCAGTTGTCCAGAGTATGAATTCTTCCTTCTTCCTGGATGGATAGCGTGATGAGCAGAGCCGTTGCCAGTAGTGAGACGCCAGTTACCACCTGAGAACACTACATTTTTACTTAAGGCATTTAGGTCATTTCTATTTTTTCAAAGAACTCACACATCTTACATATTTCAAACTTTTAAGTTAGGAAAAAAAAAACTTTGCATTGCTTACAGCTCTAAAACTAGACATTAGTAAATCATATGCCTAATCATTATGTGTCATTGTGATCCACAAGTATGATCACAAATTTGTTTTTCAAGTCAACAAAACAAACAAACTTAAACAAAAACAAATTGCCTATGGCATCAAGGCTTTACACACATGAGTCAGGACACAAAAAGAAAAACTGCTGCCAGAAACAAAGCAGAAGTGTGAGGGAAAAAAAACTGAGCTCACAGACAGCTGCATGTGGAAAATTGGTCCAGGTCTGCTTTGCGCCTAAAAATAACACAACTGAGACATTTTCATTATTATTTGGTGCTTAAACGACCCGTTTCTCTCTCTCTCTGGTCAGAAATACCCATTATGTCATGTGTACAAGTGTATAAATGTAAGCGTGTTCCTTGCGTTCATGTTAATTGAGTGTAAGCTGCTTTCTTCATTGCAAGTGTTTGTTACAATAAGGTTTAATTCATGCATCTTATCACTGAGTTCTAAATTCAGACTATCTCACTTCTGACTCTTTCCAAAAATAATTTCACATATAACAATTTGTGTATGTGTGTTTTCTATTCATTAATATAGTTGTCAGTTATTTCTGTCATTATTTTTACCTTCTTTTTGTTTGTGACGTGGTGGACATCTCTAAACAATCATGAGTTCAGCCTTCAATTTCAATCCAATTATACCCTGTATTCTCGCACTCGAACTTGTCCTGGCTTCACCTCCCACCGGTCCTTGTCCCTTTTTCACAGTCTGTTTCTTCTCTGTTTTGATCTTTCAGTATTCTTCTTTTAAGTTAAGTTCCAGCCCGGCAAAATATCACATTCAGTGCCTTCGAACAGTCATGTCACACTGTTCTTTACCAGCCTGCAGTTTCCCCGTGCATGTTTTCATCACGTGGTTTCTTTCATTCTGCTTCTGGAGTCGTCAGTCAGTCTTATTTTATTTGCACTGTCTTTTGCCTGCTGTTAATTCTTCAAGTCCACGATGTTCTGTCAGTCTACATCATGAGATTAACTGTCCTTTGAGCTTCTTCTCAGGGTAAAGGACAAAGTGAGAGGTCAAGCTATAAAATTTTAGCCAAAGACTGGCTTATTTCCCCAATTAATCTATACTTTTGCCGCTGTACTCAAGGTTCCAGGTTGAGAGAAATCCACCTGTATTGACACACTAAAGCATACAATTAATATCATTTTCATTACTTTTCTTAAAACATTCATTCGCTTCATCTTCTTAGAGTGACTAGATTAGACTAGAAACGCAGGATCTGCGCCTCATGACTGTCTGCGTCCTTTATTTATACAAAATTGTACTCTGTGTGTGTGTGTGTGTGTGGTGTGTGTTACAAAGATAACAACGTCACTCAAAACAGCGGGTTTTTCCCCCTTTTTTCTACATCTGTATGTTCTAGCAAAAGAGCTGAGGTTTCACTTCTCTACATCTAAATGTTCTTTAAACCAGGAAGCGGTTAGTATCTGCATAAGTTCATCACACAAGTTACTAGGTGAAAAGTCACATAGACATGTGCTTAATGATAAAATAAAAAGATACATTTCATATAGCTGATCACATTATACAATATTCTCTTTTGACAGGATCAAATACTTATTTCCTTTGACTATGATTTGTCAAATGCCAAATATTATGTTCTTAACTTAGACAATAGTTTTTCATTCTTGCAGCAAGAGCATGATTCTGAATATTCTCAGTACAATCCAATTTGGCACTTACACTGCCTGTCAAAAGTTTGGACACACCTTCTCATTTAATAATTTTCTCTATTTTTTTTATTTTCTACACTGTAGATACATACTGAAGACATCAAATATATGAAGCTAGATATATGGAATTATGTAGCAAAGAAAAAAAAAGTCTTATATTCTGTCATATATTTTAAATTCTTGAAAACAGCCACCCTGTGACCAAGAAACACAAAGAATGGACATTAGACCAGTGCAAATTTGTGCTTTGGTCTAATGAGTCCAAATTTGAGATCTTTGGTTCCACCCACCGTGTCTTTGTACGATGCAGAAAAGGTGAACAGATGGTCTCTACTTGCAGTGCCAGTCAAAGCAAAGGGTGGCTATTTAGAAGAACCTAAAATATAAAACATGTTTTGCATTATTTCACACTTTTTTGTTTACTATTCCATATGCGTTCATTCATAATTTTGATGCCTTCAGTGAGAATCTACAATGTAAATAGTCATTAAAGTAAAGAAAAAATATTAAATGAGAAGTTATGTCCAAACTTTTGACTGGTAGTGTATATAGACCTAAAATAAAGGCAATTCTTCTCTTTTTTAAAAAGAGAAGAGAGAAAAGAAAAAAAAAAAGAGAAAAGAACATATAGGACATGTAAAAATTTGTTAAATACATTTACATTTCTGTGTTAGCTGTCTTATATAAACAACATAACCATATGTAAAGAATAAGTTTGCTTTTCTAATGCTTCACCAACCAATTAGATGCACACAATTAATGCTTCTCTAGCTGCCGCTGCCAAAGTGGCTGTGCTGCTGCTCTGGCTGCTACCGCTCCCCTGGCTGCTGTTGCCCCCCGCTCCAGCTTTGGCTGCTGCTCTGGCTTTAGCTGCCACCATGGCTTCCACTGCTACCCCCTGGCTTCTGTTGCCCCCCTGGTTTCCGCTGCTGCTCTGGCTGTGGCTGCTGCTATGGCTGCCATTGCAGCCTTGGCTGTTGCTGCCACCATGGCTTCCATTGCTGCCCCCCTGGCTGCCGTTGCCCCCCTGGTTTCCACTGCTGCTCTGGCTGTGGCTGCTGCTATGGCTGCCATTGCAGCCTTGGCTGTTGCTGCCACCATGGCTTCCATTGCTGCCCCCCTGGCTGCCGTTGCCCCCTGGCTTCCGCTGCTGCTCTGGATGTGGCTGCTGCTATGGCTGCCATTGCAGCCTTGGCTGTTGCTGCCACCATGGCTTCCACTGGTGCCCCCTGACTGCTGTTGCTCCCCTGGCTTCCGCTGCTGCTCTGGCTGTGGCTGCTGCTCTGGCTGCCATTGCAGCCTTGACTGTTGCTGCCACCCTGGCTTCCGCTGTTCTCCTGGCTTCCGCTTTCAGCTTCCTCATGGTTGTGTCCATCTCTTGCTGCTCTCACAAAATCAATAATAATTAAAGCTGCAAGCAGCGATATGAGGGCCCTCGCACCCCCGGCGCGTCGAGCCAAGCCCAACACCTAAAACCAGCGCTTCCGATCTGATGTCACATTGATGGAATTCATGCATTTACCCACCAGCTAAAATTTCATCTCATTCAACCATTATTATAGTCGTCCCACTAGGTGGCGCTCTAACCATTACTGACAAATGGCATAACAAACATTTCCGAGCTCGAGTCTCATCACGCCTGCGACCTTTGGGAGAGATTGGACATTGTGTTTTTGAGCGACAGCAGGTTACTGCTTTTTGGCGAGTGATTGAAACTCCACGTGCCGCCATGACCACCCCGTTTCCCTGAACGTAAAAAGCTTCGCAATTTAACATCACAAAGGTCTTTAGATTCCACACACAGGAGATCGCGTAAATCTAATGAAATCCCTTGGAGGAGTTCGTCAAAGTATGAGGCCTGAAAAGAGGGGAAAATGTCGCCAAATTTACACATTAATTTTAAAATGGCTGACTTCCTGTTGGATTTGGGATATTGCTCCAAGAGACTTTTTTGTACATCTTGATATCTCCAATAAGCTTGCCAGGTTTCAAACTCATACATAAAACACAGAGCAGGGGCTGTTGTTTTGAAATTTTGTAGGGGGCGCTGTGGAGCCATTTTGCGCTCTTCAAGGAAAATGAACATATAAAAAGAAATCCCTCATCACATTAGAGGTGTGCGCCAAATTTCAAGACTTTTTAAACTTTTCAAACCCCTCAAAAGCCACTTCATCTTTCATGGTGAACTGCGCTGCCACCAGGGTGCGCCGTTCAGTTTATAGTCACAATTTTCTCACTGAAGCATCAAGAGGGACTGATGGTGATATTCACCGCTTTTGAGGTGGCCACGATGAACCTGTGAAAATCAGTACAACAAAATGAAAGACATGACATTTCCTGGTGCCACTAGGTGGCGCTCTACGTATTCCTGACAATGGGCATATCAATCTGTTCAGGGCGGGTCTGACATCATCCCTGTAAAATCTGGTACTGATCAGATTGGATTTCATTGAGTTACACTAATTTGTTTCTTCATGGCGAGACCTCAATGTTCGCCATGCTGCTGGGGTCACACCCTTCAGCGAAAACTCACAGTTTTCTCTGTAACCCAAGACCAACTCCTTAAGGCTTTCCTGGAGAAATTTGAGGCTGCAGATGTCACCCATTACAATACTGTACCCCAAAGTGTAAAACATGACATTTCCTGTTCCCACTAGGTGGCGCTGTCCCTGGTGTCAAATATGGCAGTTGAAATATGTTCAGGGGTGGAGCCTTATCATATGTGTCCACTTTGGTCAAGGTCGGACAATGTATGACAGAACGAGAGGCAATAAGATTTTCATGGCGAGTCATCGAAATTCGCCGTGGCGCCACGGCCTCACAGTAACCCGAAAACTCAAAAGCTCCGCAATTTAACATGGCCCAGGTGTGTAGTTGACACTGACCAAATATGAAGCTTGTACGATGAAATTCCAATGAGGAGTTCGCAAAAGTTCGAGGCATGGAAATGGCAAAATTAGAGCCAAAATGTCACCTTCACTTCCAAATGGCGGACTTCCTGTTGGGTTTAGGACATGGCCATAATAGACTTTTATGTGCGTCTCCGAACGTTAGATATGTGTTCCGAGTTTTATACATGTAGGTCATACCCATCTCGGGGGCTCGCGTTTCTCATTTTTCTAGGTGGCGCTACTGAGCCAATTTTCCCTGGACATGTCTACGGACATTAAAATACGTAAATTTTCACCAGACCTGACGCGTGTGCAAAATTTCATGAGTTTTCGAGCATGTTTAGGCCCTCAAAAGGCCGATTCATTTGCCGAAATAATAATAATAATAATAATAATAATAATAATAATAATAATAAGAAGAAGAAACAGAGCAGATACAATAGGGCCTTCGCACTTTTGTGCTCGGGCCCTAATAATAATAATAATAATAATAATAATAATAATAATAATAATAAGAAACAGAGCAGATACAATAGGGCCTTCGCACTTTTGTGCTCGGGCCCTAATAATAATAATAATAATAATAATAATAATAATAATAATAATAATAATAAGAAACAGAGCAGATACAATAGGGCCTTCGCACTTTTGTGCTCGGGCCCTAATTAAAAAAATTATAACCTGAAAACCAATTCAGATCCAAATTTGTATATGAAAATCCTGAAAAGTTTAATTATGGCTAGTAATTTCAAATCAAACATGGAAAAGGGAAGGATTTAAGATTTGGTATCAATATTATGCAGGACTGACCTCAGCAAATCAGCAGCTTACCTTTGCAAATGAAAGGTAACTTTTCATGACAGTTGCCATCCAACCACTTAATTTCTTCTGACTCATGTACAAATATGATCTTTCCACAGTAGTTGTTTAAGTGGTTGACTGCATCACTGTTGTTTACCAGAGAATATAGTAGTTTTGAGCCTGAAATCCACTTCCATTCATTCTTTCTGCCAAAGATTGACCGTTCCAGGCCAATCCATACCCCATTGTGCAAGCTTTTATTTTGCAGGAGAATTTTCACTTCATCCCTCACTATATTGTTGTGTATTTCAACTAGGGAGGATTTATTTCTCTGACAGTGCTCCAAGGCATCAATCCAACTTTCAGCTTCCTCGTAGAACTTCAGATGTATACCTTGACACAAAAAGAACAATTACAAATCATTGGACACTTAATCCAAATTAACCCTTGTGCCTCCAGTTAAAAGTATACCTCTGGTGTTCATATTCCTCCCCAAACCAATACTTACTTACCATGGAGGATGGGTGAGCTATCTACACAAACAACTTTTTGGGATGCATTGTTCTGCTATCAATTTTAACAAATTGTCAGTGTTCTGGATGGATATGAATATGTTCTTCATCAGCAATCTCCACTCCAGCTTGTTAATCAACCAAAAATCCAGACAGTATTTTTATTCATTTGAAAGCTTAGCCTAGTTAGCCTGGAAAACTCAAACCGGTTTTATTTGTTGTTATCTATCGTCCACCTGGGCCTTATACAGAGTTTCTATCTGTTTTCTCAGACTTTACATTCGATTTAGTGCTCAGTTGAGATAAAGTAATTATTGTTGGTGATTTTAACATCCATGTACCATATTTTTCGGACTATAAGGCGCACTTAAAATCCTTTAATTTTCTCAAAAATCGACAGTGTGCCTCATAATCCGGAGCGCCTTATCTATGAATTCCGGTTGTGCTTACTGACCTCAAACCAATTTTATGTGGTGCACGGCTCTCAAAAATCTGTCAAAAAATGTTTTAGTACGACTTTGGTAAGCTACAAAGCCGCACCACTTGATGGATTGTCGGAGCATTACAGCTACCGTAGTCAGGAGCCTCGCGGAATAATCTGGGTCCAAAACTCCGTCCGCTTCAGGTCCCAAAGTCACACGAACACTGCGGCATCACTGAGAGTTAAAAACTGTCTAAATTCTTTCATCTTTAATAAAATGATCAGCGTTGCTGCTTTACCAGGTGTAACAATTAAGTTTAACATCCAGGCATCCATGAAAACAGAATTTATTAAATTTAACAGAGTTACAAGTTAGAAGCAGGAAGTTAGTTTGCTAGTTTCCACCTAAACATGATATACCATGTTCTGACAGAGAGATTTCTGGAAAAAATTAAAACATACAGCTCTGCTATCACTTCCAACATAAATGAAGACAGAATAGTTGTGAATTGTTGTACGATTACTGAAGTTGGACTAACTGGTATATAATAATGTGCTACATGATCGCTAGCGACACAGCTACTTTAGCATAACATAAACATAGTGAAGCTGGAGGATGAATGCTAACTTTTTTCCACTTGATAAAAATTAATGTGAGGGTTCCCAATGGTTAGGGACAAAAGCAATTGCATGGCAGGATGTAAACGGACCAAACTTCAGTCAGGAGAAAAACAGAGATAATCCATCTACAACACGAGGTTAATCATTAATATACTGCAACAACATAGGAATAGAGCAGCTGCGAGATAATTCAACATTAAGTTGAGTAAAGTGTGACGTATTGGACTGTTTTGTTTCGATAAATTTGCCTTATAATCCGGTGTGCCTTATGTATGAAAACAGATCCGTTCATCAACAGTGCACCTTATAATGGTCCGAAAAATACGGTAGATACTAAAAGTGAAAGTCTGAACACAGTATTCCTATTACTAGACTTAAGTAGTTTCTTTCAAAATATTACAGAACCCACCACTTTTGTCACACTTTAGATCTTGTTCTGACATATGGCATAGAAACTGAATGTTTAACAGTATTTCCTAGATCACAGCAGATGTCTTTCTGAAAGTGCTGTAACTAGGGATGGGTATCGTTTAGGTTTTATCCGATACCGGTGCCAAACCGGTACTTTTGAAACGGTGCCGGTGCTTAAACGGTGCTCAAACCGGTGCGTAAAGAATGGAGAACACAAAATTGGTCCAAAAACCTCATGTTCAGCTGTTTTTTTTGTAAAAAGATACCAATGTTAGCCTTTTCTGCAGCTATAGGGCATATATGGTATCACTCTTGGCTGGAAGCAGTGCTTAAACAATGGAAAAAACACAAACTTTGTCCAAAAACCTCATGTTTAAATGTTTTCCACTTTTTCTTTGGTCATTTTAGCCTTTTTGGCCAGGGTGAAGGGAGTATCTGCCATCAAACAAGAAGACAGCCGCATGTAACTACGACGGTGTTTGCTAGTTCACCTTACATGCATTAATGTAATAATGTGGTTAGCGTACTCAATCAAACTTAATTACACACGAACAACATGAAGCTACTCACGCAGAGGAGAACGGCTGCTGCTGCCATCATCATCCGTCATCATTTCTGCTACGCTGACAGGGCTAGGGGCCAGGACTCTACTCTTTTGGGGGGATGTTGCTAACTCCAGGTCCGCTAACAGGCACCACACCCGCAGTAGATGTGCACGGTGTGAGGTCTCGCAGCAAGCTATCAAACACGGCAAATTTCTCGGGTTTAAAAAACAACGCTATGCGTCGCCAGGTGTTTCATCAGATTTGAGGTGTTACCTCCTTTGACAGTATCACAGTATCAGCTTAAAGCACTTGTTGCAGGCTGCTGAGTTTGCACCTTTTGCTGTGAAGTACAGCCAGACTTTTGATCGCTTTGCCTTGGGCATTTTTAATCTGTAGCTCTGCTCTGAAAGAACGTACGTACCTGGCCCCGCCTACTATCCTCGGAAACGTAAAATGATTGGCTAGAATTGGCTCAGGGAAAAAAAAGCACCGAAATAAAGCACCGAAATGTGCGCTGCTTTTCGGTCTGGTTACTACCGTTTATGTCAGAACCGGGCACCGGACACCGGTACCCATCCCTAGCTGTAACTAAGCATAAGGATAAACTTCATCCACTGTTACTATTCCATCTATGCAATGTGCCAACACAGGGCAGAGCAGCTACCTGTACAGAAATCCCACACTTTAATGCTTTGCTGCTTTTTGTCAGCACTGTAGCTAGGTTGACAAAAAGCCAGAGCTCTGTGGAGACAAGCATTCCTTTCCTGTCCCTTGTCTCTGCGATCTCATTTTTTCAGTCACTACCCAAAGCGGGTGAAAATAGGTGAGGGTAGGGACATAGATCGACCAGTAAATTGAGAGCTTTGCTTTTATGCTCAGCGCTCTCTTCACCACGACAGACCAGTACAGCGTCTGCATCACTGCAGTCAAAGCACCAATCTGTCTGTTTATAACTTTCAATACTTTTGATATTTTTGTAGAATATTTTTCTCCAGTTGATTTTTAAGTATGATCAACCTATTTATATTAATCAGCTATGTACCACAGGCCTTCAAACTGTCACTTAAAAAACCATCACTTGACCCTGCTGTTTTATAGGCCAATCTCCAACTCTTTTATCTCATAAAGTCTTGAAAGAGTAGTTGTAAAAACAGCTCACTGATCATCACTTATCATGTATAGTAAAGAGAGTACAGCGAAAGTTAATTATGGAGTTCCACAGGATTCAGTGCTAGGACCAATTCTGTTTACATTATACATGCTTCCCTTAGGCAGTATCAGTAGTATCAGTATTAGTAGATGACACCCAACTTTAACTATCCAGAAAGCCAGATAACACACACCAATTACTTAGACTGCAGGAATGTAATGTAGACATAAAGACCTGGATGGACTCTAATTTCCTGCTTCTAAATTCAGATAAAAGTGAGATTACTGCCCTGAAAATCTTAGAAAAACTGTATCTAAACAGATGCTTACTCTGTATGGCATTGCATTGGCCTCACTAAAAGGGATCTTGGAGTTGTTGTTGATTAGGATATGTCCTTCAAGGTACATATTAAACAAATATGGAGGACTGCTTTCTTTCATTTGCACAATATCTCTAAAATTAGAAATGTCATGTCTCAGAGTAATGCTGAAAAAACTAGTTCATGGATGTATTACTTTCAGGCTGGACTACTGTAGGTTGTTATTATCAGGATGTCTTAAAAAGTCCCTGAAAAGCCTTCAGCTGACCCAAAAGGCTGCAGCAAGAGTACTGACGGGGACTAGAAAGTGAAAGCATGTTTCTTCAATATTGGCTTCTCTTCATTGGTTCCCTGTTAAATCCAGAATGTAATTTTTCTAATGTGTGCTTTTCCTAATGACCTTATAGTACAGTATTGCCCCATTAGAGCAATTCACTCTGAGACTGCAGGCTTACTTGTGGTTGTTGGAGTATTTAAAAGTAGAATGGGCAGCAGACCCTTCAGCTTTCAGGCCCTACTTCTGTCAAACCAGCTTTCAATTTGGATTCAGGCGACCCTGAATCCTCCCTTAGTTATGCTGCAATAGGGGTAGGAGATTCCCATGATGCACTGTTATTAATCTCTGGCTCTCTTTAAAAGCATGTTTTTTTGTCATGTATTCCTCCTTTCACCCCAACCAGTCCCAGCAGACGGCCGCCCATCTATGAGCCTGGTGCTGCTGGAGGTTTCTTCCTGTTAAAAGGGAGTTTTTCCTTCCCACTGTTGCCAAAAGCAAAACAAATATCTGTACTTTATACTCCTTGGAGTCCCAAGGTCAAGGTGTAACTGTCCTCTATGTCTGTGGTCGGTATCCATGGCCAGTCTTGTTAATGATCTCACTGAGGGGGTTCAGGCCTATGCAGAGCAGTGGTGGGGACAGAGCATCTCCTTGGTAGATCCTGCATTTGATGCTGACTCGTGCTATGGACTTGAAGTTGGCCTCTAGTGTTGTATGCCACATCCTCATTGAGCTCCTGATGAAGGCTCTTGGGGTCCTGTTGATCTTGTATAGTTCTAGGCATTCCAGGATCCAGGTGTGCGGCACTGAGTCACAGGCCTTCTTGTTGTCAATCCAGGCAGTGCACAGGTTGGTCAGCCTAGTCTTGCAGTCTCAGTTGACTGCTCTGTCTACCTGCCTGCTGATGCTCTTGCCAATTCCTTTCTTTGCCCCACTCATTCATCTAAGCCAGTGCTCCCACTGCTGCCGTGGTGTAGATGCCGTCGGGGTTAGTCTCGGTAATGATGGCGGTAGGTATCATCCATATTGCTGTATTCACATCCTCTAGTAGATCTTCTGAGGGTACTTCACGTAGTCTTGGTAAATGGCTACCGGCTCCAGGTTTCAAGCGTCGCCACGTTCCTATCTTTCAGGTCAGTTCTTCTCGCACTCAACAATCCTTCTTCCATTGCACTTGGGGCTTGGTAGCCAATCTCCAGTGGCGGTGATTATATCTCCCCCTGACCTGTCGTCCTGGCTCACCATTGCTGTGGCATGTGTGTTGTACCTTGTCAATCTCTAGCCATGAGAGCAGTCCATTCTTCCGCATGAAAACTGAGCTACTACTAGTTGTTTCGCTGTTGGGTATTGAAGATTCCATAGGTCCCTCATCCTAGTTGTGTAACCCCTTCTGCTGGGGTTACTTGCGTAGTAGCATTCAAGCAGGGCCCTATTTTCGTCTCTTACCCACCAATGCCCTCTTGTTGTTATCACAATTTTATGGCCTCGTTCAGATTAAGTAGAACAAGATACAAAGCATTAAAACATGTTAAAAAGACAACAGCCTTAATGAACACAGTTTTGTTTGGACCCAGAAGCAGGGATTATAATGTGTTGGATCAGAAGTTTTACTAACTTTGCATTATTGAAATGCTGTATTAAAATACAGGGTAGTTTTTTTTCCAAGATAAACAGGTTAGTATGCTTAATGTGATGAATTCACAGTAAATCACATTGCATGTTGGACTCATGTACAGTTGCTATGATGCTTGTGGTCAGAATTAAGCTACATGAGCTGTACCAGGGATGAATTTGCATTTAAGCTGATGATGTTTAGATTCATTCACCAATTTCCAACTTTATACCAACTGCATACAGTTTAGTATAAAGACAGTATAAACAACATTATGTCATTTAAGGGGACAGATATCAGTCGGGATAGCTGTGAAACATCTGCGTACATCTTGTTGAATTAAGTAGTATAAATATAGAAACAGCAGCATGTACATTAAAAACCTACTACTGAAACTCACATTAGAAATTATTGTGAGCTGTTAATCTTATCCCTTTGCTAAGCCACTACAACAGATGATCTTACAACATCTTAGAACTTACCACCCCAACTTACAACTTAGATCTTACAACCCCACCTCCTAAATCCCACTGTAACCCCTGAATTTTCTTGTTTTACTTTTTAGGTGTGGAGGCAAAGTGACCCCTTACCATTTCAGCAACAGAAAAAAAAAGTTATTTTAAAAAAATGTATTTCACTATATGTGTCCTCTAATTTAAATTGGAGTAATATTTGCATTTTTATGGAATATTGCTACTAATATTATTTTATTATTAAATTCTTATAGCACAAGGTTTTTAATTACCTTTGTACAAAAATGGTTAGTGGAATTGTCCTTCAAGGAGCTACTTTTTACTTTCTTACTTTGAGTACATTTCAGAGCTTGTACTTTACTTCACTTTTACTAGTGTAATTTTAAGTACACAAGTATCTGTACTTCTACTTAAGTGAAGAAAATATGTACTTTTGTCACCTCTGTTGACCTGTGACCAAAGGTGTCGTGTTGCCAAGTGCACTTACGAACACTGTTATGCTCAAACATGGCATTCATTCTGAACAAACTGTAATTAGTACAGAAGTGTAATAACAAAACACAACTCAGGTTCAGATTAGAGGGTGTTCCTTCAAATTGCACCTCTAAAGTCTCACTGTCACTGACCACATGGGTATTAAAGTCTCCCAGTAGTAAAATGTAGCTCCCAGATGGGGACCCTCTAACACTTCAGCCAGTGACCCCAAGAAGGGGTCTATCAGAATTAGAGTCTACTAGGCTCTCTCATTACTAAAGGGAGTTATCAGAATTACCAGATGACTGAGAAAGTGCAGCTAAAATAGTGAAGGAAACTGCCAAGAATGTGTCTAGTGTATCCTCTGGATAGAGGAAACAAGACAAGAAAACCTATTGATGGAATAAGGATGTACAAAAATGGAAGAAGGAAGAAGATTTGAATGGACTGTCTAGAGATGAAGCTGGAAAGGATGTGCAGAAGGTTAACGGTGATTAGGGATAAGATGGAAATGTACTAACAAGTGACGGGTGCGTTGAGAAGATAAAAGGAGTATTTTGAAGAGTTGAAAATGAAAGAGAAAAGAGAGACTGAGGGATGAATAAGTAAATGTAGAAGATTATTAAGGAGAAAGTCAGTGTAGCTATGAAGAGGATGAAGAATGGAAATGCGATTAGTCCAGATGACAGACCTTCGTCTGTCTGTCTGTCCCTCTGTGTGTATTAGATAATTCAGTGTGACAGAGAGGACATAGGGAAAGGACAAGATGGAGGCAGGTGATTTGCAAAGGACTGGGTGAAAGAAAAAGAGTTTATCATGAATTAATTGTGAGAGCTGATACTGAAATTGACAAATTTGTCAAAAAGATAAATTTTATAACATATGTAACCAAAATTATCAACAAGTCAATTAAATAGACATAAACTTTCTTAGCGAGGCACAAGGTAAACTATTTTAGTATGTGGTGGGCATTGTGTTTAATTTATGTAGAAATGTTGTGTATCTTTTGTGGTTATTGGGTTTATTCCAGTGATCATAGGATACATTTAGGCTTTAATTCAGCAGGGCACTGAACCCTTTTTTGCACATCTATTGCCTTATATTAAATCATAATTCCATAATTAACTGACTTACTTTTTGCAGAGGGTAAAACTAACTATCTAATACTATAAACTGCTTTTGTAACAACAGCAGGACATTGGGCTTTCACTGTGTTGAATTAAACTTACCCATGGCATCATCAAAGAGCAGCTGGATTATTACTGTGACAGAGCAAGATCACACCAAGAGTGTAATTAGATGTTTTTGTCAACAAATAATTAGATACTTAGAAAATATATCAATATCAGTCAATGCAAAAGTGAGTAACTGCAAAAAATGTAGTTGAATACACTAGCACATTTTTTTCCTTGTTAATTCATTTTAATTTTAGGGAATATGTAATAATGTAGGTGCTTTGTAATTAACATTTAAAAACTCTGCCATTTCTCATGAAATGTTTTTATTTATTGTTTTTATTTATTTTTTGTTCTTTTAGTAGAAAGCTGTCAGCTCCCCACAACAGGTGACTCTGCATATTCAATTTGGGTGTTTCCCTAACTGACGCAACCTACAGAGATGATATTTGTTTTGGAACTGATAAAGCACTAAACTAACCAAATGTGAAAACCAATACACTATGGAGGTACTATAAGGATAACAAAACTCATAAGTGTGTGGATGACTGGATATGTAAAGCGCTTTGGGGTCCTTAGGGACTATTAAGGCGCTATATAAATACAGGCCATTTACCATTTACCATTTATATATATGTTTAAATGTACAGTGAGCACCACAAACAAGTCAATCAGTTCCATATATTTGTTTGTTTGTTGTTTTTTGTTTCAGGCAGGTGATTAAAAACTGTCTGACATTTTTTTAAACATAAGAAAGCAATTTCATGTAAAAATGGTCAGTTAAAAACTGTCAAAGGAAAATTGTTTTTATGTAGTGTTATCAGTTTCATGAAATGTGCTCTTTTAGGATCACTGAGCAAATGTCTACGTGACTTTTCACCTAATAACTTTTGTAATGATAAACTTGTTTACCAACTAGCAGCTTCCTCTTTTCTAGAACATACAGATAGAAAAGGCGAACCTCAGCTCTGAGTTCTAAGAATAACTCTGTTATCTTTGTACACACACACACACACACACACACACACAGAGAACAAACTTGTATAAATAAAGCACGCAGACAGTGATGAGACACAGATCTTGCGTTCCATGACTGCCCCTCGCGAGTGAAAGACAACTGCAGTGTTTGTGTTTTCTAACTCAGGTGTTATCAGCTGAAGAAGTACGGGGTGATTTAAAGAAATCCCCTGTCAAAAACATACCCAGTAGCAGTGAGCGGTGGAACAGCAGAGCCATGGCCTGTGAGTACAGAGAAAAATCAAAGTAAAGTTAAAGAAAGAATTGCACAGCATGCCTTATTTGCAGGTTATTAAATTGTAAGGACTTCATATAGACAAATACACCATCAATATTGTTAAATGGTCACATTCAGAGTGACTTATGTAGTGGTAAAAACAGTGATAGACACTACTGACTGCAACGTCACAAAATTTCAGGTACCCCATTTCATTGCAGGCTAGTTATTTAATGTCCATTGTTAAACATTCTGAAACTACAACTGCAACAATAATTAGTCATGAAAGTTAAAAGAGAAGATAAATGTTTCACTATTGGCCACACAGTTTGGCCAAACAATAAGTTTGAAAAAAAAGAGTGTATTTCCAGATTCCTTGAATAGAAAGTTTAAAGATGTTGAAATAAATTAAGGATCTGCTTATAATGCAATAGAAAAGTGATTTAAAAATTCCAATTTAATCTCCTGCTTATATTTGAAATACATAACTTTAAAATGTGTTTTTTAAGGATTTACCATTTACATAGACACTATGTGGTAATGTGTTTTTATCAGCCTTACCCTTTTAGCGTAGACCTGTCGTCAGTCTCCAAAATGTGATAGAAATGTAAATGAGAGTCCCTTTATAGAGCTGTTTACCTCATCCCTGTTTTTACTAAAGAAACACACCCACAACTGTGTATTCATGTTTCATGTCATAAAGAATAACTTTTCTCGGGGCGCGCTTGAGCATGAGTAGTGAGTAGACGTGTCTTCCACAGCTCCCACTTTAATATATTAAATTAATTCATTCTGCACCTCGCAACCGGTTGAACTTTGTTGGAACATTTAGTAGGTGACTTCATTATCCTATGATTGGATGAATGCCTCCTAAACCGCCCAAACGACAGGGTGGGAAATCCACAGCGCGGGGCGATTCAAACTCCTTGGCTAGTACAGAAACAGATGCTAACGTTAACAGCATGGACCCGCTAGCAAATGCAGTTACGGCGGTACAAGCCTTTATCGACTCGTTTTGGGAGGAGAACTGGGCATCTATTGCTTCTCTACATTCAATCCTGAGTGGGTACGGCCAACGAATTGCCAACATGGAAGAAGGAATGAATGAGTTCGACAAGACACTGAGCAGCATGGAGACCTCCCAATCCTCGCTAGCTAAAGAGAATGAGGCTTTAAGAGAGACGGCAGAATATACTGCTTTTTTATCATTTAAATTGGGCAAACACCTATATTTTTGAATTGCATAGTTCTGACAAAGAGTAAATTGGACCTTGTCCCACATAATGATGACGTAAAAATTAGACGTTGGAATGTGAAGGGTATGAACCAGGCAATCAAGAGAAAAAGGGTCCTTTCTCATTTACAACATCTTGGGGTTGGTATTGCCTTCCTACAGGAAACCCACCTCAGGAATTGTGATCAGTCTGAAATTCACAAAGAATGGGTGGGCCAAATGTTTCATTTGCAATTAAATTGTAAAGGCCGAGGAGTGGCTATACTCATCCATAGAAAAATTCCCTTCATCGTATCAGATACTATCTTGGACCCTAATGTCCAAACCTTGGCACTCATCAGGCAATGTCTATGGGCAACTGACTGCACTCAGACCAAAGGGGGCTGAATAATTACGCACACCCCACTTTTCAGTTATTTATTTGTAAAAAATGTTTGGAATCATGTATGATTTCCGTTCCACTTCTCACGTGTACACCACTTTGTATTGGTCTTTCACGTGGAATTCCAATGAAATTGATTCATGTTTGTGGCTGTAATGTGACAAAATGTGGAAAAGTTCAAGGGGGCCGAATAGTTTTGCAACCCACTGTAAATCCTCTGTGGTAGAGTACATAGGCATAATTACAAGAAAAATAACTTTACTGCATTTGCTGTTCATTTATTATTATACTAATTCATTAGACTTTGTAGTGGATTGTACTGAAACCATACATTGTAGATGAATTGATTTATTTTTCAATGTTGATACTTGCATTTCTTTATTTTTCAGTATGCAGTAGTATTAAACCTTTTGTTTAGTAATCTTTATTTTGATGGTGATAACAGCACAATTTGTATATTCAGCGATATAGCTTTCCCTGTTTTTCCTAGTTAAATAAAAATGTCTGTCTACGTGGCTCATTCAAATCTAAATACAGAGACCTGACTGTAAAAGATTTGTTTAGTCAAACTACTTCTATCTGACACTCCTCTTGTCAGCTGTTAGTGTGAGTTGTTCTAAACTCAACTGATGATAACACAAAAATTAGTACGGTACACTCCTCAGTGACAACAGCACTCATGAGGTCTTTATAGGAGACCTTACAAGCGACTACCAGAAGAAAGTCATCAGCTGCCTACAACAAGCCACTGAGCACCCTATATACTACCATCTTTACCCCAGGGAGACTGCACTTTGTATTCACCGACTTCCAAAGATCCAGAGGAGTCTTACTCAGACCTATTGTTAGCAGTATGGACCTACTACAACTACAATATTCTCAAACACCTTGCCACCATCTTAGCTCCTCTCATGGAAAACATACCACATCACATGGAAAGCTCCACTTACTTCACCAACAAGGTCCACAAATTTTTGCTTAATCCAGATAAAATCATAGTGTCCTTTGATGTGGTCTCACTTTTCACTTATGCACCTACAACTAAGACAGTACAGTAGAGACAGAAAATAATCAGAAAATGATACAGCAAGACAGCTCCTTACACAATAGAACCAGCTTTATCCCTGATCAGATTTTTGGATGCTGTTAGACCTCAGCTTTATAGTGATGTGTCGGTCGCAAACGAAACGGCTCTTAGAGCCGGATCTTTGAAGTGAACAACGCAAGCCAGCTCCTCATTTGGAGCCATGTGGTTTTTTACCTTTCTCTCACCCTCTCTCTCGCACTTTTTTTCTGCTTCACTCCGCTCGCGAGCCTTGTGCTTTGGGAAGAGTGGGAGGGGCGGTAGTTACACTCGCAGTAGCACAGGAACAGAGCGGGAGGGAGAGACAGAGAAAGAGAGCCAGGGACAACAACGTCACATTAGAAAGGTATAGTAATCATCCACAACTATTTTCAGTTGCGGATGATAAAGGATTCAGAAAGTTTATTCATGCAGGCCCATATGACAGAGAATATGCATGTTCTTTTTGTTTTCATATTTTAATTTATATTTAATTGTGTTGTGGTTTGCAGTGTTTTGTGTTGTTTCACTTTAAAAGGAAAAAGCTGAAAATTTAAATAGTTAAAAGTTGAAATGTGAATAGTTGGCTTTTGTATTATATGATTTATTTATTACATTTTAAGTGGAGTGAATAAATAAAAGTATATTTACAGTGGCCCCTAGAGACAAAGCACGTACAAACTCCAAAACACGTACAAACTCCGAAGCATGTACAAACTCCAAAACACGTAAAAACTCCAAAACACGTACAAACTCCGAAGCACGTACAAACTCCAAAACACATAAAAACTCCAAAACACGTAAAAACTCCGAAGCACATACAAACTCCGAAGCACATAGAAACTCCAAAATACGTACAAAAGACAACAGAAGTGCTCCAGAATGCTAGGCACAGTGTTGAGCTTTTGTTACCTAGTGGCTACACAAGCCAGGAAGTACCAACGACCGGATTTGGTGTGTGGTAGTAACAGGTAAATGAACATTTTTTTTTAAATTATTTGAATATATATGAGTGCTTGTGTATAAATACACAAACAATACACATATGCTTTCAGTTGTGTAATTTAAGTGATCTAGGTGATCTAGGTAGCTCTGTTTTGGAAGTTCAGTTAACGCTAGAAATGTGTTTTGGAGTTTGTAAGTGCTTTGTCTCTGGGGGCCACCGCATATATTGTATTTATATATAAATATATATAAATAAAACCACTTTTTTTTTTTTACATTAGTAATTCCTTTTGTGCATAATTTTATATTATTGTTAATAATAAATTAATTAAATCAACAAAACAACCTGAAGAGCCGGTTGGGAGCCGAAAGAGCCGGCTCTTTTTAGTGAGCCGAGCCGAAAGAGTCGGTTCTCTAAAAAGAGCCAGAAATCCCATCACTACAGCTTTACCACCACATATTTCAAATACAATAAGGGTTACTAAAGACAAAAGCATAGATGTGTCATGGGCTCTCAATTATCCCCCACTCCAGCCAATCTTTACATGGAGAGTGGAAAGTACAGAGCTTGGCTCCTTTGAAGAGATAGCCGCTAACCACTGGTACAGATATGACACCTGTTTGCTTTGATCAGTGGTCTTTGATCAGTGGGTTTTGGTCAGTGGTTGTTGATCAATGGTCATGAGAATTTGCATAATTAAGATTAAGGAACTGACCTCCCAGCCCATTGTTCCTTCAGCGGGCTGGTTTCAGTCATTATGCAAATGTACTGTTTATAAGATTGGGTAAACCTGCAGTCAGCTGAGACTGAAGAAGTCACTTGGATGAGTGACGAAACGTTTCTCCCGCAAAACGTTACGTCCAGATGAACAGAATCAAACTTTTTGGAGATTTACTTTCCTGGATGATTGAGAATGCATCAAGACGTTGATTGGAGTCCATTTTAGTGCACACAAAGTAAACTCCATGCTTTAGTTGTGAAGCAAAAACGCTGAAATCGGAGTAATGAAACGTGCGAGGGGAACGATAACGAATGACAAGATTCTCCCGATCGTTTACTCTTGATGTCCTTTGAACAACATCGGCGTGGTGTTAATTGTTTGCTGTTTTCGCAATCGCGTCGCACATAAGAATATCACCAGGTAAACTTGTGACATTTATAAACATTTTGTTGTTCAACGGCATCAAGACTGACGGAGTGTGTTTGAGATAACCTCACAAGTGTCACAGATGACACATTTGGCGTTTTTTTGCTGGTTTGTCGGTAGCAGCTACTGAAACGCAAGTCTATGGAGGACCACAAGAGCCACGCGCATCGAAATAAAAATTCCTGTGCTTTAATAATGAATTGTAGAATAAATTCTGCAATTGTAAATTCATTTTTGAATTCCAATTTAATAAACTGCATTTCAAAATCCTTTTTCCAATTGCATTTCAAAATCCTTTTTCCAATTGCACTTTAATAAACTGCATTTTAAAATCCTTTTTTCAGTTGCACTTTAATAAACTGCAGTTCAAAATCCTTTTTCCACTTGCAATTTAATAAACTGCAGTTCAAAATCCTTTTTCCACCTGCAATTTAATAAACTGCAGTTCAAAATCCTTTTTCCACTTGCAATTTAATAAACTGCAGTTCAAAATCCATTTCCCTTTCCTGTTCGCTCCGGGATTAGCTGCTGGATTAGCTCATCGATTAACAACTTGCTGGAGGCTATTCAAATTAGCCACACCGTGGGATGTAAGGAGCTCTCTGATTGGTTGGTCAGACACAGGCTGTCTGCCAGCCTGGATTTTTCTAGCTCATAGCTTCGCCCTGCTACGAAGCGTGTGTGCTTGTACAAAGGCCGTTCAGCGTCGGGATTTACACTCGGCTCGACACGGATATGTGAAGAATGAAGGGACCCTGCAGCGAAACGGAGAGCCAACCTCTGACTGAGTGCCTGTCTACACAGTCTGACCACCTGTTGAAGGTAAGGTGCTAACGTGGCTAACGCTAGCATCACCGCACGTAGCTCCGTTATTTTAAGGTCATCTTAGCTAATGAAAGTTTTACGTCGCAGCTGTACGAGCTCGCTACGTGTTTTGTAAGCTGCTGTGCTCTTCACAAATAAAGCTGGAAGCAGCTCAGACTGTTAGAACCAGCACTGAGGCCTGTTACATTTATATGGTGTTAGAGCAATGGCTGCAACCTACAGCCTTTAAACTAGCGATTAAAATGCTGACAGTAAACTCGTCAGTCCAGATGTTACCACATTACTCTATGGTACTTCGAGTTAAAACAACTGAGACAGGCTGATTAAAATAACAGCTGTCAGTTCTCTCATTCCTTATATCAAGACTGGAGATCACACTACTGATTTCAGTTCATTTAATATGTGAGTGCACAGATTCATTCTCAACTGGACATAAATGATGATCAAAGGTTGTATATATGATGAATTCATCAAATCCCAGCCTCTAACACAGTGCGCTGAATCTTAGCTTTGGATGTCCAGTATATTCTAATCAGTGCAATGTAAGCATTCACTGAACCTATAGTATCTACACCTGTGTGGCAAATGTGTGGTAAAGATACAGATAATGAAATTTAATTATTAATACAATATACATCATGAGAAACGAAAGCTGAAATTGATTCAGTTTAGTACTTTTCTCTGTATGCTCTGTGATTATAAAGGCCTTAAATTCTGTGATATACAAAGTATACTGTAAATGATTTTCACAGAGGTCTTAAAGTACTTAAATCACTGCTGATAGTCTGGTTGTTTATATTTTCACATGTTTTTGTGTCTGTAGGGCTGTTTGATGACGATTTGGACTCCTCTGGGAGATGAGGACACACCCACATCTGTTCCATACTGCAGCCATTGATGGTGTTACAGCTCTGAGTCAGCTTTGGGCCATCAGACGCACACACTGGAAAACCAGCACCTGGACTTCATGCAGGAGAGACGGCCTCAGTGATGGACTCTGCATCCTCTACTTTACCTCTAATCTCTTTCTTGTAACTGTAACACCATCAATGGCTGCAGTATGGAACAGATGTGGGTGTGTCCTCATCTCCCAGAGGAGTCCAAATCGTCATCAAACAGCCCTTACAAAACACGTAGCGAGCTCGTACAGCTGCGACGTAAAACTTTCATTAGCTAAGATGACCTTAAAATAACGGGGCTACGTGCGGTGATGCTAGCGTTAGCCACGTTAGCACCTTACCTTCAACAGGTGGTCAGACTGTGTAGACAGGCAGTCAGAGGTTGGCTCTCCGTTTTGCTGCAGGGACCCTTCATTCTTCACATATCCGTGTCGAGCCGAGTGTAAATCCCGACGCTGAACGGCCTTTGTACAAGCACACACGCTTCGTAGCAGGGCGAAGCTATGAGCTAGAAAAATCCAGGCTGGCAGACAGCCTGTGTCTGACCAACCAATCAGAGAGCTCCTTACATCCCACGGTGTGGCTAATTTGAATAGCCTCCAGCAAGTTGTTAATCGAAGAGCTAATCCAGGAGCTAATCCAGCAACTAATCCCGGAGCGAACAGGAAAGGGAAATGGATTTTGAACTGCAGTTTATGAAATTGCAGGTGGAAAAAGGATTTTGAACTGCAGTTTATGAAATTGCAGGTGGAAAAAGGATTTTGAACTGCAGTTTATTAAATTGCAAGTGGAAAAAGGATTTTGAACTGCAGTTTATTAAATTGCAGGTGGAAAAAGGATTTTGAACTGCAGTTTATTAAATTGCAAGTGGAAAAAGGATTTTGAACTGCAGTTTATTAAATTGCAGGTGGAAAAAGGATTTTGAACTGCAGTTTATTAAATTGCAATTGGAAAAAGGATTTTGAAATGCAGTTTATTAAATTGCAATTCAAAAATGAATTTACAATTGCAGAATTTATTCTACAATTCATTATTAAAGCACAGAAATTTTTATTTCGATGCACGTGGCTCTTGTGGTCCTCCATACAAGTCTGCCACACATCTGTTCGACCAAATCCAGTTAATCTGCGACGCCAGTTAATCTGGAACACCAGGAACAAGCTCACAAAGAGCATGCGCATATTTTGCGGTCTAGAGCTGTAGGAGAAACACAAATTAACTCAGAGACACAGACTGATGCGACAAAACCAGTAAGTAGGTGTACAGCGTACACTGTAGTCTATAGCACACAGGAGTATTAGCTTATTATGTACACGTTGGTAAGCGGTCTTGTGGCAACTGACGAAACAAATGAGCGTGCTGTGTGTGTAACAGCGCGACAAACATTACCTGTCCTTTTATTAACTGCACAAGTAGTGCTGGTCATAGCTGCTTGGCTAACTAGGTAATGGTGGTTTTAGTGAACATATTTAGTTTTAAAGTAAGTTACAGGGCTTTTCCTGCCTTTCAGGCGGGCTTATATTTCACTAAAAACGATGTAATGTGCATATCCACATAATTATGGATTATTATTATTGTGATATATAAAAAACACACTGTAATTTAAAGAACATATGTTAAGAAACAGATTATATTAGATGTATATTTTAAATATGACAAAATGCTCATTTTACAGCAGTAAAATTATTGTATCTCTACAGTTTAAACATTTAATAAACTTTCTGCCTGTACAGAGTGGATAGTCAAACATACATTATTTTATATTTATTATTTATTTTTGTATTCTTTTTACTTTATTATTATAGCACTAGGAATAAATAATAAGGGAAGGATTCTGGATCAGCACCATGATGCAAACTTGTGTCCACAGTATATACTGTATTCTCAAGATGGTCTAAAATGTCACTGTGTGTGTGTGTGTGTTTTATGTATATAGATTTTTTAAAATTATTACTCATGATATAACACAGTCCAGACATGCCTCGTAAGGATGTTTCTATAACATTTTCTATCATTACTTTATTATGGATTAGGTGCGAGAGTTTTTAAGTGTGGACAATTAAATAGTATTCTGAAGAAGGTCTAAAATATCACTGTGTGTGTGTGTGTGTGTGTTTTATGTGTATAGATTTTTTAAATTATTACTCATTATATATAACATTGTCCAGACATGCCTGGTTAGGAGATGAGGAGGAAACAGTGACAAAAGGAGCTGTGTGAGGCTACTAAAGGCAGTGGATCCCTCACCAGCTGGATTAGAAAGAGTACAGGTAACATTAACACATGTACCAGTTGTTGGAGCGGTATTCCAGTATAAAAATAATAATAAGCACAACTGGAATGTTTTGCTTCTATAACATTTTTCAGTCATCATTTTATTATAGATTAAGTGTAAGAGTTGTTAAGTGTAGATAATTAAATAATAGTTTATTGCAATAGCAAATTGTGCCTTGTTCTCAGATGGACAGCAAGCGGAGAGTGATAGATGAGATGAGGAGATGAAGGAGGAAGACAACAAGGCCACCTCACAGCAGTGATGTAGTATGATGCAATCCCATATTAGATTCTTGATGAATGTGTGTTGTTGTTATTCAGCCTGGTTTAGTGTGCCCCTTTTTAACTTTGAGCACCCGCTCCTTTAAACGTCTCTGCATGGCCCTGACTTATATCCATTATGTAGCAAGGTTTGTCCGAGGAAATCATGATGCACTTCAGACCCAGTCATACACTATGACACACTATGACTGGTTTATCTTAAACCTATAAAACCAAACCCATCAAAAAATAGCCATAAAATTCTGATTTTTTTTGGAACTGCGATGTTTACTAACTCTTATAACAAAATCCACATATATTTTTTGTTATATCATGCTGTGTATGATATATTTTTATTATATATTTATTATATGTTTTTGTATACAACCATTTTGTTAACAACAATGTTAATTTTAGAAAAAAAAACATAACATTTTGGAATTATGGCAAGTATTGATCATGTTGATGAGATACAGGTCTTAGAAACACATGTAGCAAATATGATACAAATTGCATTATAGGGTTAAGGACAAAACTCAGCTCAGCTGAGCAGCCTAACATAAGCAGTGCAATGAGGATTGCTGTGACCTCTACATTGGAGAAATCAAACAGCCACTCCATAAATGCATGGCACAGCATACAAGAACAAGACTCAGGTGTACAACTGAACCTCGTGGATAAAATACATTCTTTCAGTATTCAAAATATTAATATTATCTTTTGATAATACTAAATAAATAATAAAAGGGCAGTTCGGATTAAGATATGGAGTTGTCCCCGCCCCCCGTCACAGACGTGTCCAAAGAAACCACAAACATTTTCAGTATCTCTTCTCCTTTAACTGTAACGCTATGTGGCTCGACAGTGCGCGAAACTTCTCGAAAGCACCTTCGGACTATTGAATTCAGTTCTTTGTATTCTTTTAACGGCGAAGAAAAACACGGCTCAAAGTGGTCTAACTCAAAAAATGATCTTTAATTTTACATTTTCCGGAAAATGGAGACTGAGCACACAGACATCAGCTCAAGTCTGGGGCATCAGCACCCCGTCTTGCTATATATTTTGCAGCATGTCACACAGTTTTGATACAAACAACTCCTTATATGTCAGTAGCTTCCTTTTTCTGTCTAGCTTCCTGTACAGGGAGTACAGAATTATTAGGCAAGTTGTATTTTTGAGGAATAATTTTATTATTGAACAACAACCATGTTCTCAATGAACCCAAAAAACTCATTAATATCAAAGCTGAATGTTTTTGGAAGTAGTTTTTAGTTTGTTTTTAGTTTTAGCTATTTTAGGGGGATATCTGTGTGTGCAGGTGACTATTACTGTGCATAATTATTAGGCAACTTAACAAAAAACAAATATATACCCATTTCAATTATTTATTTTTACCAGTGAAACCAATATAACATCTCCACATTCACAAATATACATTTCTGACATTCAAAAACAAAACAAAAACAAATCAGCGACCAATATAGCCACCTTTCTTTGCAAGGACACTCAAAAGCCTGCCATCCATGGATTCTGTCAGTGTTTTGATCTGTTCACCATCAACATTGCGTGTAGCAGCAACCACAGCCTCCCAGACACTGTTCAGAGAGGTGTACTGTTTTCCCTCCTTGTAAATCTCACATTTGATGATGGACCACAGGTTCTCAATGGGGTTCAGATCAGGTGAACAAGGAGGCCATGTCATTAGTTTTTCTTCTTTTATACCCTTTCTTGCCAGCCACGCTGTGGAGTACTTGGACGCATGTGATGGAGCATTGTCCTGCATGAAAATCATGTTTTTCTTGAAGGATGCAGACTTCTTCCTGTACCACTGCTTGAAGAAGGTGTCTTCCAGAAACTGGCAGTAGGACTGGGAGTTGAGCTTGACTCCATCCTCAACCCGAAAAGGCCCCACAAGCTCATCTTTGATGATACCAGCCCAAACCAGTACTCCACCTCCACCTTGCTGGCGTCTGAGTCGGACTGGAGCTCTCTGCCCTTTACCAATCCAGCCACGGGCCCATCCATCTGGCCCATCAAGACTCACTCTCATTTCATCAGTCCATAAAACCTTAGAAAAATCAGTCTTGAGATATTTCTTGGCCCAGTCTTGACGTTTCAGCTTGTGTGTCTTGTTCAGTGGTGGTCGTCTTTCAGCCTTTCTTACCTTGGCCATGTCTCTGAGTATTGCACAACTTGTGCTTTTGGGCACTCCAGTGATGTTGCAGCTCTGAAATATGGCCAAACTGGTGGCATCAAGTGGCATCTTGGCAGCTGCATGCTTGACTTTTCTCGGTTCATGGGCAGTTATTTTGTGCCTTGGTTTTTCCACACGCTTCTTGCGACCCTGTCGACTATTTTGAATGAAACGCTTGATCGTTCGATGATCACGCTTCAGAAGCTTTGCAATTTTAAGACTGCTGCATCCCTCTGCAAGATATCTCACTATTTTTGACTTTTCTGAGCCTGTCAAGTCCTTCTTTTGACCCATTTTGCCAAAGGAAAGGAAGTTGCCTAATAATTATGCACACCTGATATAGGGTGTTGATGTCATCAGACCACACCCCTTCTCATTACAGAGATGCACATCACCTAATATGCTTAATTGGTAGTAGGCTTTCGAGCCTATACAGCTTGGAGTAAGACAACATGCATGAAGAGGATGATGTGGACAAAATACTCATTTGCCTAATAATTCTGCACTCCCTGTATTTATTAATATGCTTGTACAGCTGCACACGGACTTCCTGTTTTTCAGTCTGGCTGAGCACTTAGTTTGTGAGTCAAAAGTGGCCTTGCTTTACAAGCCTTCATTACTAAAATACATAAAACAATATAATCAGCAAATAAGCATTAAGAATATATATTTATTTCTTAACAGGACATTTCCGTCTGCTAACTTTACTCATTGCTGGTGGTCAGGTGGTCATTAGCGACTTTTGTTCAGTTTTGAATTTTTAGGTATCTACGATTAAATCATTGCCCATTCATTTTTTGGTCTGTCACAGTAAAAATTTGGTTTGCTGTTACTTTATATTTTAGCTGTCAGATAGCAGTGCAATTTTATTAATGGAAATCATTCATCATTTGATCAGTAAACATAATACCTAAAGGACGTTTAAAAATATCAATGCTTGGTGCTTTGCTTTCATTATGACTTTGGTAGCTTTGTTATAAATTGAACAAGCCGATGCAGCAAACTGCGTGGAATGTTGTTTTCTCATATCTTTTTCTGCACACACAGATGCTTGCCTCTTCCATCCGGGGGTACCCGTGTTTCATGATGCTCTCAAGGTAAGCTGGGGTCAGCCCCTATGATACTGTATGCTAAATGCATACATGGGGCGTTGATTCTGCATTAGCCTGCTGTATTCATGGTCATTTTTTACTTACAACTGTTAGAAAAGGGCAACTTTAGCAACAGTTGTTGTTTAAATAAGGATGGTTGTGATGCATGGTGCAAATACAGAGAGAAAAGGTTTGCTGTTGTGTTTTAAGTACTTTGTCTCTGTTACAGGGTTGGTCCTGCTGCAAAAGGGGGAACCACAGACTTCTCAGACTTCCTGAGTATTAAAGTGAGTACAGTTAACAGAAAATTGCAACACTGTTCAGTTTGATCCATTTTTTTCTGTCATGCTTTGGTGTCGAACCCAACCAACTTCTAAACCGAAGCATCGATATTCGGTCAATAATCGTAATTAGCTGACGTCTTTGTTTAGTAATATCGGATACATGGGATCCCTCACGTTGCCTCCAGGTTGAAAAACGATGAAAAGAGAGCCCATTATCCAGCTTCTTGCCTTCACGATCGTGTGATCAAACGTTGCAACTGATAACACAACACGTACGAACCATAGCTGAAGCTGTATCCTGTGTCTAGCCTACTGTCATGGCGGAAAGGGGGCGTGGCCCACCTCCAGTGACGTCAACTCCAAAGCCCTATTGGTTTGAATGTTGATGTTGCATAGTTTGTTCACCAGAGGGCACTCTCCAACCTCCCTCTAATGCACGTGTTTAGATACCAAAAACACAAAAAACCAGGGATGCATACTATGAATAAAGTTAAACAGGAGCCTTTTTTTTCTTCTTTGCCTTAGCTGGCTCGACAAAACTTAACAAGTATCACAATGGTGGTTTTCAATTTTTTTCTGTTAAGCAGGGCTTTCTGCTTCAGGTTTTGAGCACACTAATGTAAAAAAAAAATGTTTTACATTGTCTGAATGTCTTATGCTTTGTTTTCCCCACCAAATGATCCCTGTGAGTGCCACCTACTCCAAATGGAAATGTTATCAGATGATGATTATGATGACAAAATGGTCATAAAAATCTATAAAGAACATAAACAATACAACAGTAAATTGCAACACTATTGCAAATAAAATGAGAGTAATGCTGCCGAAACTCAATCTGGGGATTCAAGTTCAACTTAATATTTTAGTATTTAGTGCTGCTTTATAGTCCTCACGAAGTGGGTGCTTAGTAGTGTTCTAAAACTTTGAACCTGATACATTTAAACAGTAGAGGTTACTGTTCCGCAGCCTAATAAAAGAGATGTGGAAATCACTTTAGTTTGTCAGCAGATCAAAGTGAGATTAATTTTATTGACTGAGCAGGTATTCCTGGTGTTTGTTCTGTGTTCTAGTAGCTGCAATTCCAGCAATATAAAAGAGACTCAACATCAGATTAGACTCTAGTAAAACAGCATTTATATAGTTTCTGCATCACCAAATTAAGATGCATATTCCAGTGACAATGCAGCTCACAATTTGAACTTCATTCAGGAAGGTACAGTTTAACAACTTGCAGTTATGAAACATTTCACCAGCAGAGAGTCTGTGTTGCACTTAAAATATGTTCTAATTGAAAGAATCAGTCAAATTGTGGTCCTTCCAGACAATTTTAAACCACAACAGGATAAATTACCAGGTTAAAAAAAAAACTACTTTAGTGGCACATAAAACTTTGATTTTTAAAGTCAGCAGAGCTTGCTAACCGATTAATCTCACTTCATAGTACACTCTGAGCTGATCCGAGCAGTCAGGCAAATTGTAAACAAGTAATCTGCAATTTGCTGTGATACTGAAACAAGTTTAAAAACAAACTGCATTATCATATTATCTTACTAAGGTCTCATGTATAACGATGTATAACAAATGTTATAGAAATCTTTTTATGTTTGTCTGCCTGAAAGGAAAAGGAAAAAGAAATCGGATTTTTATTCAGATCAGTCTTAAAAATCCTGTATTCGCCCTTTGTGTGTATAAAAGGGCTGCAGCCGGGGGCCCCACAACAGTGAGAAACCAGCAGAGGCAGTGCAGCCAAAGGTGAAGACGTCAGGAAAGAAGAAGGAGATCGGAGAGGAGCTGAAACCTCGAGGAGACCCTTACATCATTCAAGCTCCTAAACCACAGGAGCAGGTCCACAGACCAAGGTCGGCAAATTTGTTTCTCTGTCATCTCTAATTTGCAGAGCAAAGAGTCCCTCCTGCAGCTGTTTTTGGTTTCCTTATTCCCAAAACTAACTTCCTGTAAAGGAATTGATTCAGATGAATAATACAGAAATATAAACTGCTGGTTGACTAGTACTTGTAATTGGTGGCTATCTGACAGGTTTCATCTTTAATCAAAGCTGATTGGTCACAGTTCTTTTGAAGAGAATCTCACAGTCCAAACTATTAAACAAAAAAATTACATTCTTGTCATTTGTATACATATTTTCAGGCATATCAAGAGCCTGTAAAGTTTTGAATGACGTTGCTGTCATGTAAACTAATTGGTGCAAATATGTGAATTCAGGGATACTAAACTTAAATGCCTATCTGCTGTGTTGATAATGAATCATTTACACTTTGTTTGAGTGTGTTTATTTATTTCAGAGATGAGACACCGCTGGTCAGATTACAGCAAAAGGTGTCCCCTTCACTGAAACAGGCTCTTGAAAAACTCAACCTTAATGGCCCTAAATATCCTGAAAACAAAGGTACACACACAGATTTAGATGTTATTGCAGAGAGTTAAAAAAGTGTAAATGGTTTTTGAAAACTAAGCTGTCTTTCTTTTTCTGCACAGAGGAAGAGGGAGAGGAGGTGAAGATTGGTACTTCTTGTAAAAATGGAGGATGCTCTAAGGTATGCTGCAGATTTTTCTGCCAGGCAGAGTCTAAAGTGATTTTTATGTGTCAGTTTAATCAAAAAGTTTAGGTTTTTCAACTTAGAAATTCTATTATATACATAGACCAGAAAAGATGGTTGGATGGGAAAGAAGTTTCTGGATCCGAGAAGTGAAGCCGATGTGGGAATACCTTAAACCTGCATTCTTTTTAATGGCCACCAGGTGGTGACTTGTATAGTTGTGTATACTTACCGATGAGTCTATTGTCTTAAAGTTCATGTAACACGATGTTTTTGTAAATGATAATCCCCTTTTTAGGAAAACTGACAATAAAGAAGGCCATGTTTATAATGTAGCTACCTTGTGATTGACAAGTCATCATCATATATGTGCAGTGTATATTTTAGGCAGTTATATCTTACTATAAACGTAGTTTTCTTTCTTCTATTCTTCTCTATAATGTGTTTTGAAATATTGTTTTTAATGGTAATTGATGATTTAAAAAAAAAAAAGGTTGTTATGACAGTTACATGATTTCTGACTGACTGTTCTATAACAGTCTTACTTTGGACCAGCAAGTGATGAGGAAGTCTGCACTCACCACCCTGGAGTTCCAATTTTCCATGAGGGGTAAGAAGACGTGCAACACGCTGTCCAATTACATTTAGCAAGGTGTTCATTCGGGTTATTTTATTGTGGAGGTGCTTTTGATTGACTGATTATAACGCTATATTTGTCTATATTTCTGCAGTATGAAGTACTGGAGCTGCTGCAGGAGGAAAACATCAGACTTCAACAACTTTCTGTCCCAGCAGGGCTGCACTACAGGAAGCCACCTCTGGAAGAAAAACAATCAGGTCTGTTAGGGAATTAGATCAAAGTGCAAAAATATACAAATATAAGAGCACATTATTATAATCAACACACAGATCTTCACTCCAGTTCATGACTTATGTATTGCATGCAGAGAAAGGGCATTTGTGTCCTGTTCAATCCCCTCTTTAATTTTCCTTCAGTAAAAACATTAACATACTTGCATTTTCTTAAAGGGAATTATATTTAATGTCAATGGAAATGTTGTGAGTAGTGTAAGGCAGAAGAAGCCTTTTTTTTCTCATCTTGTAGCCACTGAAATGTCCCATTCTTGTCATAGTGTAATTAACAAATGTTATAGTTTCCTGATGATGATCATCTTGTCTTTCTCTGACTCTCTCTATCTCCAGGCGATGAAGGTGATGCCGTGTAGATTTGACTGGCACCAGACCGGCAGTCAAGTTATCATCTCCATCTATGCAAAGAACTCCTTGCCAGAGCTCAGTTATGTCGAGGCCAACAGCACCACGGTAAAAACCACAAAGTCATGTTCTACCTCTCACACATACACCCCATCATATCTCTAATTATGACTAATGTTAGTAATAAGTAATTTTCCGATTGTCCCAGGTGAACATTCGTGTAGTGTTTGAAGGAGATAAAGAGTTTGAAAAGAAGATCATTTTATGGGGGGTAAGTGACCACCTTGTATTTCATTATGAACTTTGTTTGCATTTTCATATTAAGCTGTATTGCATGATCACTGTTGATTTTACTTTGACTATTGTTAAATGATTAATATTAATAAAGCAGCATATGCTTTTGGAAAGTTAGGCCTTTGGCGCCCTCCAGTGGTAGTAACGATATAAAATAGAATTAAAAACCTAAAAGACACCGTCCCTTTTCTTGATCCTATCAGGCTGTGGAGGTAAAAAACAGTGCGGTGAACCTGATGGCTTCTAAGATGGAGGTGTCTCTTAAGAAGGATGAACCAATCACATGGGCCCGTCTGGACCTGCCTTCCCTCCCACAGAATCAGGAACAGGAGGACACCAAGCACACATAGCACACTCGGACCTCACTTCCAGCTTGTTCCCCTCTTTAGTCTTTTGTCGCCCGTGTCCTTCCCTTCAGTAGTGTCACTGTGGCAAATCTGATTTCTTGCACTTGACCTCCTTTTGAATCAAATGTGTAATGTCAGACCCTTTATTAGAAGTAAACAGATGAAATCTCAAACCTCGCACAAGTCTGATACAGGCACTAACACTGGCAACGTACTGTAGCTTTAATGAAGGCTTAAGGAATATAACTGTGGTTAGGCAGCTCGTTTATCTAGTCACATGGATGAATCAATTTTAGTCTTAAGTTATCTCTTTGATATTTTTCTCTAATCCCAAAAAGTTGATTCTGTTCATCTGGATGTAGCGTTTTCAGATGTCAGAAATATTTCAAGTCACTTGGATGAGTGACTCGAAATGTTTCTCCCACTGGATTTCCTTACCTGGATGATTGAGCATGCATCAAGACATTTTTCTCTAATGAGTATGTGTTGTTGTCAGCCTCCACAATATGTAATTCATGTGTTATTTCTATGCATTCTCTTTAAGTGTCCTTATACAAAAACCACACAACCTCACAAAACATATTTATGAATGTAAGAACACCAATGTTGTTTCCAGTTAACACAGTATCAGATTTATTCACCCTAATTGTATGGATTATATTTTGTTATTATTATTTGTGAAATTATTGTCATATTTTTGCCTTTACACTGTAACTTTTCCTGGGAGCCGGAACACCTGATTGTCACTTAAGCTTTTTTTTTTTTTTTTTTTTTATAACTGTTGTTCGAATGTCTAGGCTTCATTGCCTCGTAATGTCATTCCTTGTATGTCATAACTTTGACAGCTCAGCATTTTAAACATAGGATAAATGTTTGACAGTGTTTCTAAAACATGAGATCGTTTTATCATCCAATAAACTTTGCTGTGTACCTTTCATTTGAGTAAATTTGTCAAAAAAATCTGAGTGCATAACTAAAATCAGTGATTTTTGTGTCCACGTTTGGCGAGTTGAGTGGACTTGTAACCCCAAATATTATTACAAAACATTAAAAAAAACCCAGATTTATTTATGGAGCCACATCATAAAACAGAAAGTACAAAGATTTCTCAAGGTCTGATGAAGCATTTCTCATTGTTCTTCAGGTCTAGGTGTTCTGGAAAACATCCAAATAAACATGGACTCCCATCTGTGTTGAACTGGAAATGTTATAATTGTCAAATTAAGTATATATTTTTATATTGTCTTCATGCAGGTGGTGTGAGGGTCATGGCAGCAGCATGGACAGTGAAAGCTGCTATGCTGATCTGACGCTTGACTTCCTCCCAGGCCTTTGCTGGGTCAGCTGAGTTCTCAATGTCAAATAAAGCATCATAGATCCCAGGGAAAGACTCCCCTGCATATTTATTGTGGCTGCTGGGAGCAAAAATCACATGCCTGAAAATAGAAGAGATGAATTAAATGGAAGTGTATTGTTAGGGGAATGCACTCACTGGTATTTCAAGAAAAATACTTCTGCTATTTCTGAAAAAAAGAAGCTCAAGAGGGGGAACAAGTAAAGAGGACAAGAGTCTTTACATCTAGTGCCTCTCACAGTCAGCTGTGTTTTCAAATGTATAAATCTGAGAAGCAGTCATGCATACAATTTAAAAGGATCAAAATAATATTTAAAATCTGTTTTAGGAGCCAGTTTAAGAGTCTGAAGGACACTGTAGAGTCTGAAAGGACTCTGTAGTTATCGTGTAATTATTAAAATATAATTACGAACGTTTATAAAAAGAGTGACAGCTGTCTGCATGAAAACATCACATGACAGAATAAACACTTCTAAAAAAATCTAGAAGCTACTACACAGTATTTGTGCCATTTAGAATTTTCTTTTTACTGTTAAATGCACACATAGGATGACTAAACCAAGGTAAACTTGGCTAGTCTTGGGTTTAAAATATCACATTTAGAAAAGAGTAAAATTTTCTACTGTACAGCATAGAGAATATGCATACAGAATATACAGAATATATTCAGTGACAAGGACCGCAGACAAAGCAGTTTTAAAGATTATCTGTCTTGTGAGGTACCCAGTAGCACCAGTGTTTTATTGGAGACTCATATGACATAGGAGCCCATCCCAAAGTGTACTTTGAGACTGGATCGGTAAACCATAGAGCTGAGCTGCACTATGTTTAAATTCAAATTAACTGACAGAAATAGAGGGTGAAGTGGACATCCCAGAAAGACCAATGAGATACAATGAGTGTTACACTTTTCTCATAATAGCCGTTTTCTCAGTTTAATGCTTTATAGTTTCACATGTTATGCCTTGTAAATGTAAACCAAAGAAATAAACCATTCTGTCCTAAGCAGCCATAGTAAGGTGGTGACAACACTAACAAGGCTGCTCAATCTTGAGAAGCTGCAAGTTAAAAACGTTGCTACTGCACAGACTACTGCTTTGTGATGTATTAGTTTTAAGAAATCTTCTTTTGGCTGCTCCCTTTAGGGGTGACAACAGCAGATCATCTGCCTCCATCTGACTCCATCTCTAGTATCCTCATCTGTCACACCACCTCACTGCATGCCCTCTTTCACTACATGCTTAAATCTTCTCCATCATTCCTCTTCTCTCCAGAGCATTGCCTCCACCTGTCCAGGTATTCTCAAAGAATAATACAAAGCTACAGACATGTTTTTGCAAAATTTTTTAAATTTTTTAAAAATGAATTAATTTAGATCAATCTTACTGCTCATAATAATGCTAACTCAGTCCATGCTGCTAACTAATGGGCAGTATACTGAGGTGTAGCTGTAAAACAATACAAAAGAATAGAAAAATGTTTTTTGTGTATGTTTGTGAGAAACTAACCTGTAGAAAGGTCTGCCAGGTAAGCCCAGAGGGTCTATAAAGGCTCTCTCCAAGTACATAAGCTGATCGTTCATGATCCGTAGCTGAAGAGGACTGCACATACACAAAAACATACTATTACACCTCCATCTGAGGTGTCTCGAGACACATTTCAAGGAATGTATAAAGTGGAAACATGCGGATAAGTATAGTGAAGCATTTGTTTAAGATGCCTGAAACTTTTAACGCGTTAAACACAATTCGTACTCCGCTTTGTTGAGAGTCTGAAGGCGCTCGTGGAAATCCCTGGCTGCAACAGTGAAGTTCTCGACTGCAGAAAAGAGGGAATCTGGAGAAAATAGATAAAATTAAAAAGTGTGCACCACATATACTGTGACAGCAGTTCTGCAATCTTTGGGTCATGACATTATTATATTAATAGTGACCATAACTCACCAAATGACACCTTATACATCACCATCGCCCTCAAGTTCTTCTGGGCCAGCTGTGCTATGCTCTGTGCATATTTCCTCAGTGAATCTGCATACTCATTAACATCCAGAGGGAGCAGCTGGGAGTCAGCCAACAGGAAGATGAGTGCACCTCTCACCTGGGCCACCGCCTGAAGCCTCTTAAACGAGGGGTCGTAGAACTTCTCCACGATCTCGAAGGTTTCATACACACTGTGATAGACTGGATAGCTACTGTAGCGCTCTGTTTTCTGAATGGACACATGAAATACTTCACCATGAGTCCATGTTTGCTCACAGTTACTTAACCTCTACAATAAAGACCCTTCAGTCTCTTATTCTTATTCGCCTCTTATTCTCACTAAGATACTCCACCCTTTGGTAAAGACAGAAGCCAAACTTTCAATAACATCGATCTTGAATAAAACACAGTAGATTTACATTGTAGTAGAAAATAAAAATGCAAATATAAAGAACTCTGGATATACAAAGGCTTACACTTGAATACAGCAAAAGCACATAGCAATATACCTTAATTGTGATAAAAACAACTATATGGATAAATGTGGGAGTGCAGCATGTCTCACCGCGTTCTTGGTGTATCGAGCTCGGCCTGAAGCAATTCCCAGACGGATAAAATAGGCCTCGAAATCACTGCCTGACCCAAGTTTACTGATCCTACGAAACACCAGGATTGAGCCATATAAGTGAAAAATGAGCGAGACTCTTCACATTCAAAATTTAACTAAAAGTTCAGTGTTTTGACCACAAGTTTTAGTGGTCAAAACACTAAAAGACTAGACTGAATAGATATTGGTTTTTAAGTAGAATGTATATGCACTCGTTGGATGTTTTATAAGATACACTTTGCAAAGTATTCAGTTTGACCTTCTGTCTTCAGAAAAAGTTGCTTTCTAACATGGAGTGTTATCTTTCTGGAATCAACCGTCAGAATCCCTTTTTTATTAGCATGATCAGAAACAATACTCAGGTAGACTGTGGTGTTTAAACGATGCTCTGTTGGTACTGAAGACCCCAAAGTGAAAAATAATGTCCCCCACATAATTACATCATCACCAGCCTGAAATGTTCACAAAAGGCCAGATCAATCCACGATTTCATGTTTTTAATACCAACTTCTGACCCTACCATCCATCCAAACAGCCAAATTTAGACTCATCAGACCAGCAAACGTTCTTCCAATCTTCTATTGTCCAATTTTGGTGACCCCATGTTGTTAGCTAACATGACTCACATCTGGTGTGGTCTTCTTCTGCCGTAGACCATCTTCTTTAAAAATTCATTTATTGTGAATCTTCTGCATTCCTTGGTTGTAAAAAATGGTTCTCTGAGTAACTGTAGCCTTCCTGTCAGCTGGAAGCAGTCATTCGCCTCTGACCCCTGCAATCAACAAGGCACTTTCTCCCAGAGAACTGCTGCTCAGTACATATTTTCTCTTTTTGGGACCATCCTCTGTAAACCCTAGAGATGGTTGTGTGGGAAAATCCCAGTAGATCAGCAGTTTCTGAAATACTCAGACCAGCCCATCTGACACCAACACAATGTGCCCAAATGGCAACATTTTTTACTGTTGCTTATCAATAATAATGCTTATTATCCTATTTTGTCTAACTTTGTAGCTTTCTACCTGGGTGCATCACGGTCATTTGTCCAGTTGTCCCTCTTATGCCAGCTCTCGTACAGAGACACTCCCTCTTCTCCTTCTTCTGGACTGGGTATCTGCTCCAAAACATAAAAACAGATGACCTCAGGGTCGACAGAAGAGGATGCTTGTACAAGCATCATATACTTAGATCTGTGGTAGTTTAAATCTGCCCACCTGCTTCGTGATGTCATACGCCAAAGTATGCAGTGATGGAGTGCAGTCAACCCTCAGAGTGTACATACCTGGAGTTTAAAAAGACATGCACACATACAAATAAAACCATAAACAACCTGGCACTAAGTTTTTTTTCAATATGTGCACAGAAAAACATTCTCACCCTCTATTGCAGAGTCTGCATTGATGTAGGCCACAGCTCTCTCCTGCAGAAGCCTGGCATTATCCTGACGAGGAGGGTGAAGTGAGGTCATTCTGTGTGTGTTTTAGATAGCATGTGTGTACATTTGCATATACGGTACCTCTGCCCATTCTGTAGATCCCAGCAGTCCAAACTCCTCTGCATCCCAGCTGGCAAATATTATAGTCCTCCTTGGCCTCCAGCCTACACACACAAACAGATGTGAATGAATCCTGAGTATTAATACAGTAATTATTTCATTCACTCACTGGGAAAATCATACCTGTACTTAGCAGCCTGCCAGCACTCCTGACAGTTTCATGGACCACTGCTGCGCCAGACATGGGATCGATTCCTCCAAACACCCAGGCATCGCGGTGCCCTCCGAGAATCACATACCTGTCTACACAAACCCACCAACAGTACATGTAGCAAGAGATGTTAAATAAAAAGACACTAAGACACTGTTTCCTAAGACACTAAGAGGTTTTAATGTCTCTGAACAGACAAACAAAAATCAAGCTGTATTTTCATTCCTATATATCGTACTGTATGCAGACATCGAATTTGTTTGTGTATTGTAATATTTAAAGAAATTAGTTTACTGCTGAACTGTATATAACCACCATCCTTAACATTGTATTAATTATCATTCATCAAAGCGTTTATTGAAGCTGCTGGCATTATGTTATAATTTATATTATAGGGGTTATCATAATCAAATATTAACATGTTTATTACAGGTGCAGTTATAACTACTTTAAAAGGATTGAGTTAAATATATATATCAAAACTCATATGCTGAGTATATTGTTACAGTACAATAGTAGCTGAGCAAAGGCCTGAATGTATTCAGCTTCTTGTGGTATTTGAGTTTGCCTAGTTACAGGTGACAGCAGGATGTCCAGTCCATGGTGACCTCAAAGGCCTTAGATCATCACCATATTCGGAAAAGGATGCCAGAAAGAGGAACCTCTGTGTTTGCATTTAATTCTTAAAATACATGAATGTTCTGTACATGCAAATTATGTGCTTGTAAACGCAAGAAGGGGCGTTACAATACCCTGATGTTATAAAAGCAATCTAGAGTGTATTTTGGGCAGAGATGTACAACTGTTTTGCAGTTTGCACCTCTCCACGCTGCGTGCATTAAAATCAATTGTTTGAACGACCTCTTCTGGACTATCATTGTTTTACTCTCATCCTCAATTTCGAACCCGTAACAGTATGCACGCTGCGGTCTGCACGTTAATGCTAATTGTGTGATGCAGAATGAAGGGTTTCTGGTACCTGGCTCCTGAGCTCCTCTAATCTTTCCAATGACGTTGTAGATTCTGGTTACCTGGTTGTTAGTGTGGATGTTCATACGCACCTTCCTGAGAGAGGCAGATTGAGGAATGAGTGATACACGCAAAGGTATTAAGACACAAACAGGCCAAAATAATTTAACAGGAAATGACTAGTGCAAAAACTTGGGGATCAGGTCTGGGGTATAAGTTTTAACACACACAAAATGCTATTATCTAAGTTTGTTTTATGATGAATGGCCTCAGAACAACTTTAAACTGCTCAAAATTTAGGTCTGCTAGGAACAGCTGATTTGATTTGTTGTGTGCGTTTAATTATGTCTCTCACACACAGGCGGTACAAAGGCCTCCATTGTATTTCAGTTGGCTTGATGCCACTGGGTCACGGAATGTGAACGAGAGCAACAAAAAGAGGAGACAAACACTAAAAACAGACTGGAGACTGGACTGAAGTGGCAGAGGAATAACAGCCAGCAGGAGAGGAAAGAGGTTTATTATGAAAATGTGAAGGATTTAAGCTTTAGACAAGAACTTACTGGCTCTTAAAGTCATCTGTAAAGCCTGGGCCAATCCTATAGGAGACGTTCAGAGCTCCCTTCCAATTGTTGGGTGGAATCTCTCCTCCCATGTTACTGTAACATGAAAAATTATTTACAAATTCACTAGCAATTTCATCCAGGGGCCCCCGGTGAAATGTATCATTTGTTACCTTAAATTCCAGATGGAAGTGAAAGTGAAAACAATGCTCTAATAAATTGGTCATTATTACCAAGTGTTTGAAAAGAAAAAAAAATATTCGTACTTCAGAAGAAGAATAGCGTCGTGGAAGCCAATTGGATGCACAGGGATGTTGGGAAGTCCTACTCCATCCTCTGGGCTGAATCTGTAGGTGTATTCTGCAGGAGAGGAAACTCTATGCTGTTAGGTAAACTCTATGTAGAATAGTGGTCAGAAGTTTACTTACAGTCTTCATGGGCATAAATATCATGGTAATTTGGGGCTTTGAATGATTGCTTTGAACTGTTCTTTTTTCAGGGTGGAATGATTGCACAAAATCTTTATTGACTTTAACAAAAAAGAACTGTGTGCACAAGTTTTAAAATATCTTGGATTTTCGCTAATCTAATCTAATCTAATCTAATGTAATCTAATGTAATCTAATCATAGACTCAAAATTATACACATAGGGTCAAAAGTATATATACATCCCCACTAATATTTGGCTAAATATTTCTTAGCAAGTTGGCCCTCGACCAGATGCTTTTGGTGGCCATCAACATCTTTCTGGTGTAATTCTGGTTCGATATTGGTTGATTTCTTGGCATAGACTCTGCCTTTAAGCATAGCCCATACCAGGAAACCAACTAATTTAACTGAACTTGATCAGTTCTGATAAGAAAGTGGTCAATTATCCAGTCATAAATATGGCAGAAACTTGTTGATGACTACCAAAAGTTTCTAGTCAGGCTCTAACTTACGCAACAGTTAATATATTAAATACTTCTGACCCTGTATGTAAAAGTTTGAGTAACTGTGTGAATTAGAGAAAATTCAAGATCACTTAAAACTTGTATACCTAATTCTTCTTCTTTAAAGTCATTAAAGGTGCTTCAAAGAAACCATTAAAAGCCCCAAATTACTATGACATCCATGCTCATGATGAGAGTACAGACTCTAGCACATGGCAGCGACCACCTTTAGCAGGGTACCCTGGTGTGAGCGGGTCTCCTGCTCCATTCAGGTTGAGAACATTTCCTCTCTGAGCTCCTCTGCCAGGTAGGTTCCAGCCGTCGGGGTAGGGCTGCAAGTAAACAAATTTTAAAATGCTAATTCTTACATTTTTGTCTTGACGTGCCAGTGGTCAGACTGTGAGTGAAGAAAAGGTTAATCACAAATTAATTGCAGTTGTTTGTAGATACTGTCACTGCATTGTGGCTTTTTAAAATTCCCACCTGGATTCCATCAGCCCAGTAATCTGCTGGGTCTGAGAACATAATGATCCCTTTTGCTCCAGCTAACACGGCGTTCTTCACCTGGCAGACAGACAGGGTGAGAGGGAGAGAGGGAGCTGTGGGTCATTTTGAAGAAAAGGTGTCATGTTTGTTCTCAACCAGTCATCACATAATCACATGACTGATGTGACATTGACAGAGTGCATTAATCGCTTAAGGATGAGTGAGAATTTAAACATTTTTGGCATATTTTGAAATTTACCAGGAAAAACACTTTTCTTACCTTATTGCCTCTGAATATTTTTCCATATCTGACAATGACAATCTTCCCTGTCACATTGATGCCCATCACCCTTTGTAACTGAGAAAAGTCTTCTGTGCGACCATAGTTGACATACACCAGGTCCCCCTGAAGAGAAACAAACAAGAAGCAAAGGCCTCAGGTGCCTGTTTTAATATTATAATTGTTCGTGTGTACACATGTTCGTTTACCTCAGGCTGTCCTTTGGCAGAAAAAGCACTGTATGGAGGTACGATGTTGGAAATATCTTCATAACCCTGTGGAACCGGCTCAGCCAAGGAAGTGTTAAAAATCTGAGAAAGTAAAGACAGACGAGGCAAAACCAAACTGGATTAAAACAACTGATGAAACTCTTTCCTCGCTTCCATCAGAAGCTGGTCAGCTGTGAATTCAGCTTTGATCTTGTCAAAAAGCAAAAACACACGACAATGGTTGTCTGGACTAGATTGCAAAGCATCTAGAAAAAGAGCAGAGTTAACCAACACAGAAGCAGATGCCTCCCTTTGATGTATACCATAAGCAAATACACCAACAGCAGAAAATAAAGGATGACAGTATAAACTGGACGCTTTTGGGTCCTTACTTATATAGAGCACAGGACCACACGACTCCTGCTTGTTATGGTGTGAAGCACCTCTGTCAAATGTGACCAGCCTACCTACTACACACAGATCCCCACAGAGTTGAGCGTTTTTAAAACATTCAGCAAGCTTTCCATTATACTGCCTATTAAATGTCTTACAGCCTCCCTTAAAGGCCAGTCTGCTGTGTGAAGTCACCATATAAACATAGAGATACAGCTTTCCCTGAAGTCACACAGAGTTCAGTTCCTAAAGCATGGAGTTACACTCACTAAGACACAAAATAGCAGTAGTTTTTTCCACTCCAGTTACATGCAGCATATTGCAGGAACTTCAGATCACACTGAAGAAGATTATGTCAGGTATATAAAATTAAACTTCAGATCATACAAGGTGGGATTCATATATGTGACAAGGTTAACTGACAGTCGTTCACTCTGGTGTATAAATCTCAATTATTCCCATTGATCTCCCTGTCATAAGTGTTCTAACATGTGCAGCACTGTATTTAAGTACACATTAAAGGTACTGGCACTGCATTGGAGGGAAACACTGTTTTAATTTAACTACATCTGATAGCCAAAGCCACTTTATAAATTGAGGTTAACTGATCAGTTACAATACTGAGAAACTATTTTTAAGATTTGAAGTTTCTTTTCAAGTAAAATTCCAAACACTAAACTTCTTCTTTTCTCATCTGAGTTTTAAAAAACATTTGGGGGGCATGCTACATCTGTGTGATGAAATACAGCTCAAGCTGACTTCCTGAAATAATTTCCAGGCTTCAGACATTTAGCTGCTCTGATTGCTTTTAAACTCCTTAATGCATCCCAACCAGCTGATATATGACAGTGCACTAATACTGTTTTTCTGTGTTGTATCATTATCAGACACAGAGGTTTATCTCACACCGAGACCTTAAAAGGACCTTGGACTCAAACAAGTAAGTCTTGCATTTCTGTGGTGAAGACTATCAGAAGGGTGGGGGAGGAGAGGAGAGGGGGGTTGAAGTAATATGTTACTGTGTGTCATCTCTACATGCAGTCAGCAACTTTGTTACCTCTCCAGATACAGTGAGAAGTAGTAAGAGGTCTGAATGTTCAAATGCATGGGAAAATCACAAGAGGCTTTTAATTCTTGAGGTGGTGAAATGGATTAGTGTCACTAAATGTTTCCCACTGTGTGAACTACAAATAAATCCAAAGTGGTTTCACTATCTGAACACAAGACATGAAAATGGTTGTTTTACAGATTATGCAATGACATAACCATGACTTCCATCCGAATGCGATAAAAACTCAGAGCAGAAAATATTGCACCAGACACAAGTAGAGGTATGCATCATATAGAAAGGTTGTACAACAATTTGCATGCTGTCTTTTGGAATCAATGTTGCATCAACATGCACTTTCAGTACACATTTTTCCAGCATACTGTACCTCATTGCCAAGGTGATCAACAATTGAGATGTAATTTGGTTGTGACTCATTGGGATAGGACAAGAGGACATCATATGGCACCATCTCCACTGAGTCTAATCCAAACATCTGCCACTCTTTCATGATCTGCTCCGCATACTTCAGGTTCTGCTCTGTGCCTGCCAGGTGAGGAAGTTGTGTAAATTTCCTGTGGAGAGGATGCTGATGGTTACAGTGGCACTGTTATGTGGAGAATAGCACTTTGAACTGAATACATAAAAAATAAATGTAAAGAAAATTATTACATGCATTCAAGGCTGATACATGATTTCACTTGAACGCAACTTGATGCACATGCCCAGATGTTTTCACTTAACTGAAACAGTTCATGTTGCTATAGTTCACCTTCAGGTTCTTTGGATCAACACTAGACTCCACAATTAAAATCAAAACTAAATATTTAGTAACCAGCATGATTTCAGTTCACTTTGCTGGAGTCCTCAGAGGTCTCAACAAACCACCTGGCACACCATGTTAGATTTGGGTGAGTCAGTGGGATGTCAGTGTCATGACTCGCACTGCTGTGCGACTAAAAACATTGGAACAGAGGTGGACAAAACTGTTAAACATATCTATCTCCTCCAATAGAGACCACTGCAATACAGAGCTACACAACAGATTCAGTATACTGGTGATCACTTTTTACCTGAGATGTTCTCTGATCTTATCTGCCTTCATTTCCCCCAGAAAATCCTTCAGGTAATGGCTGGAATCCTTGTGGTTTTGTGTGTTTGAAGGCTTTGCAAACCAGCCTACACATAGACAAACAGAGCACAAACAAGCACTGAGTGAGTTGCAATGGCATCACTTCTCCTAAGAAGAAAATTGCTATCACACACACTACTTTTTGTTATTTTGTGTTTAAAATTGTTATTTTAAAGAGGAAACAGCAGGCTATGGATGGACTCTAGTGGCTGTACTGGTGCTTAACAAAGGGTTGGCAGTGTTATATTCTAAGGTTTGATGGGTTTATGGAGTGAGTGTTAACCTGCTGTGAGCACAAAGATGTCAAATCTGTCAGTGTGGTGACACTCAAGCTCTCAAAACTGTGCCATCACAAATGGCACTAAGTACTTTAAACAGTTCACATGAATCATTTTAGAGAAAAGCTTTATGTCCTTAAACAGTGTATTTATTTAAGTCATTTAGTTAACTCTCTCTGGTTTCTTCATTAATACTCATATCCAGGACAGCTATGCTGTTGTTCCCTCAATGCCATTAGAGACTTCATTAAAAATAAACAGAAAAGCACACAGGCAATATCAGTCAGTACGCAGATAAAGCTAGGGTTGGGTTTTCACGCTTACCTATGCAAAAGCCCAGCAAAAACAAAACTGTCACAATCACAATCCACTTGATCCACCGAATCCACCTGCTCTCTTTCCTCATTTTAGAACTGCACGGCTCCAACTTTTCCACACGCGGACACAACTGACTCTACGAGGCAGAGATAACGATAGAGAGTAATTTGTTTGAGGAGTGCACAGCAGGGGAATGGCAGAGTGAGGTGGAGTGTGATACACAGAGAGGGAGGGAGTGTGGTGGCTGACTGAAAGAGGCGGTGAGTGAAAACTTGGACAGGAATGCAAAGAAGAAACTAGTCATTAATACTTGGCTTTGCCCGTGAGCTGATTGCCGTGTCGTGCACCTTGGCTGTTCCAGTGCTGACTCAGTTATTACTCAGTATAAAACAAGATAGCCACTCTGGATACTGTTTTCCTAGTAGCATGTACAATGTACAAACTCTGTGTGTGTGTGTGTGTGTGTGTGTGTGTGTGTGTGGTTGGTTGGTTGGGGGGGGGGGGGGGGGGGGGTAATGACACTCTAGTGGAGAAAAAAAGCAGAGGTTGGGGGACTGAAAATGGAATAGCAGATACTAAATCACCTTGGGTCATGGGGAACATTTGTAGGACACTGGACACTTCTAGTCAGCAGACATCAATCCAGCTGAACAAACTTTGGTCCAGCATGTTCTTTCTGAACTCTCTCATAACCTCCATCAAAGTACCAAACCTGGAAATGTCTGATATTGGCCTTTTTAATAAAAAAAAAAATTAATTAATCTCAAATAACAGGCATCTGTTAGAGAAATAAAAGCACATTTCACCAGCTGCAGAGGCTTTTATTTAGAAAGGAGGGATCTAACAAATCAGGTTAGTGAAGCCCATTTCTGTCACACAATCAAAGGTATGATAGCTTTAATCCTTTTTCTACACAATGCTGAAATGTGAGCCGAGTTCCTACAGAGGGAAGCAGGTTAATAAGCACAAGTTTATTTACTTTAAGATCCATATCAGCTAAAATTTCATGATTTCCTATTAGACCATTATCTGTTGCTATTGATAGTCATGCATGTTTTCCCACAGCAAAGACTTGCATGCCTCTGCTCTGCTTGACCCCTCCTGGCTCTGTGAACAGCTGTGTGGTGTATAGGATAGCTCTTTCATGCAGTCGGCTGAAGCGTGAAGTGGGGAGGAGGCTCTCTGCCCTCAGGAATGTGAGGAGTTCACAAACCACAACAGTGACTCCTCCTCAACAAGTTGTTTATCTGGAAATCAAATTTAATTAAGCTATCGGCCTTTAGCTGTTGATTTTTTTTTATTTAACTTGTTTTTTTTAGGTATAATTAATAAAGTGTAAGTAAGAAAATTTTATTTGTATAACACATTTCAAGAAAAACATCATAAAGGGCTTCACAACAAAATGCTGAAAAACTGAAAAACAAAAAGTCTAAAAAATGAGTTTTTATCTGTTTTTGAAAGCGTTCACCAAACCCAAAGAACCCAAGCTCAGAAAGAGCTTCAGAGTCTTGGAGCAACTGTTGCAAAAGCGCTGTCTGCTTTAGTTTTCAGCCTGGTATGATACACAAGGCCCTGATCACATGACCTCAGAGACCTCTGGGGACCTATGGGTGTAAATGTTCTCTCATGTATGCTGGTGTTTGTCCAAGCAGAGATCTAAAGGTCATAATCACAATCTTAACATGGACTCTCACATGCATCTCCCCAAACAGCAATTCTCAGTTTATGGATGTTTTGGGGTTTTCAGCAAATATGAAGTAGTCTAAAATAAAGAAATAAATAGATAAAAAGTGAACAGCGTTTACTACTGAACACATCTGGCCCGCAGTCTCACTGTATTCCTGGGTTGCCTGAAGGAAATGTCAGGAAAACAGAGCACTGTTTATGCTTTTTTTTTTTTTTTCAGCAGTTCACAGTCAGCTTGTTTGAGACCTGATAAACACCCATAACTTGTCATGCCATCATTTAAAATACGCATTAGTCGGCAAAAATTCAAATCAAACAGCTAATATTTCTCACAGTGATTATATAGTTATAATTTTAGCAATAAATTCTCTGTGGTCAGCTGTCCTTTGGTGTTAGGTCAGGAAGGTCATCCGGTGCCAAATCAAACATGCAGAGCTACCCGCTGTGAAGAGGGAGCAGCTGAAAGTAGCTTCATCTCAGTGGTTTCTGATTGCACAAACAGCACATTAATAAGTTAATGCGTTAGTAAGTTAGTGTTAATAATTTCCTGGTAATATAAAAATTATTATTATAGTTCCACTACATGGCTCTGTGTGTGTGCTAAAGCGTAAAATCTATAACTATTTTCCAATTAATTGCACTGGTAACGTCATGCCTGCTAAAGTTGTCATAAAGACTGCAACACATTAGCTGTTTACTTCAAAAAAATTGTCAGTGTATTTTTTTCAGACTTTTCATGTGTTCTTTAAAATGTTTGGTTTAGTTAAATGTGATTTTTTTTTTAAATAAAATAATTGTCCTTTAAAAGTCAGGCAGGTTATTATCGACCTACCAACCCCACTTCAGATCAGGCAAAAGAGTTTGACACTCCGGCTTCAAAGCAACTTCAACGTTGCAACTCTTTGTAATTAAAAAACAAAAATTTAAATGTGTGAATAAAAGAGTAAGTATAGAAAAAAAAAAGTACCTTATAAGAGTCAAAGATGGGAGAGACTTCACGGGGATACGCTGGTCTATAGCGCCCTCTAGTGCCAGAAAGACGCAGCAAGGAGCGATGAATCGTAGTTTATTGTTCTCCCCAAGTGTGTTTGTGGTTTCAATGAGTTCGTCCTGTGTATTTTTTTTATAAATTCACGATGTTTTAGGGAAGCTGCTGTCTTAATGTCCTTGCGTGTCGTTCATGTGGGGAACTAGTGAGAGGGGCAAAGAGAGAAAGAGCTGTGGTGGCTAAAAAGTGAAAATGCACTGTGAACGGAGGAGTTCCTGGGAGGTTGGACTGAGCAGGCACCGGCTGCTCTGTGGATACTACAGTCTGGCACACAGACTGAGGCAGAGCTGCAGGGAGGACGAGTCTCTGAGATCTTGACCGCACCGGAGCTTTGGTGAAAAGTTTGGGCAGCTGCTGAGCCCCTGAAGGCATCATGGTTGTGTCGGTGCGGAGCTGGGTCGCCAACGAAGGAGGGAAGCACTTCGTCCTGGTGGGGAAAGTTTTTGTCTGACATTTGAAAACCTCCCATCTCGACTTAAATCTGTTAACTCGTTAATATATCTGTTAATTATCTTTAACTTACACAATTCTCCAAGAGCGCTCAAATGAATTTGTTGCTGCTCAGTAGTTACTGTGTTGAGTACATGTTGTATCCATGTAGTCTGCTTGCCTATTGTAGGGCAGCTGTGGCCTAAACTCAGATACAGATGTGCACGAGACTTTTAGAGGCAGTTTCTTGTGCTGTTTGTGATGTTTCTCTCTCTCTCTCTCTGCGTGTGTGTGTGTGGGTAGATTCTGTGGCTGGGAGTTAATACCTGGCTGTTCATCAGCAGCTTCCTGCTCTACTTCACTGGACAGGAATACCACTACCTCTACAAGATGCTCGGGGTGAGACCTGATACATGTACTTTCTAGATGTGTTGTGTTGAACTAAGCTTAAAGAAGGAAACGACCCTTTACTGAGCCTTTACATCAAACCCCTTCTTGGCTGCATATGTTTGATTAGACATAAACAGATTTTTCAAGATTTTTATTTTTTTACATCTTGACATGTGAGATAGGAAAAACTAATCAGTGACCCTGAGCGTCGTGGTAATGTTGATGCCAGCTAACTTTCACAAAACTGAAAAGAACAAGGTCACTCTTAATGATATAAGTAGCAACTGTGTTTTTACCAGCTGTGAGAAACGTATAAGTGACTTTCGTCTTCTGAAATCACTCTTTTTCCTCTGCTCTGTCATTTTCACCATATCATTTGAGATTAATTATAAATTATGTACCTTCATAAGGCCTACAAAGTGTAGCTCCATGATGTAGTGATTCACATATTTGGCTGATAAGTGAAAGATCCCTGGTTCTGGACCTGGGAGGAGACACAGATCCCTTTAGGGCTGCGTCAGGAAGGGCTTAAAAGTTTGACAAATCCAACTCGATGTGGTGACCCCTCGTGAATAAGGGAACTGCCGACAGTAGCTTCATTCAGTAGACCTACAGTGCTCTTCATAATTCCACAAATAAAACACGGTCACGTGTTCGACTTTTACACTATTTTCTGATAAAAATTTGATTCTTGTTGTTGTTAAGGAAGAGATAAAAGCACTGCTTATAGTGGCTTGTGATTGTGACCTCCAGAACCAGGCAGCAGGGACATGAGCTGGGTCAACCAGTCACACACACACATAGAATCAGGTTTAGATTTTAATGGCTGCTGGCTCATGTGGTGTAATTTTTGTCACAAGGTCTCAATGGTGTCTCTGTGGGTGTGGGTGTGTGAATCTCGATGCATGCTTGTGTGAGTGAAAAAGTTCCTTGTCTTTGGAAATAATAATTGCAGTCACTACTTCTGCACCAGATCTGTGATTTTCTCCCAAAAAGCACATTTTCTATGCAAATATAGCAAAAAAAAGTGCTCACCTGGCTTCTGTGTTTAAAAAATACATCAAATTGTGCTGAACAAACTCCAAACTGATAACTGAAATGTGCCAAGAACAAAGTTTAGCAGATATAATGAAGTACGAGTATTTGTAAACTGAGTTGTTAAAGCACAAAAAAAGCTAGTATGAAAAGCCAGCAGATGAAAAAAACAAAGGTAAAGCTGGAAATAAGTGATAAAATTAGATGTGGCAGCGAGCAGCATGTGTGAGCTATTGCACTGCGTGTACAGTGGATAGCAAAGGGGAGAGAGGGGCAAGTGTGGGCACGCTGCTGGCTTGACTGAATGCCTTACCAGAGGGCTTAAGCTTATGTGTGTGTCTGCACGTGTACGTGTGTACATGCAAGACGGAGATGTATTTCAAAGGCAAACTGAATCCAGCTCTAACTTCAAATATCCAACTTTTCTCCTTCACCTGTGTAACTCGGGTTTTGGGGATGTACAGAAAGCAGGGAGGATATCAGACCTCCTGCTTGGTGTTGGCGTCAGCTGTTCTTAGTAAGGTATGCTGAGTGAACGTGTGCGTGTGGGAAGTCTTTAAAAGGTGTAGGCGTCTGATTTTTAAGCATGCTGGTCTTCCCCCATCACCTGCTATATGTAGGTTTTAACTTTTGACCAGTTGTTTCACCACATTCTTATATTTCAGCATCTGTTGTACAGCACACTGTGACAGCTAATCACTTGAAACTGGTGACTGGCCAGAAGCTGCTGCTGCCTTAAGGAATCGCATTGTTTTAAGCGCACTTCCTATATTATGTTGCACCTCCATCACAAACCTTTACCGCTATTTAAATCCGCCGTCCCTTCAAAGGCTGGACTCCAGTTTCAGACGCGCTCTCTGTCTTTGATCTGTACTTACCTTCATCTCTCACACCAGTCATTTCAGTTTCTTGGGGATAATCAGAAGAGACGGCACCTGCAGCGCACGCTCAGGCTGCCAAGAAAGTGTTTAAATGTGCTGTGTTTACAAGATGCCAAAGGACGTCCAACTTTTAAGCGTGAAAGCAGCTTCGATTGTCGAGCTCTAAGATTAAGATTCGTAAAACCACATTACACAGCAGACATCCCCCCTGTGTCGCTTCAGGTAAACTGTCCACTTGTCATCCAGTTGTTAGGGGCCTGTACTTAACTTGCTCTGCACTGAAAGGATGACAGGCTGTAAAACTTGCAAGTGCTGACAAAACAGTGGTGTAGTCAGAAGAGTCTTTGAGTGTATACTTAGAGAATAAACAGTGTTTTCCAGTCTTTTTAAATCCCTTTTTAAAGCCAAATACTGGATGACTTCCAAAATAAATGAATGTCTTCCATTTAAAGACTAACAGACTTCTAAAGGGGTCTTTAGCTCTCTATTCTGAGAAAGACAAAGATAGTTTTATCTAGCACTACGAGCTATTCAATTGGCCACGATTGAATAGCTCATATCTGAATGGGAACAATCAAAAATGTGCACCTTAATCCACCAGGCCACTTTACACCCACCAAATGAGGCCCAGTGTTGGCAACTTGCCTAACAATGTGTGTGTGTGTGTCTTTCCCAGCTAGGGTTGTGCATCAGCAGGGCGTCTGCATCTGTGCTAAACCTGAACTGCAGCTTGGTGCTTTTGCCCATGTGTCGCTCTCTGGTGACCTTTGTACGAGGAACACGGACGGTAAGAAAGACTAAAGCTAGGATGGATCATTGGAGTTTTTAGGGATGGGAAGAAGAACTTCCAAGTGGGTTTGGTTGTATCAGTGAAAACAGGGTGTGGGGCTTATTCTGTAAAAGTGACTCATGTATTGTAAAAGAAGTGCTGAAAAACACAGAGGCAAATATGAATATAGAAACATAATAGGATTGCAGTCTTGATTAGGGTAGAAGGAAGAGGATTAGTTGGTGTTTTCACTGAATCCCAGCCACGTGAATAATACTATTGTCTGTGTGACACACACACTGATGCAGATATCAAGCAGAAAGACACGCAGACTGCTGGACAAGTGCAAGACCTTTCATGTGGCCTGTGGCGTTGCCATCTGCATCTTTTCTGGTAAAAGCTGTCACTCGTCACCCTGCCTCATATTCATTCATGTATCACTGTGTGCCTGTCTGTGTTAGTCTGTGTGCTGAATGTATACACACGAATCCAAGCTGGCTCAGCATTTCTGCTGAACCAGCTGTGATGCTCTTCTTGCTGTTTGTGTTTCTTTTTACTGTCTACGTGTCTGTGTGTATGTTATTCTTATGAGTCTCCTCAGATGACATCATGGGAGCCTCAAGCAGCTGTGGGTCCAATGGCTCTCTGCTTTGCAGGGGTCTTCCTCTTATTCATTCATATGTTTCTGGGAACCCTGACCGGCATTGCTGTTTCTTATAGTAACTTGCATGTGTCACAAAAAGCTGAACTGCAGCTACATGCTGTGAGCTTTCCCGCAGCAGAGATTCAGGCATTGTAAAAAGGTCCTGCCTCGCTCTAAATATCGGACTAATTAACGTGATTAATGGTGGTTGCGGAGAAGAGTTGGCCAGATGATGATTGTCAAAATTATGCATTACTGATTACTGATAAAGTGATAAATAAGGCCATTCATTCATCAACTGAGAGTGTTTAGCCAATCAAACTGCATTACTTGATTGCTTATTAAGCAGGTTCATCTCCATGGAAGAGAAAGACTGATGTTCACCAGCTTACATTCATACATCAGCATGCTAACTTGCATTAAATAGAAACAGGATGCCTGTATTTTTTTCAGAGCACATTTTATCGCGGCCCATATAACAGTTGGAGTGACATTTTACTTAAAACCAAAAATGTCAAGCTCATGGTCAGCAAGAAGCAATCCATTATCTGGGGACCGGGAATGTCGGTTAAAATCTTCCATTCTGTGGTTTCACAGATATTCCAGCCTGGATTGACCGGCTGAGATTTTGGCAGCAGAATGACAGAAATTTTAAAAAAAAACCAAAAAAACTTCAAATGCTGGCATCAGTTCTTTGCCATTGCATCACCTGTAAACTTAAGTCCTTCTTTTATCTTCATCATCACTCACCTCTCAGCTCATTAAACATTACTCAGCAGTTGCCTATGCCTACATATGCGTCTCCCCGCCTCGAACCCCGGAGCAAAGTTCTTATGTGCTGAAGAAAAAACTCAGAGACAACAAATGACAACAAAGGGAGGCAGCGGGAGAGACAGAGAGGAGGAAGAAAGAAAAGAGAGCAATAGAGGAGGCAGTGGGAGTGAGGAAGGATGTGAGTAGGGAAAATAGGACCCTTGTGTCTCATGATCACACCCTCTAATTCCATCAGCTGTTGAACAACTGCGTGGTTTGGCCATGATGTCAGCTAGGAGTGTGTGTCCTGTGTGTGTGTGTGCCAGCTAGTAAGTGGGGAGGTTGTTTTGCTGACTTTTTGCTGAATAGACAAAGAAATGTTTGTATGAGTTTCTGAAGGCAGTTCGTTTGAACATGTGTAATTAAGTGAGAGCGTGTCTGTTTGAAGTCTTGTATGTGCGCACTAAATGTGTTTTAAATCAGCACAGTGTAATGCTTTGTTTCTCCTCTAGTTATGCACGTTTCTGCCCACCTGGTTAATGTTGTCAGATTCAGTGTGAGATACTCAGATGACTTTCCGGCTCTCAATTTGGCTCGCTACAGAGGAGAGGTGAGACTCAAGCACACCCCCATCAACTCACCATCACAGTGACACGTCCCACCGCAAATCCTGTGCTTCAAACAAAGACATGCTTGAAACTTGTTGTCTGAACACATCTGGAGCACATGAGCAAAACAGTCCTGCACACCTGGTCATTCACAATGTAAAACATCCACTAAAAGAAAACATGATTGCTGCATTGCCAGATGTTCAACTGTCTTTTATATCAAAGCTTAAGCTACTGTTACATAATCGGAGAAGCTTTCATTGTGAAGCACGCTAATCTCTAAATCTGAAAGCATCAACCTGTTTGAGGAAGTGAGGAAAATATCCAAATATGTCCACACTTCCAGCCAGGGGTAGCCAGCCATGTGCAAGTGAAAGCCAGTCGTCTGGAGATTTTGTCTGCTGATTAGCTCACCTTCAAGAAGATTCTAGAAAGTCACTAACTAAAGTGATGTGCTGGAAAGAAGCCTGCAGACAGTTTTCTCTCCAAAGCACAGACTTGGCTTCCTCTGTGAGATCAAAAACTCTTCATTGGTCCTCACAGAAATGCAGAAGAGTGAACACAATTCTTATTTTCTGCTTTCTTTCCTAGGACCCCATGCTGATTATTCTGACCACAAGTAAGGACTACTCTTTGTCATACACTATGGTACAGATTAGTGGCTTTAGAAAGAATAGGAAGTCATGTTGTGTTTTTGAAATAGCTTCAGTTTTTATATTAAATTAAATGGCAATTATTGCTTTAAACATGTGATCAGACATTTCCTTATGTATTTGTTTGCATGTTTGTGACCCCTAAGTACTTTGTTGGCTTTGTCTCCATTCTGTAACTGAGTTATTGTCTTTAGTCCCAGGAGTCACTGGTGTGCTGCTGGTCCTCATCCTCTTCCTGATGTTCATATCCTCCTCCTACTGTGTACGGTATGCTAAATCAGACCACCATTATAATAGTCATCATAGTCTTTGTATTAATAAAAGCGAGGAAAGAACCCTCATAGACTTGATGAGCAACTGTAATTGGGATGAATTGGAGCCCGGCTCCACGTCTCCGCTCCTCAATACAAACATGATTTGTATTTATGTCTGTCTGTCAGACAGAAGACGAGACATCAGTATCTCTGTTGCATTTCTTCGCTTTTGTCTTTCTGTCTGAGCTCATGACTCATTTTGTGTTAGTCAAAGTGAAATGTAAGCTGGAGACTGTGAGGAGGCACAATAGCAGAAGGTTGCAGGAGAGAAAATCACAGCTCTGTCCTTATTCAGGTCATAGTGGGTCACTCACTATACGTGTATTAGTCTTCCGAATGGTCTCCCTGATTTCCTTGGTAATTGAACAGGGGATAAGAGGCTTTTCCAGACCACTTAAGGCTTTAGATAAGAATTTGGCTAAGTGGCTGGAGTGGTGGGATGATGGCGGCTGCACAGCAGAAGAATACCTGCTTAATGAGTCACACTGATCCACGGATATGAACTTACTTTAAAGTCCCCAAGGTTATTTATGTTTTACGGATTGTAGTACCTTCATGTCTGGTCCCTGTTGCCTTTAACAACATTAGAAAGTGTTGAGTTGTGAGAAACTTTGCGTTAGGATGTCCATGGAGGAGAAAATGTGTACTCTACGAGCTCATCTAAAGACTATGATGAGATGTTCACTTTTACATCTTGTGTAAGAGTGTATAAAAAAGAAAAACCACAAGTCACTGGCCACAGTGTTTTTGTATTTTTTGAAATGGAACTTTCCTCTCCAAAAATTCCCTGCACTTTCCCAGGAATGATAGATTGGGATAGCTTGAGTAATTTCTTCTAGCATCATTTCACTTCATGATCAAATACAGATAACTCAGAGAAACAAAAGAGCTTTATACTACATGCCAGAGAGCGATACATTGCTCTTTTAAGTTCTTAAAATCAGATTTATGCTGTGTTTAGTTGTTATTTCTGGAGAATGAATATCAGATTAAGCTATTTTTTGATTAGTACAGAACCAGTCTATAAGAATGATATGACATTGTTGGGTGTAACAGGATATCTTAGCCACCATGTGTATATCTTAGCTACCATTAAAAAGAGCTGCATTCAAAAAGGGAGAATCCAGAGCTTGGTTGTTGTCTGCGGTGTTTATGGGGGGGTTGTTGTGTGTAACGACCTCTTTACTGATCTTTGATGTTCTGCTCACTCAGGCTCTGAGCTGGGAGTCTGTGCATCATGTCCTTAGTAAACTCTGATCGTCTTGTAATTTATTACAGCATGTCCAACTACGAGATCTTCTGGTACACACACAACCTCTTCATTGTTTTCTACGTCATCCTGATGATGCACATGGTTGGGTAGGTAGCACTAACAGTGCATGTGGGTGTTTGGGTTTCCCCTCTACACTTATGCAACACACAGAGTCATTTCTTTTTCCAAGGAACTGAAAGTCTTTCAGGTGAAATTCAAATGCAGGTGCTAGTCATCCCATTCAGCCAAGTGCTTGTTCGCGCCTGTTTTTTCTTCTGTGTGGTTGAACTCTCAGCCCCTAGTTTTCCTTTTAAACCTATTCAGGCTGAGTAGTGGTAAAAGAGTGATGAGTAAATGTGCTAGAGTGTGACTGATGAAAACATTATGTTGTTTTCATTAGTGGAGCTCTAAAGTATCAGACCAACGTAGAGGCACACCCCCCTGGTTGCTTCAGAGCCAACCAGAGCAGCACCGAGCAGCAGGGAGATGAACTGGACACGAGTGAAGAAGAGGAGAGGCGATGCAGCGAGGACGCTCACTTCCAGCCACATTATCCCCAGGTCAGAGTGTGTGTGTGTGTGTGTGTGTGTGTGTGTGTGTGTGTGTGTGTGTGTGTGAGAGTGAGTGGTCCAGGCATGTGTGTTATGAGTATATTTCCATGTGTTTGTGTTTCAGTTTGAGTTGAAAGAAATGTTTGTTTAAGTCTTTGTCAGCGTTTTGGGGTTTGTGGTTGGGCCTTTTGGATGAATGCTGAGTATTTGGGAAGTGTTGGTAGGAGCTGGTCCCATTGAGCAGGGGTGTAATACTGCTAGGGAGGGGCTGCATCCTTTCTCTACATCAAGCCCTGTCTTTGTGTGTGTTTCCTCCTGCATGTGTGATGATGTGTTTGCACTTGGTCGTTAAGCAACTGGTTCCATAAATCCCCCCTTAAGTACAGTTGTGCTCCCAGGGCTTTACTGAAGCTGCGAGCAATTAGTCTGTTACAGGTAACTGCCAACAGAAAGGAAGAGAAAAATCTCACACTGTGATATCAGTCGATTTAGTATTTATTCTCGTGAACATACTCTGTCTTTTCAGCTGGATTTGATCAGAGTCTCCTCGGGTTATTGTGATGGGGAACAGGCTGATGGAATTACAAAGCTTTGATAGAAAATACCTGGTACACATTTCTGTATTAGCATTCGCCGACTTAGATACATTCCCGAGGGAAAATTCTGCTGCTGTAGTTTGAATGGCCTTGATTATGCAAAGTTTGAAATCGCCAGGCCTCATGATTCAAACCGTTTTTTAAATACTGATGCCACCAGAACAGCGGCAGCAGTCATTGATTTGCTTACAGTGCTGCGAGAAAGTATTTGCCCCCCTTGTGGGAGTAAATTCAAAATGCACTTTTTAAATAAAGATTGAATTGACTGTGCAAAAGAAATGAAATCACTCTCTGCTTGTTAAATCGTGAATTAACTATCTTTCTGTCTGGAAAGAATTACAAAGCAATTTCTAAGATTTTGGGAGTCCAGAGAACCACAGTGAGGCCATTATCTACAAAAAAGACCAAACAAACTTGGAACCAACAAAACTTTTTCTTTCTGTAGTCCACTTGTTTCAGTAACCAGGAACTGTGATGGATCATGAGCCACATGAGCTATTAAGTCATTGATTTTTCAGATCTTTCCTTTTATGTGACAGTGTTGGGGTCACACCAGAGTAACTGCTGAGATCTTTGAACATAGTGACATTGCAAAAAAATAAACTCAGGAGAGCAACACACATGACATAAAGCTGTCTTTGTGAAACTGCTTTCATTATCTATCCCATGTGTCTGGTTTGTGCTGTGTTGTTCTGTGTGTGTGTAGACGTGGCTGTGGGTGTCTGGTCCTCTCTGTCTCTACTGCGTGGAGCGTTTCTACCGCTACATCCAGAGCCGTGACCCTGTTACCATAGTGACAGTCATCAGGCACCCTTGTGATGTCGTGGAGTTGCGCATGCTGAAAAAGAACTTCAAAGCTCGACCTGGACAGGTGAGTTGGTCAAATATCCGCTGCTTTTTGGAGAGAAGGGAAATTCCACTCATTTGATTCATCTGATGATTTCTTTCTCTCGACATACCCCCTCTCTAATCCCCCCGTCCTCCTTCTTTTACATCCTGCTGTCTCTCCATGACTCTTTTCTCAGTATATTCTTCTTAACTGCCCAGGTGTCTCCTCATTTGAGAACCATCCCTTCACGCTCACAATGGTAAGACCTTCTGCAGCTCGCTTTAACGCATTCCTCTGTCATGACACAGTGCAAGCACACATATATTCTGTATACACACGTGAATGCAGATGTTTATTTGTAGATACTCAACACACACTCTGCTGACGACTGGCACTTGACTGACACCTGGGCTGTGCAGTAATATTGTGTTTCACGCTGTGTATTGATGCTTGCGGGATTAGTTCAGATTCCATGATACAGTAGGAGAGGGTAAAGAAATGCCTGTATGCTTGCACAGCAGGAAGGGATGGAATCATTTACACACACACACAGCCACATACAAAACCCACTGATTCCCACAAAGGAGCACAATAACTGTGCATGCCTATGCCTGGTGTGTTGTAGAGCTTTGAGGAGGAGGGTAGAGAATCACTCTGACAGAGAGCAGACAGACCCCTGAGGCTAGTAACACTGTCTGCCAACAGGAAGGCCGTGCATGTGTGTGTCCATCAATGTGTGTGTGTGTGTGTGTGTGTGTGTGTGTGTGTGTAGATTGTTAAATTTAGTGAAAAGAGCTGAAGCTATGTATTGTATATGTGCTGACCCGTGTGTTTGTGTGCATGCTAGTTTTTCTTGTGTTAGCTGCACGTGTCTCTGTGTGTTAATGTGTGTGTTTGTATTTTGAGTAACTGTCAGCCCTTTAACTCCTCACAGTGTCCCACAGAGAACAAGGAAACTTTGGGCATCCATCTGCGAGTTGTGGGAGACTGGACTGGTGGGCTCACACACACACACACACACACACACACACACACACACACACACACACACACAGAGAGAAAAGAGTGACACACACTTTCTATTCCCTATCAAAGCTGACAGGATGGAAGCTGTTTTGTTTTGTTCTCTCTGCTGAGGACACATTTCCGAAGAGCTGCATTTTGATGTGTGTAATCATCCCCTGTGTTTTTCTCCTTGTGTGTGTGAGTGAGTTTGCAAGACTCCTTCTTTACCTCAAGGCCAAGACTGTTCCCACAGGTTCATTATCTTCCTAGAAGACCTTATTTGATGGAGTTCAAGAATGTTAAAAACGGCAAGAATGCAGTTTTTACCATTCTTGAACTCCATTAACTAATAAAACCAGAACAAGGACCTGATGTCACTTGGACACAGTATGTGCAGTCTGTTCAGGAAAAAGGACTGGTTTGCAGCCAACTTAAAGGAAATATCTTTTAGTGGAAGTTCTGGCTAAAACACTTACTGTCCTTTCCACTTGCTTTGGTACACACCCTACTACACACGAAGGGAAGTTAATCATCCTGGATGACAGGATGAAATGAGAAGGAGATAAATGATGTACTGAAAGGGCCTACATCTCTGCATGGTAACCATATCTGTACTTTTAGTTGCATTGCTCATGACCAGTGTTGGGATGTATATCACATATAGATACTGTTGCTAGATTTATTTTGAATCAGCTCCCATATAAGGCTTTTCGAAGCATTTTGATCTTTTGAGCACAAGCTTCTCCCTCAGCCTTTCTGTCCCGCGTCAGCGTATTTTTGCTAGGGCTATCTTGCATCCTCCAACTTTGCCGTTTTTTCTGGTTATATTTAAGATCATAAAAGGACGACTGATGGGTGTTTGTACTGATATGTGGCATATGTGAGGTTACGTTGCAGTCATTAGTTGTTTCTGTTCATGTAGGCACACTAACGTGATGCAATGAGTACTGCAACTCATTAGTCCTGACATGGAGTACATGAGTAATAAGATTTTTAACCTCCCCGGGTATGCGTGTGTCATCATCTGAAAACGGTCTACAATGGGAACAAGAACAAAATCAGAAACTGATTTTCATTTTCAGCACTTATGATCAGTGACAGATGACACTGCCTGTCGCTTTTCAGCATTCCAGTATGCCAATCAGCACCACCCATTCAGAGTAAAAATTACAATTAACTAAATAAAAGACAAATGAACCATATTCAGAGCATCAGCAGACTCATAAATAATTTCTATAAATATCCCTGCTTGTCTGGTTGTTGACTTCCCTACAAAGGTGAGGTGTGCATATTTTTTTTAACTTGCTAAATTGCAGCTATGGACCAGGACTGCTGTCTGCCACATCCTGCAGCTGCAAAGGGTGTCTCTGAGTGGAAAGATCAGTACTAACATTCATGTGTTAGGACATGTGGCCCATGATGTTGGAAATGTGTTACAGGCCAGTTAATTTTCAAAAATTGATCAATCAATCAATCAATCAAAGCTGTATTCGTCACATGCAGGTTGCCCTGCAGTGAAATAGGACCCCCCCCGACCTTACACACACAACACAGACGTTACATGGGGATACAAGTCGGAGATCGGTAGCGTTACAGAAAAAAACACTGAAATGTACATTACAATGGGAAAGTACAAGAGGAAAAAAAGAGAGCACTACTCATGCTGTGCTTCCATTGTAGGACAGCATGAGGACAGGAAACAAAAAAACTCCTCTGCACAAAAAGCACATAAATGTCCACAGCACAACATTATAAAAGACATGACAAGCCACAGGGTTGGGTGGGGGGTTAGGAGTAATCCGAAGCGAACACAGCAGCCGCCCTGCACAGTGCTACCATTCCAGCGCGGCACACAGACCCGCCGTGTTCCCCCGCAGGAAACAAGCATCGAAGGCGTTTGGAAAGGGAAGGGGGTGAACTCTTACTGGAAATTTATGCTTCAGTGGGAAATTCATGCCGTAGCTACCTCGTAACTGCAAACACTTCTAAAACCCTATAATCCTACCTGCAACCTAATCTGACGTGCAACTCCCTGGAAATGTAAGAACACGTCACCTCGACGCAGCCTGCAACTATAACTAACAACTATTGCAACCATTGATTCCTCCTGTCCATTTCTGGCTTCTTTTTCTCAATTTTTGAATAAATTGGTGAAAGAATACGGATTATTGTCACATTACAAGGAATAATAATTATAGCATCAATATAAGGGTTTCAAGGGACTCGAAGGGAGCTGTGCTCTCGCTTAGAGACAGGATGAGGAGGTCGGACAATTTAGAGGGCCTCAGAATAGAGCTGCTGCTCCTGCACATCGAAAAGAGCCTCCTGAGTTAGTTGAGGGATCTGACTAGGATGCTTCCTGGACGCTCCCCAGGTGAGGTATTTGTAGCATGTCCTAGTGAGAGGAGACCCCCGGGGTAGACGCAGGACTCGCTGGAGAGATTACATCTCTCAGCTGGCATGGAAACAATTCTGTGTCACCCTGGATGAGCTGGAGAGGCTGGGATGATGGAAGTCTGGGCTTCTCCGCTCAGACTCATGCCCCTGCAACTTGGACCCAGATAAGCAGTAGAAAATAAATAGATGGAAGTTACATTGACAGAAGCATTATATATCTAAATATTCTAATAGGCTTGAGAGTATATGTGACCATTAGGAGATCCCTCTGGTTTTTTCAAAAATCACACCATGCCTGAAACTATCTCCTCTCCTCTGTCCTCAGAACGATTCACACAGCTGCTGCTTCCTGAGCCAAGGATAGACATGGAGATCCTTCCCATGGCCCAACAGAGGAGATACCCCAAGTACGTTTTTGTGTGTGTCTGCGTAAATAATGTGGCTGACTTGATTTCTCATGAAGGCTCAGAATCCCAGAATGGCTTAAGGTTTCGACCTTTTGACCTCTGACTCAGTGCTCTTCCTGCTCTGTGTTTGATAGACAGTCAGATGAGTTAAAGGCCCAAACCCCCTTGGTCTCCTGTGTTGGGACAAATTTCATTTTTTTTTTAAATAATGGAATATATTTTGACCATGAATATAAATATTTCAGAAGTGTTACAGATTCCTGTACTCATGATTATGTGACAGTAATGGCAAACCACACCTCGTATGGATGGCCCTCACGTTATTTTCTTAGATGTAGTTTCATGTGTGATATCTTCTCAGTATTCTGTGTTACACTGAGTTAAGTTTGTGTCTAATTTTTTGTGTGTATATTCTTGATCACACAAGAGAGCGAGCAGCTGTTGTGGAGATATTTGTTTGGGGGATTGCTGTCTATTTGTCAGTTCACACACACGAGAGCACAGACAGACACACACACACACACAACTGAACCCAGACTGGGATTTCAAATGCAGGATGTTTATGTGTGTTTGACCCAAGGGAGAAATATAATTGCATATGTGTATATTTATCTAGGTAGCTTCTCAGCCAACTATCTTTTGTGTTTTTTGTGTTGTTGTTTTTTTTGTCCACATTGTATGTTCAGAGTTTATGTTGATGGGCCATTTGGAGGTCCATCAGAAGAGGTATTCAACTATGATGTCAGTCTTTGTGTTGCCGGCGGAATAGGAGTCACCCCATTCGCCTGTGTGCTGCGGGCGCTGCTGTGAGTTCTTACAAAAATATATTATATGCTTATAAATGATGCACAGACTGAGCATTTATTAATGGACTTCTTCCTTCCTTCCTTCCTGCTGTACACCTAGTGATGGCTGGATGGGTTTCAGGTTGCAGAGGTTGTATTTTGTGTGGGTCTGCAAGGAACTCCAGTCCTTTTACTGGTTCGCAGAGCTGCTGTGTGCTCTGCATCACAAGGTCAGGACAAACTCTGGCTGTTAGAACCTTCATGTTATATGAATCATGCTGGAATTAAATGGCAAGCTATAATTCAAGTTTTCTAATTGTTTGTGGCACTTGGCAGACGAAGGTCAGAGGTTTATGTGTCTGTGAGACAGCAGATTTATAGTTACAAACATTAGAAGTTGTAGACTTGAGCAAAAAGCCTCTGTTTTTGGTTTGCTGGGTTTCACACCATCTTGAGGCTGTTTGTAGTCTCACCTCTGCTTCTGTATGTCAGAAAAACCTAGAAAACAAATGCTGAATTTATATCCTGTATCGTACTTTATGAATGAAAGCAAATACACATCAGCAGCGCTACAAACCATGTTTTTCATTTAGCTCTGGAACGAAAACAGACCGGACTACTTTAATGTGAAACTGTATATCAGTCAACCGGACAGCCTGCAGGTAATTGTGGCACACACAGACACACACATCAGCGTCCCTCTTTGCTAATCTTGTAATTTTATTGTATTTCATTGTCACTTGCTCTTCTCTGTTTATCTTTTGTTAGATTTTAAGAACTCCACCCACTAGAGGGCGGTGCTTTACCGACAGAGAGAAGCTGCAGCGCAGTTTAAAGTGTAGCTGTTGGCACATTACACTCAGAGCTCAACCGCAGCATGTTTTCCAGACTGTTCCATTAAAGTAAACGCTTTTGTTCTTTTAGGTGATGTAACAACCAGCCAATATAGAGAGACGAATTCTGTTATATTAGTTTATCGAAAACATTTTGAGGAGTTTTGAACATGGTGCTTACGAAATTTACGTCAGTCAGACACAACCGGACCCTTGCTTATTTTAAACTGTCCGGAGCCTTGAGTCCTCTGGGGTCCGTTATGGTCCGAGTACCTTATTTATTCGTTTTTTTTTTTTTGTTTTTGTTTTTTTTCTTCGGAGACTTGTGCACCGATAATTTACATAACAGCATAGAAGCTAAGCGTGCGGCCCGAGCGGCGAACTCCAAAGACGTATAACAGGAGGTAGTTAGCCGTCGATTCTGAAGCTAGCCGTTTTTGCTACGGGATATACAGGCCACGTATTGACATAAATATACATTATAATCAGGGATAGGCTCACAGTGACCGACTTCGGTTTTTGTATGTCATACGTCAACGGCTCGCTATCTCCTCGTTAGTATAGTGGTTAGTATCCCCGCCTGTCACGCGGGAGACCGGGGTTCGATTCCCCGACGGGGAGACAGCATCTTTTTATCCCTTTACCGCTACCGTGAGTCTATAAGAGCCATAATGCCGTAAGAGAATTGGTGTTGAGGACTGGGTTTAGGATTTTGATCATAGTTTAGGAGGTTATGCCTCGTTGTCTCTACAAATGTCTGGTCTGAGACAGGCCATCACGCAACATCGCTGGGTGTTCCCATCAGTGTTGGGGTCCTTACAAAAAAAAATGTTTGGCACATTATTCATTGCTTTTCTCAAAAGTAACAGAGAACTCAAAATTACTTAACTACTTAGCTGAGAAAGTAATTTGTTAATCTACTCTTTACATTACTGTGGACTGCGGTTGTTGCTGTCCTGGACGCAGATTGCATTTGAATTGCCCTTTGTTGCAATAAGAATAAAATAAATCTCCAAAAGTTCCAAATTTCCAACTGTGTTAAGGTTCACCAAACCAGACAGTTTATTGGTTGATTCCCATTTCATTTACATTCACCTTTTTGTGACTAAATTTCCTTTGCTCTACTAACAGTAGACTAACACAGCTATGTCCAGCACTGGTGGCCTTTAAATTAGATACCACACTCCTTTAGCCTGTAGGAGAAAACAGGAGAAAACAATGTAAGTGACAGACTTTTTCACTTTATTGATTTAGAGAGATGTGCACTTTATCTGACAGAAGTCTCAAACAAAAAATGTTTCTCATAAACAGCATAAACGTTTCTTTGTTGTGTTTTGTTTTTTTACTGTAGTAGTAATAGCATGAACTTTTTGTACCACCTAATGTAAATGTGAATTCAAAGCATCCTAGTTTTTTATGCTTTTTTTTGCAGAGCATGTCTGAGGAGAAGTACCGCCCACTCACATCAAGGATGCAGATTGGTCGGCCCAGGTGGAAGTTACTTTTTGATGAAATTGGAAAATCCAACAAACAGTGAGTACAGTGGGACTATCCAGTGAGTCTTAACTCGTGTGTATAACATTGTTGTTACAATTGATCTCTGTGGTTTCAGTAAACGTGTTGGTGTTTTCTGCTGCGCACCGAAGGGCATCTCCAGGACTCTCCACCGACTGTGCAACTCACCTCAATACAGTGGAACAACATTCGAATTCAACAAAGAGTCGTTCAGCTGATTAAACTTCAGAGCTGGTTCTACACTGTCAGGGCATATCAGTAGAAGTCATCTACTTTGGGGTGGATGGCTTCTCATTCAATCATGGGAAAAGTTTTTAGTTAAATTTTAGTTCTTACTACCTTTGGACAATCATGGTTGCTTGAAAACAACTCTTGGATTTTCATTTGATATAAATACTGACTGTAAAGTCAAATAATGATAGACTATATTTATATTCAATCTCTGTACATGGTTTTTAAAGGTCCGGCACATCGAAACAGCCTGTTGAGAGCTTTAAATAAGCTTCGACTTTGGTTTGTGATCCAGTCAACATGTGACAAAAGCTTGGAGTCTCCTTAAGCTGCTGTATCATCCCTGCCCTGTTGCACCCCTCTGTGGAGTACAATTGCATTCTCATGTTGGAGTCGAGTGTGTGGAAAAAGGTGTGACTCAGCCCTAAAATGCTCTCAACCACAAACACAACAAGACATTAAACATGAGGGAATTCATCTACAGACCAGCGACTGAAACATCACTCAGGGATGAGACAGTTTTTATTTAGGAGTAAGCAAATCAGCTGATAATCAAGGGATTTAGTTTAGTGTCAACTTCCAGCCAGACTTTATTTGACCTTTACTTGACTGCAGACTCACACCAGTCAGTCTTGATCTTATTACAGTATTAAGAGACTTAAGATCCAAGCCCCCACCTAGTTCTAAATATCCCAAATATATGGATATCTTCTACATCCAGAATCAACTGGCCCAACATTTGCTTTATGAGCATCTAAAATATACTGCTCACACATTCTTAAGTCTTGCTTATTACCAAGTTGTAATCACCCTGGATTTGTCGATGAACGCTGACTAAATGATGATTACATTCTTCAAATACAGTGCTTAACAAATTTATTAGACATTAAACCACTAAAACTGATTTCTCTGTTCGGGTAATTAAGTGTAATTTGGTATCACACTCAAAAAATAATAATAATAATCTACTTTTCTATTTTTTCATAGTTTTGTAAAGCGGTAAACTTGAAAATGGATAATAACAATAAATATATTGTAGCATTAAAGGTATTTCTAGAGAACGTGTGCATACTGGTGAATCAACTATTACAGCAACATAAAAATGATTTTAGTAATTACCAGTACTGTTAATTTAGGGCAACTGTGGGCTAAACTTACACTGGGGCAATGGTCGAAGAAAATTGTCAAGCACTGTATGTATTAGCATGTATGTTAGGTTTAAACGCTCAGAAAAGGGGGCTAGGATTTTAGGTCTCTGCAGATTGTTACGGGTCTGTATGTTTCTGTCGCTGTGAAAGGATTTGTAGACAGCCTGAAGGGAAGTGTGACATTTGACAAAACTCAGAGGCAGAAAAAAGTATTACAACACTTATCTCAGAGTCTGAGGCGGTGTGGTTCAAAAATGGGCACATGATGATGCAGTACACACCACTACACCTCAAGCTTTTTCTACTTTTTTTTTTTTTTTGCTTACTTTATTTATATTGTTTAAAATAAATGTACAATTTGACATGTCAAGGTTCTGCAGGATTTTGGCAATCTTTACTGAGTAGACTTACAGGTATATAACGGAAGCTGGCACCATTTCAGGTTATGATGATTTACTGGTTTTCTTTAGTATTTGTCATGTTTACAAGCTCTGATTTTTTTTTTTCTTTTTTGAATGCCACAAACTGGAGACTGGAGGTTTCTCCAAAGAACAAACATCTTGATTTTTTTTTTTTGATCAACTGAGTAAACATTGTAATTATGATTTGAAATTTCTGACATTTATCTAAATCTTTAAGATCAACTTTCTTTTTTTGGCACAAGTATGAAATAAATGGTTTATATTTATTACATCTTTATTAAATGTACTGTTTTCAGTCATTGTGTGATTTAGTTTTACATTTATTTATAATTGCAACTATACATTTCTAGTCTTAATGACCACTCAAACATCACACTGCAGTGCAGTAACTGAACAGCCCAGTCAATCAGCATTACATGCAGATTTCTGCCACCACACTGTAAAATGCACAATCTAGTTATTTTTAAAAGTGATTATCAACATCATTGCATAAAAAATAGGCAGCAAATTTGCATCAAGTTAGATTTTTAATGAAGCATGTACAAACTCATGATTCATCTTTGTAAGCACTGTAACAACTACAATTAATTTGCTTGTGAGAGGATTGCAAGCAAAACTGCACTCTGTCTTTTAGCATCAGTTCAAATACAGTGGAGAGCACATTAGAAATTTAGTCAGTGTTTTCTCTGAAATCATATTTTTAGCCACCCAAACTAAATTCACAACAGTGGTTAATGTACAATTTTTACATTTATTGCATTCTTCACAAAAACACGGAAGTTAAAACTACATCAGAAAAACTACTTTGATCCTTACTTCCTCAAGGAATCCCCGAATAATTTTTCTATTCTGAATGTGTGCCGACTGAATGCAAAACAATTTAAGGTCATCCTCCCAGTGGCAGCTCCTGGCTGTTTGCTCATAATCTCTTTTTAAATGGTCTCATATCTTAAAGGTTTGGTTCACCTGTCCCCATCACGCTAATACAAAGGAAGTTGCTTCTTGTTGTCTAAAAAAACACACAAAAAAAATTAGAAAAACACTTACTGGATTAGAAAAATCCTGCAAACCCATGTAAAGTTTTTTTTAAAACCTGTAACTGTCTGCATGGACAGCTATGTTGCTAAAGTGGCGATTTATCAGTGCTATCACCACTACCCACTTCCTTTGTGTTGATTCCATAGTAGATACCTGCAGGACACTGAGGTGTAAATATGTTTTTTCTTGTTTGGATGAACTGCATTTCCTTTTTTTTAAAAAGTTGCTTCACTGGCTCATCTGTGCATGAATATATTTTTTAAAAAACACACACAATCAGATTCTTGTTTTTAATTGGCTTCATAACCATCACAGAGTTGTGCAGCATCTGTGTTACAGAGTGGTCTGATATGAAGATGATCCTTCCTCTGAGCTGCTATGCAGTAATGGCTGTCTCTCCCCATAGCTTGATGCTCTTTTTTTCCTCTGATTGCGCTTCCATTTCCGTCTTGCAAAAACAATGATTACTGCGATGATTGCAGCAATCAGAGCTCCCAGAATCCCGGCACCCACGAGCCACTGCCAGATCTCTTGTGCCTGCTGGAGGTAAGGGTTCAGGAACTCTTGAACAAACCTCTGACCTATGGTGAGACAGATAGGATAAGACAGTAAAGCTTAAAGAAAAGGTCATTTAGGAGATATGTTTACAGTTATGCACTGACCTGGGTCCAACAGGTAGGCATATTCATATCCAAGAGCCTTATTGGACAGGAAATAATCTCCATTTCTATAAAGAGGCAGGAAGGGAACCATATAATAGCCATCATTGTGACCAATAGGGGCATTGGTGCGTGGGTAGCTGCTTCGTGGAGGCTGGTGGTTCCTGAGCCAGCGTTCATAGATGCTAATGAAGAGAAGAAGTGAATAAGAAGAGAAAAGGGACAGAAAGAAAAAAATACATGAAAAAATTGAATATATATCATGATATGCAACTTTTCATCCTTACATCTTCTCTAGGTCTCACTACTTTTATCTTTCTCACTGCATTACACCCAGTGTATGCAGTTTACCTTCATGCCAATAATATGGGCGGATAAGTGTTACTATACCTGTCAATGAAAGCATGATGTAGCAGGAATATTGGGTCATTAGCTGAACCCTGTACTGATGACATGGAACCGTTCATGAACATATGCAAGGCGTTGTGCAAGGTGCTCTGGCCTGACACGGCCATACCCGTCTGTGGACTTGCAAAACCTGCAGAAGGTGCATGATACAAGAATGACAACAATGTTTACACAGGAAGATAAAGCTCAGGGATGAATGTAGTAGTGAACAGTTTGTAGGTTTATATGACAAAAGTGTTTGTGCAGAGAGAAACGTGAGCTTGGTGGAACAAAAATGAGAAGGAACCGAGATATATTACGACTTAAAAGTCTTACAGCTCACCTGTGCAACCAAAAAACGTAATTTATTATAATTAATTCTCTGAGACAGCTGGGGAATCATTTTCATATTAAATACATTCGAAGTTTTCACAGGGTTGATGTCCTGATGAAAGAATGTCCTCTTTCACACCTCGTTCAAATGCACTTGATATAATTTAATTCAGGACTCCTTCAACTTAAGGGACAACCTGTGATTTACAACAAAACTGGAAGCATGTCTAATGATATAACGTGTGCAGGATGTGTTAAACTCCAACAATAAATACATAAAATAACTAGCAGGTTTTAGTGTCGATGTCTGCATTAGAGTTTGCGATTCCTTGTACACACACTAGTTTGTGTCTACCTTTTGTGGTTCCAATGTGCCAGTGCTCATTCGCAAGCTTAGTAAGATTAAGCTGGACTTTGGTGATTAAACATGAAAGAAGAGAGGACTAAGACAAATGTATGTGCGTGTCTGCCTCTCACTCCTACCCTCTAGGACATTTCTAAAGCTCATGTTGGCAAATCGGTCCATGGGTCCTGTCTCGTACTCGGGGAGGCCCACAGCGAACTCCACATCAGCTGAATTGGGAAGTCGTTGCACGCGATTGGTATCATGGTTGCCGGGATTACGTAACAATGGACCCTCCCCTGTGGCATTACATAATGCTTCTCGGCTGTTATACTCCTCTGACAGGGTGCAGACAACCTATACAAATGTATAAATGCAAAAGTGTAAACATACATGTTTCTTGGGCTGTTATAGTTCACAAACTTGCGGGCCTCCATAAGGCTTTAATATGGCTTTCTTACAAATAGTATGGATCCTCTGAGCAGCTTTGAGCATTAATAGGCATTAGTGAAAACTAATGGAACTCACTGAGTATTCAGAACAATGCTGCTTTCAAAAATCACAAGTTTCTAATAAAAATCTCTCAAACAGTTGGATTAACAGAATGAACCAACTTAAACCAACTGTTTGTTTTTACAAGAAAATGAACTTTCAGTCTCTTAATGTATAAAAACTGCTTAAAGGAACACATATAATCAAATATGGGTATTTCCACTCTAAGACACACTCAAGCCCAGGGCATGAGGATCAATTTTTCTTACCTTCCATGATGAGAAGACAGAGGCAGGGCTGATGAGGTTGGGATTAAGGGAGTTGCGTCCACCCATCAAGGCATCAGTACACACATCACAGGTCTGGGAGTTCCTCCAGTCCCAGTATGGGATGGTGAAATTAAAATCTCCTGTTAGCTTCCTGATCTCATTCTCCCAGTGAAGCAGGAAGACTCTGTGCCAGGGCAGAAATGCTGCAGATTCATGAGCAAAATCGATATCTTGCCATACATTCCCTGGTCCTCCCAGGAGGGCGTCTCGGGACACATAGTAGTGCATCCACACAAAAAGGTCATAGGTGTTGATGTCAGAGAACATGGGGTTCTCGCCATTTTCTCCCATCTGTGCCCTTGTGCCAGTGGCGATGACATAGTCACGGTTGATGGTGTTTTTAGCCAGATTCAGATAGGAGATGAACTTCTGCTGTTCAGCAGTCGCCATAGTCAGGATGTTCCTGCGCACTGACTCTCTGTACTCAGCACAGTTTGAACCCCAGTAACCAAACCTACACTCGCCACAGTTAAAACCTCCATAGTTTCCAGCACAGCGGCACGTCCTATTGAAGAAAGCTAAAGGCCAACGCTCTCTGTCATCGATCCCACTGTGAGGGTACTGGGGTCCATGTGGCTCGTCTGAAACCACCACGTCTGTGCAGAAACCGCGGCCTGACAGGGCACCGCAGGCTGAGCCATCGCCATCCCACAACGGACAGCACTCTTTGGTCCGCAGTCCGTCTGAAGTGGCACAAGGGCGAGGAAACTGGCTCAAACAAGCCCCAATCAGCTGTAAGAGAACTAAAGACACACACAGTCTTCTCATGGTGAAAAGTCAAAGCCACTCCACTCAGGGGGGAAATAAATTCTCATTAAAAAGTGTGAGAACCTCTTGCCCGCACAGAAGGTTAGAGAGAGTAAAAAGCAGCACCAGCAAATGGATTCACTGACAAAAGGTTACTTCCAGTTAAGCAGAGAAATACAGGATCACACGTTCATGCTACACAATCTTTAGGTACTCAGAACAAACTTCAGAAAACCAATTTCCAACTTTTGCTGTTTTTTCCCCCCGTTTTTTCTGTTTTGTAAGATCTACTCCTCTAACCTACCATCTAACTAACTACCAAACCTCCCTCAACCCTTACACTCATACACCCAGCCAACAGCCCCTTGTTCTCTGCCTACTCATTGAGCTGTTTTAGGGGGCTGTCCTCTGAAAAGTGTGTGATCTCACGCAGCATCACATGCTTAGGATAATATTCTTATTTCACTTTGTCTAGAAACCAGCTGACCTCTACTCCACTTCACCTCGGGCAAAAATGTCTGCGCTGTGTGTGTGTGTGTGTGTGTGTGTGTGTGTGTGTGTGTGTGTGTGTGTGTGTGTGCAGTACTCCCCTCCCATGGGCAAAGCCTGACCAGGAACTTATGCATGATCAGATGTGCTACAGAAACATAAACGTGTGACAGAAAGGAGCAGAAGTTGAGGAGGTGGGAGAGTGATACCAGACAGTATATTAATGAAAGTCAGGCTTGAATTTAAATATTAAGACAGCGTGTTAAGGTGGAATGAGTTTGAGCTTCTATTTGGTCTTGGTCTTTCTACAAAGCAAAAGTGTAATCTACCTTCAGCGATTATGTTTAGTGCTGTCTCAGAATATCTCAGAATATGTGCTCTAATAAAATGGGTACTATTAAAGTTTAATATATTAAACATTAGATTTTTTTCAATTTGCTATTTTATACCATGACACATAAAAAAGTCTTTTAGAAAAGGTTAGATTGAGCTTCACTATAATTTGACAAAATAATATAACAGTCCCTGTCACAGAAGGCGTTTTAAACTCTTTTAACTCATAATGAAGAATGTTGGGGGGGGGGGGGGACTTATTTCCTTTACAGACCTTTATGAGTTAAAGGTGATAGGATTAAACATAATCATAGGTGTACTTTGTGGTGGTTAAATACTTCCACACACTGATGTGGCAGGTAGAGCAGTAACATTATCGACTATTTTGACATTTCAACCTACATTAAAACCAACACTAATGCTGAGGAAATCCTTGCTATTGTTTAGGATCTGGTAATAGACCATTTCTACCCTTTATTTTTAGGAAACAAGGCCATTTTTGTAATAAGCATACAAATAATATTTTTTTAATATCTAAAGATGAACTCTGTGACTGGAATTTTAGTTCAGATGCATGCAGGCTCCATAAGAGTCATGTGTGATATTTCATTTTGACCTAATTTCATGCCCCATCAATAAGAGTGAAAGGGGTGGATTGTTTTTCTGTTGCAGAAACATACAACATAGTTATTACTGACGCTGAAAACACTAGTTCATGCACATGGAATCATGAATGAAACCTTTAATGCTGCTGCTGTTTAACAGCAATCATGTTGAAAACTCAACCTTTTAATCAAAAAGAGAAAAAGTACAGTAAAATTGTTACAGTTGCTTTGCTTTTCAAGTCTTTAAACACAAATGAGATGGACGAGTGAACAGATATGAAGTTATAGTCATACTTTCCACCAAATGATTAAGATGCTTCGTGTAATAAATACAGTGTATTAATTGTTAATATACTGACAGTGTATTAATAGTATGTAGAAGAAGTTTATAGCTGATAAAATACACTTAAAGGTTAATTGCATAAGAAGTGAAATGTAATAATGGGTCTTTGTCAGTATAGCCTCATGGTACACACCACATGGTACATCGTGATGATCAGCTGTACGTGAAAACTTCCAGGAGGAGAAAGGGAGAGATTTTTTCTCCACAGGTTCCGTTCAGACTGGTACAGTACTCAGGGCAGAAAGTCATCTGCGCAAGCTTTAGGATCACAAGCCGGTCACATGCTACCGTAGCCAGGCACGGGATGCAGCTTATCTCGCCGCAGGAGCGCAGTGGAGCGCACAGGAATGACCATCACAGGATGAACCTGTCCGCAGGGCTCCTCTGCGAGAGACAGGGGCACACACAGAGTGTTTGAAAAAGTACTTTTATTTGAACTTACCAAGAATTTAACCTGAAATTACAACAGTAGGTTTCAGTAACTCCTGAATAACTCGGAAACCACGTGACGTCGAGTAATGGTTTCGGATTGAGACAATCCCATAAAACTTTTTTTTTTCTGTTTCATCCAGACACAAGAGGGCAGCATGAGTCATTTGAAGCTAGACCACCAGGGAAGTTGCCTGTCACAGCACGGTTACTGCACGCAGTCAGTCCTCCTCATCATGCGTAATGAGATAACAGAGGAGGTAGTTGACTGCTGATTTGTCCAGCTGGAGGGGATTCTTACGGTTGTTTTACGTTTGACATCTCACAAAACTCCCTCAGGCTTTTAAAAGCCAACCTGCACAAAACTCACCTCCTCAGATCAAAGAGGAAATTGTCTTCTTTTTTTTTCGTTTAAAGACATCTAATGTGCACTTGAAAATCTGCAAAAAGAAGAAAAGAAAATCACAAGAATTTCAGCTCAGTCTTGAAAACAGACCTAACTGCACCTGCTGCAGCTCATCTGTGTGTGTGTGTGTGTGTGTGTGTGTGTGTGTGTGTGTGTGTGTGTGTGTGTGTGCTTGTGCAGGAGAGATACTCAAAAGCTATTATTTTCATAAACTATGAGCTTCTAATCTTTATCCAGAAACAGGTTCTATAAATGAAACTTTAAGTTGTGGAGAAAAAACCCCTCCTTTTACTCGTCTTCCTTTTTTAAATGTGATATATTTTCCCTGCAATTTTACAAAGTTTTATTTTATTTCTGCAGGGCAAAGCTAACGCAGAGCTGCAGCCTCCCCAATCTCTGTGCCATCCCTGTTATCACAGCGTCCTGGTAGTCAGAGACACTGTGACAGCTTGTCAACCTATGCTGACAGTTTACATCGACACTGAGGCTGCTTTTCAGAATGTACTCACCCAGTATCTGGAACAGCCTGCCTGCAGACTTGAGAGCAACCTCCCTGAAACCCTTTAAAATTTAAATTTACATTTCCCTGGATATATTATAAAAAAAATATATACACTGTTTTGATTTATTGCATTACCAAACCCACAGTGACTGCAGTGAGTTTTTTCTAAATTGATCTGCCAATGATGTGAGACTTTTTTTCTTACTGCTTTTTCACTTGTTTCAGCTTTTTTGCAGAACTTCTCCATAATGTGTAAAGTACGTGGACAGGTCTGTCTTTTGTGCTTGATGACAAATCTGCAGTCTACCTAAGTGATATTAAAACCCACTCTCCACTTGTTCAGTGAAACAGTAGCCACATTACATGTTTCATAACTGACGTCCTCATTTCTCTTTTGGCATTGTGCGATTTGTAGGTTTTTTCCCCCTCTATTTGTCCTACTTAGAGTGGGAATATCACAGAGAAGTGACAACCCTGTAAATCAGCTATGTGTCTATGGCAACCACGGGTATCCACTGTTATTTTGAAATGCCATTGAATAATTGATTTTCCGACTGTGACTGTGAGTCTGTTGTGCTTGTGATTTGCGGAGGAGTGTCGTTAAAAAGACTTTTACCCTATAGATATTATATGTGTCTGATGCACAGTATTACACACTGATTACACAAACACACATACAGAGTGCAGGTGTGTTTTGCAGGGTGAATTTTTCTTGGGATGATTAATTTGTCGCTCCAATTATATTTTCTGTCCGCTCTGTGATGCACCCACAAACTCTGTTGAACAGTATCAGGGTCAGAAAAATGCTCCGGATGATTCAGTGGATGATTTTTCTCCATCATATCATTTAGTCCAGTTCTTCATCATTTGACGTAGTTCATACTAACACATGTCATTGATTTGTCTCAGCTTCATCAATATTAATTCACTTATTGATCCAATCTTGCACCAATAGGTTTTAAGTGTCTCTCCGAGTGATTAACGACTTTAATCTCTCTCCATGTGTGCGTGCGTGTGTGAAGGAAAGATTAGTTGGCATCAAATGAGACAAGTTGAACTGATCAATTAGATGCTTGTTGATTTTCTGTTTTACTATGAAAGTGAAGAGTTGTCATGGAAATGGCATCTGAGATCTGCCATCCGTATCATTAAGCATGAGATCCAGTGTTCATTTATCTTGAACAGGTCTGTTAACCTATTAAGGTGACCCTAACATTAACCTTATGAAATCAGAATATGGACACATCTGGTATGTGTGTGCCCAGAGTTCATTAAATATAACATTTTACATCAAAATTGGAAATTTTGAATGCAATATCTTGTATCTTGGGACATGTTTTTTTTGAGTGTGCTTGATTTTAATTGAGTGCTACCTGAGGCATTGGATACTGATTTTTGTCTTTGTCCCATTGTGCACAGAGATTTCTCCAAATTCTCTGAAATTATTTAAAATATTACGTACTGTCGATGATTTGACGAATAAAGTGTTTGCATTCTGAAATTGTTCCACAATTTGCAATCAGTTTATGAGGGTTTTTTTTTTAGAGATTGGTGAACTGTTGTCCATATTTACTTCTGAGAAACTCTCTAAGATGCTCTCTCTATACTCAGTCATGTTACTGACCTGTTGCTAATTAACCTAATTAGTTGAAAAACCTTTCCCCAACTGTTTCTTTTGTTGCCCCAATCCTAACTTTTTTGAGACATCTTGCTTCCATCAAATTCAAAATGAGCTAATATTTTTCCTTAAATTATACATTTTCTCAGTTTATAAATTTGCCTGTTGTGGATAAAATAAGGGTCTATGACATTTGCAAACCATCCCAATGTTTTCACAACTGGAGCTGTGCATACAGTCATTGCAATCTGGCTCCCATAGTCCTTTTGCACTTAGTTTCTTAATGCTGTATTCAGTGATTGGTAACCAAGTTGTGTATATCACACTGGTATTAATGCAGTCAGTAGTAACTGGAAAATGTATGACACATCTGGTATGATTGAAAAAGGAGCAAATGTTGGACCTCAATTGCAAATTGTTATATTAAAGAAGTTTACTAAGTGGAAACTGTATACAGCACAACTGATTAGACACCTGCTTGGCTAATTGAATTACAGCCTGACATCCACATTTAAGAACCAAATACAAGACTAAAAAAAAGAAAAGAAGAAAGAAATGTGACTTCATCCATTTTTATTTTCAGTGACAGATTTGATTTTCTTGGTCATGCATAGATATTCTGCCAGAAACCATTTAACTAGGAGGTGCTGCAGAACCTTCCCCAAACTGCAACCTCTCACCCAGTTCACTGGTCCTCAGCTGCCCATCATCATTCTGGTCTGCACCTGCATCTATAAACATTATTTACACATTTGGGGTTTTGGTCCTTGTGGACTTATAAATGCCATCTGTCTATGCCAAATATGGCCTCACATCAGAACACTCCTACCTTTGTGTTTTGTTCTTGAACATTACCCATAAAGGTTGAATTCATGCTGAGTCCTTTTCCCCATTCAGAAGCCTGCACTTACTCATCTGTTTTTAATACAAGCTTGCACAGAAAATTGTGTTTTGTGTCATTTTTTAAGGGCGGGCAAACACCACGTCTGCTGCACTGCTCTTCCTGTACCTGCTACTGCTGCGACTGTGAAGTCTCACAGACTTGTTTCTCACATATTCAGGCCATTTCTTATCATTTGTAAGCCATGCTGCATCTGTTGCATTGCTCACAGGTACCCCCAATTTTAAAGGTAGCCTACTTCACTTGATTCATTAGATTAAGCACACATTTGCCCAACTTGAAAATAGAAACATTGTAGTAGAAAAAGACACCATGGAGTTTTGAAACATTTCTACAGTGCTGCACAGCCTTCTAGAAGCTTTGAATAAACGATATATTCACTAGTGTCAATGGAAGTTTGCATTCGAGTCTTGAGGCAGTTGTCATGTTTGGGGAGTTTTAACCATTTTCTATTGCTCTGACCCTTGGAAGACTACAAACACACATAGATAATGTGAGAGTCTGTTCATGCGTGCATGTGAACTCTTATATTTTCCTGTCAGCCCATGTGCTCATGTCAAAGCAAGCTTAGAAGGGTGAGGAGGAAGTGAGAGATAAAAGTCAGTAAGGCTATCACTGCAACATCTAAAGCCTGTCCAGCCTGCATGTGTGTGTGCATGCTTGCGTGTATGTCTATGCGCTTTTAATGGTCTACTAATCCCAAATGCATTTGGCCGGCAAACTAATCCAATGCTTGTCTAGCCAAGCTCTAAAACCCACTTCTATCTCACACTGCCATCTCCCTGCCTCTCCCCTCGATCCCTGCTTCTCTCTATCAACATCTATCTCCAGATGGTATCTTGGAGGTAGGTGTGATAGAGAAAGCGGGAGAGACAGACAGACAGAGAGAGAAAGAGAGGGCGGATGACCTCAACGGAGCCTCCTCATTGGAGCGCGTGGCGCGCTAGAGAGAGAGAGAGGAGAGGGGGTTCATTTGTTGCCATAGTGAAAAAGTAGATTAACCACCGCGAGCAGTGCCCTGACGGACTCGTGAGGGATGCTGTGTTTCTCCGGGAACATACACCTGTCCCGCAAGCAAAGGTAGGCTGCAACTTCTCTTCTTCTCCTTTCGTGGACAGAATCAGACATAGTGGCACGAGGACGGCGTGGATTACCTCATGAATT